>NW_005054381.1:3194461-3199755 GCF_000277835.1 Geospiza fortis | reverse complement strand
CGCAGCACCAACGGAAGGCGAAACGGCACGGAGCGCCGCGGTGCACGCTGGGGGATGTAGTCCTCAGTGTGCACTGCCTTCCGCATTTCGTTAAACAAAAACCCCAAACCAGCGCAAAACTCAAAAACCAAAACCGAACCCCACAAAAACAGCCAATCAAAAAACCCAAACAAACAACTATACGAAAAAAACAAGCAAAAAACCCCCCAAACCCAAGCCACAACCCAATCAAACAAAAATCCAAACCAAAGGGAAAATAAAACCAAAACCACCCCCACCACCACCCACCCAACCAACTAACCAAAACCAAAAACCAAAAACAAAACAAAAACAAACCACCCAAAAGCCCAAAAACAAATAAACAAAAACAAACCAAAACAACAAACAAACAAACACCCCAAAACCACCACAGGCAAAAAAATCCAACTGGTTTGGAACAACTTGGTAAATTTGGCCTTCTTCAGGCACTTGAAATGGTGTAAATGCAAAACTAATGAGAATGCAAAATAGTTGCAGAAATAAGCACACATTCTTGAGAATTTTTGAGATCACTATAAAAGAACATAAACCCAAGTTTTTTATTCACAGAAGGTGGGAGGGCAGGAGGTCCCCACACCCTGTCCCCAGTCCCCCTTTGGAGAGAAGGTGCTTCATCCTCTGCTTTGCTGTGTCTCAAAGACCTTCAGTGTAAGGCTGGCTGACAGCCCCAGGGTGATCCTTCCACCAACACATTCCCAAAGTTGGACATTCCTCAAGGAGAAGCCAGGACCATCCCCAGCTCGCCAGGAGATGCTAAGAGGGAAGCCAGGGGATGGGATCATTATGGGATTTGTATGAGGGATGCTCATAAGCCAAATACATCGATAAACCCGGAGTTATTATATGAGGAACTATATTTTTTCACAATCGGACAAAATAATTCTTTGCGCCTTGCCCCATGCAGTTAGAGCACTGTTTGGTTTCCTTCTGTTTTTTTCCAAAAGCATGACAGGTTTTCACCATATCACAAAAAACCCACTGGTTTAACAAAAAAAAAAAAGAAAAAGAAAAAGAAATTGCAATTAACAGCAAAGTTAACCTAGTTGATAACAATATCTTAAAGTCAAGTTATCTTAAACTTAGCTGATAACAATGTGCTTTGTTGAGAAGATTCTCTCTGTTGCAGTGGGGATAGGAAGCCCTACAGGGACTTGGAGAGCCTGGCTGCTGTGGGAGGCAAACACAGCCGCTCTGCTCTCGGTGCTGTGTGCGCCAGTGCCAGGCTGCAGGCAGGGACAGGACAGGGGGACAAAAGCCTGCCTGGCTTTCCCTGGGAGCAGGAACATCCCGAAGGGGCTGAGGCTGCAGGAAGGGAGCCATTGGAGTCCCCATCCTGAGGAGGAGCTGCCTTGACTCACTGGGTCCCATCAGCTTGGCCAGGAGAAGTTGAGGACAGTCGCTCGGGTCCATGCCCTGGGAGAAGCAGAGCTGGAGAAACCCCTGCAGGCCACCTCAGTGCTTGGGTATCATTTGGGTCTCTGGGAGGTATTTCTCTGTGAGCACCTGAGGCTGGTCCCTCTGCTTGTGCTCCTGGGATACCTCGTGGACGCTTGAGCTTCCCTTGGTTCAACCCACAGCAACGGTGACACCAGCCCAGCTCAGGTCACAGCCTGCCCTTTCCCTGGGGAAGCAATCAAGTTCCTGACTTCAAGCTCATTTTCTTCAGTTTCAAGGCCACATGTTTGACTTGCCGAGGAGTCTGGCAGTTCTGTCCCAACTGCAAACAGCAGGAAAGGCAGTGCTGTGAGCCTTACAGCTTGGAAACACACTGCCCTGTGCTCCCTGGGGCTGATGGGAGAGGCTGGGATTTCAGCTCACATCTTTTGGGGCAGAGCATGGAACATGGAAACAAGTTTCAAGGGGGTGAGCTGTGCCTCAGCTTCCCAAATCCAGGCCCCTGTCTCCAAGATAAACGCGCTTTTCGTGTTTTCCTTCTGCTTCTTAGATGTATCGCTTGAGTGATGCCAGTCTTTCTGAGGATGTCCATGGGCTGAGATAACCCCAAAGAGATCTGTGGGAATTCATACAGGGTCAAGACTGGGATTTTTCAGTGGAAAATCTCTCCTGGCTGTGTCTGAGCCCTGACACACAGGCAGGACTCCACTGCAGTCTGACATCCCTGCCCGGGCCAAGGTGGGAACAGCTTAGGGGTGACTGCTGACACCTTGGGCAGACCCAGGACACATGGCCAGGTGTGGGCCAGGTGTAGCCACAAAATCATTATGGGTTAAAATCACCATCTGAGACTTTGTTTGGAGTTTCAAGGATGGGTTTGCAACTGTCTGTGTTGCTGATCTTTTTCTTAGAACAGGACTGATCTCCCACCAGTGTTTCCCAGCCCAGATCTGTGTGGGAAGGTGGCAGGATGGCTGAGAAGATGAGCATTGACAAGCTGGAGGAGCAGCTGCTCTGTCCCATCTGCCTGGGGGTGTTCAAGGAGCCACTGATGCTGCAGTGTGGGCACTTGTCCTGTCAGCCCAGCATGCTGTCCCTCCCCAGGGTGCTGGAGGGGCAGCTTCTGTGCCCCGTGTGCTGCCAAGTGCATGCAGTCCCCTGGCACCCAGCATTGTGCTGGCCCGTGAGGGCAGAGCCCACTTCAGAGTCTTGCCCAATGCACCCCACAGATGCACTGGCATAGAATCGTGATATGCCTTGGCTTGGAAGGGACCTTCAAGATAATCTCATTCCACCCCCCTTTCATGGGCAGGGACATCTTTCACTAGACCAGGCTGCTTCAAGCTCCAGTCAACCTGGCCTTGGACACTTCCAGGGATGGGCCAGCCCCAGCTTCTCTGGGCAACCGGTGCCAAGGCCTTGCACCCTCACAGGGAAAAATCTCTTCCATTTATCTAACTTAAATTTCCTCTTTTTCAATTCCATGGCTGTCGAGATAAGGGGTCTATAAGGGGTCTGGAATCAAGAAGTGGCTCAATATGAGGTATACATCTTGTTCTCTTTACTGCTAATTGGCATGCTCTTATATACCACTGCCAGCTGTTCACACGACTTAAGCTTACATATTATTGGTTACAAGTGGCTGTTCAGGTGCCCTAACTAGTGCTATGATTAGTACAAGGCAGCTGTTCATGCTCCTGCTTATTTCTGCAATATTTCTGCCCTGCAGTTTACAGACATCCTGCTGGCACATCCTGCTATCATGGTGCAACCAGCCAACTTCCTCTTATCTTGTGGTCCAAGGGCAATTTAAGGACTACCTGCTAGCTTCAGACCTGGGTTATGCACCCCCTGCAGAAGCCTGTGTCCTTTCTTCTGCAGCCAAGCCTCTACATCTATCCAGTTCCTGATGAAAAGTTCAGTTCCTGAGCTTCCTCGTAGCTCCCTTCAGATACTGAAACTTTCTCTTTTCCAGACTGAACAGCTCCACCTCTCTCAGCTTATCTCAGTTAAGGCTGTGGCAGAGTTGTCCTCCTGTGGAAACTGTGGTGCTGCACAACAAACTCCATCAGTACAGGAGAGTCCTTTCCCCTGAGGGCATAAAATGTCAGCCTTAACCTTGGCATCCCCATCCCCAGTCTACCACACTGAAACACAGCTTACCTGCCAGGATGTCCCCACAGGAAAAGTCTGTATGCCTGAAGAGGGTGAGCAGTGAGTGTTCAGGGTCTTTGTGGCCCATCCTTCCAAAGAGAGTTTGAGGTGGATGGGTTGGTTGCTGGCTGACACAGGGACCCCTTCTGAGAGAACAGCACAGCTAGAGCCGAGCAGGCAGCCGTGGTGAGAGGCTGCTGAAGAGGGAAATGGGAGCACAAAAAGCAGCTGAAGACCTTTGTGCAGGCAGCAGGTCAGTCCTGGTCTTTCCAGCTGCCCAGGGCTGTGAGCTGGCATGGGGGACTGTGTGTCCAGTCTGCTAGGGAGAGACACTGCCCAGGGCCATGGGCCGAGGGGAGCAAGGAACCTGAAGGGCTCAGCCACTCTGCACACAGCCCAGCAGTGGCTCCTGCAAACTGCAAAGGGTCACCAGGGACCCACTCCTTGGGCCTGTCACCAAAATGCACAACCAGCCTATGCCAATCAGAAGTCAGGGAATAAAACACCACCACCAAGGTAAATGTTTGTTCCTGCATCCCTGCCAAACTGGGGCTCCTGAATGTGCCTTTCCACAGGTTCAAGTATTGTAGAATTATGGAATATCCTGAGTTGGAAGGGACCTACAGGGATCATCAAGTCCAACTCCTGGCCCTGCACAGACCCCCCCATAATCCCACCTGGTGCCTGAGAGCGTTTAACAATGCCGCAACTCCCCTCCCTCCTTCACTACTGGAGCTCTGGCAGCCCTGGGGCTCTAAGCATTCCCTGAGGAGCCCCAGTGCCCCAGCACCCTCTGGAGGAAGAACCTTTTTCTGATATCAAACTAAACCTTCCCTGACAGTGACAGAACTTGAGCCATTCCCCCAGATCCTGTCACTAGAATGAGATTCTTACACCTTTTGGTTGTTCAAGTACAAGATGATTGATCCCCAGCACCACTGCTAACCCTTCAGACCCTGAAAAGTAGCTCTCGCCTGTTCCCAGATCCAGGTGTCCCTGGAGCTGGTCGTGCTGGAGTGACTGATACATCGCACCAGATGGCTCGGGGACAGTTTCAAAGCCATGTCCAGGTTGCTGGGATACTGCCTTACGGCTGTTCTGGGGTATCCTTTACCCTCCATACACAGCTCTGAGCTTCCCAGAGCAGATCCGTCTTTCTCAGAGCAGATCCCTTTCCTGGAGCAGACCCCTCTTTCCAGGGCTGGGCATTATTTGCTCTGTTTGAGTGCAGCATGAGCACCACCAAAGTCTGCGGCAAATCCCCACCAACCCATCACCCACAGGGTACCACAGGGTCTAACAATCAGTAGTAATGTCGGTGTGCTTCCACACGAAGGGACCAGATGAAGTGTCCGGGGCTGGCGACAAAGGTCACTGGGGTGGTAGAGGTGCCTGGCATGGCCGGGCTAACCAGGATGGTCAGGGTGATTGGTTGGTCAGGGTGGCTGGGATCACCAGGATGAACAGGGAGGGTGACGGGGGTCACTGGTGCCACTGGGCTGGCCAAAGTCACCGATGATGGGGTGGCCGGGATGATAGGGGTGACCGGGGTCATTGGCTGGCCGGGGCGACCAGAGTGGCCGAGGTCATTGTGATGGATGGGGTGGTCAGGGTGGCCAGGGTGGCTGGGATCACCGTGGTGACCAGGGTGATACGGGTGACCGGGGTGACTGGGTTGGCCGGGGTCACTACGATGATGGTGTAGC
>NW_005054381.1:3178531-3193830 GCF_000277835.1 Geospiza fortis | reverse complement strand
GCTGGAGGCCGAGCTGGCCCGCATGAAGGTGCGGCACAAGGTGAGCCGTAACGAGGACCTGCTGGCCCCGGAGAAGGCAGTAAGCACCGCAGGTGAGTGAGCTCGGGCTGTGTGGGCACCCTGTGTTGGGAGCAGTGGGGTCTGTGTCTGACCTGTCCGGCCCCTGCAGCCTCCCAGGTCCCACGCTATGTCCGGGTCAACATCCTGAAGACTTGTGTGGACGATGTGATCGAGTTCTTCAAGCGCCAGGGATATGCCTATCTGGGCAAGGCAGCCAGGTGAGTGTTTCTTTCTGCTATCCCACCTTTCCCGGAATGTCAGCAAGTGGGATGAGGTCTGGTGGGTTGAAGGGTTGTTGAGCTTGGTGCTCAGAGTGGTTGGGTTGGGATCTCTGTCACTCCCCCACTCTTAGATGCTGCCTTTCTGGGTGCTGCCTGGAGCTGGTGAGGAGCTGTGGGATGAAGGGATTTCTCAGCCTGGGCTCTGCTGTGAGCAGTGGGATTAGGACTTTGTATTCATGCTCCCTGGTTCTCTTGGACAGTGTGGAGGAGCTGAAGGCCCTTTCTGGAAAAAAATTCTTGTTGGATCTGCATCTTCCAGAGCTGTTGGTTTTCCCTTCGCAGACAGACCTCCATGACAACCTGCTGTATACTTCAGGACACATAATTCTGCAGGACAAGGTGGGGGAACTGGGGAGCAGAAAGTTGCAGGGGCAGGAAAAGTACTGACAGGGATGAAGGGTGAGCTCTTTCCACAATGGCTCAGCTTGCTGCAGCATTTAAGTCAAAGCAGAAACTGTGGGACTCCCCTAGGGCTTTGCTTCTGTTCTTTGATGGTTCAAGATGAAATTCTGGGGTATAAAATCCCTCTGGGAGGAGCAGGGGGCTGTGGGTTGGGCAAGGCTTTTAGTGGAGCGTGGTGGTGGCCTTGGCCCTGTCATGGTGGTCCTTGTGACTCCACAGCATCAGTCATGCCTGAGGAGGGGGCAGGTGTTTCTGCCCACCCCTCTGACGGTCTTTGCCCTCTTGCAGGCCAGCTGCCTCCCTGCCTTCCTCCTTGGCCCTGTTGCTGGCTCCCATGTCATCGATGCCTGTGCTGCCCCTGGAAACAAGACAAGCCACCTGGCTGCCATCCTGAAGAACAAGGGGTGAGGGCAGGGTTGTGTGCAGGGGTGGAGGGAAGGGGGGAGGTGGCCCTGGTCCCCCTGAGCCCACAAGAAAGTGGCAGGAGGAGCTACAACCTGTCACCAACTCAGGTGAGCTGGTCACTTCTGGGCCACTGGGAGGACTCGAGGGGACATGAAGTCTTATAGGGGTTCACTCCCAGCCCCCAGCCCTGGGGCCCGTTCCATAGCCCTGCCAGAGGGGAGGCAGCTCTCAAGGTCTGCCTGCCCAGTATTTGAGTGTTCCTGGGGGCCAGGTGGTCTGTTCACGGCTTGTCTTGGGCGCTTGGCTCTGCCTTCAGACAGATCTTTGCCTTTGATGTGGACCCCAAGCGCGTGGCCACCATGAACACACTGCTGACACGGGCAGGGGTCACTGGCTGTCAGCTGGTCCAGCAGGACTTCCTGACCGTGGACCCCGGAGACCGCAAATACAGCAGGGTAACCCACATCCTTCTCGACCCATCCTGCAGTGGCTCAGGTAATGTGTGGGGCTCCAGCTGCTCACCTGGAACTGGGCTGTGGGTGTGCAAACCCCGGGTGACAGCTCCCGTCCCGCAGGGATGGTGACGCGGGGGCCAGGGGAGGAGGCGGCCCCAAGTGCTGAACGCTTGCAGGCGCTGGCTGGCTTCCAGCGCCGCGTCCTCAGCCATGCCCTGAGCTTTCCAGCTCTCCAGCGCCTGGTCTACTCCACCTGCTCCCTACACCAGGAAGAGAATGAGGATGTGGTGCAGGCTGTACTGCAGGAGTGGGGCTCGGCCTTCAGGTGGGTCTGGCTCAGGGAACCTGGGAGGCTGTAGGGCAGGGTTTGGTACTGACCCCTTTTCCATGCCGCAGGCTGGTGACTGCCTTCCCATCCTGGCCCTGCCGAGGACTTGCAGCCTTCTCTGGAGCAGAGAGCTGCCTCCGTGCTTCCCCTGCAGAGACCCTCACCCATGGCTTCTTCGTGGCTGTGCTGGAGCGGTGCAGGGAAGGGGCTGCTGCCCCCAGGTGAGGGGGGGCTGTGGGGGACTCCAGCTGCTTCTGGGGGGCACCATGGCCAAGGTCAGTGCTCTGGGCACCCTGGGGAGGGTGTTAGGGGGTGTTTGTGGCTCAGGCCATTTGCTCTTGTCTACAGCTCCCTGCCTGCAGCAGCCAAGGAGAACCCACAGCCAGGAGAGGGGACAGAGCCAGGAGCAGCTCCCAAGAAGAGGAAAAAGAAAAAGCAGCGGGTGAAAGAGTGAAACATTTTCTGGACAAACCCCTGCACAGCTGTGGCTGTGGGGAACACATACTGGCCTGAACACAAGTCAAGCTATGTGCTAACTGCAGTCATAGTGAGAATTCTGTAACGCTGGGGACTGAGTGCCAATGCTGGGACCACCCTGGTGCCAGGAAGGGGCAACTGCTCACCCAGGGCTGCCCCTTGCAGCCAACCCCTGCCCCACGTTTGCTCCCAAGGCAATCCCCACTCTGCACCCTGCAGGGCTGAGGTCCTCCAGCTGGATTAAGGGTAGTTTATCATGTTCCCTCCTGAAAAAAATTCACTGCAGGGATGAAGCAGATTAAAAGTTTCTCTTTTTCACTGTTTTTTCCAGTGTGTTTGTGTAGTCTTGCCCTGAAACTGCCACTGCTCATAGTACAGGCATAGTGGGGGGAAAAAGGTGAAATAATAATAATAATAATAATAAACCTCTCCCTCTCTTTGAACTGGGGGAGCAAGGTCACGTGAGCCAGAGGGTGCTGCACCTGAACCCCACGAGCACCACCCTGCCCTGGGAATCCCAGCCCCAGGAAACGTACATGGGCACAGCCAAGTGAACACAATAGTTTTATTTTAAACCGGAGACATAAGAAGCAAGGAAACAAAAATTGCACATTCACACTAAAATCCTCATCAGCCACACCAGGAATGATCCAAGTCTTCAGTCAGTTAAAACCCAGCTTCTCCCCAAGCGCAAGGGGCTCTCCCAGCAGGGCCTGTGTAGCAGGGAAGGGACAGCCTGGCTCCTCACGAGTGCATGGCACTACATGGGGCAGCTACCTGGGGGCAGGACCCAGAGTCAGGGTGGCCTCAACCTTGTCCCAGCTCATCCCCATCTTCTCAGAGCTGACCTGGCCAAACCCTGGCACCTCAAGGACAAGGAGCAGGTGTTCTCCTGGCCCAGGATCCTAACGGGCACAGGGAAGGACACCCAAGGTCAGTCTTGGCAGGCAATAGCCCCTTGCCCTCTGCTTCCTCCAACCCCAAGGACACATTTTCCCAGCTTGGCTGCTCTTGGTCCACTGCACCCACAGCCATGCTGGTGGGTGATGGCCAGAACATTCCCATCAGCACCTGGAGGTCCTCTATGTCCCCTTGCTACAGGGCCGTGTCCTCTCTGTGCCGCATAGAGCCCATCAACTGCCCTTTCTGCTGGGAGAGATGTCTTGACCCTGGCACTCAGCACTGTAACATGAGAGCTCCTGCTCCCCACCCTCAGAGAAATAATTAAAAACTTGAAAAAATGAACAAAAAAAGGTTTAGTCACATCCACATACGTCACATTTAAAAGGAAGGGGATGATAAACAGTGGGGGGAGCATGGCAGAGCCTGCAGGATGCAGCTGCCTTTCCCAGCACAGTGCATTCCCACAGGCACAGGCAGGGTGGGAATAGCTAAACACTAACGGCTGCAGGGTAGGCAACTTCACTGAACCAAGCTTGAAGGAATTTGAAGGCAATTTAGCTTAAATATAAAAATAAATTTTTATTTTGTTAAAAAATGCTTAAATATTTGTGACTTTTTTTCTTTTTTTTTTCTTTTTTTTAATTTAGACCCCAGCAAACACACACACTCACACGGCTCGGAGAGTAAAAACCCAGCAGCAAAGCACTCCTGGGAATGGAGTGCCCATCCCTCACCAGGGACAGGGCAGGGGGTGGCTCTTTGGTGACCTCCAGCTCTGGCAGTCTCTTCCCACAGAAGCTCCAAGGCAGGGAGGGGTGGGAATCCCACTCCTGGCTGGATGGGGACAAAGGAAGCAGCACCACAGTTCCTAGGAGCTAGTAAAACCCACTGGGATGGAAATGAGCTGAAAAATGAGAAACAACTTGGATTTGGAATGGAGGGGAGAATGCATCTGCTCTGGACTCCTTCTGTGAGCAATTGCAGAGCCCCCTGAAGTGCAGAAGAGAGGGGAAAGAGAGAGGAAAAGGGAGTGGAGAGGCTGCCATAGTTGGAATCCCCTGTTCTAGCTGCCTTTTAGTCACGACATAGAAGGGACAACTCCCCAGCACGAGCAGCCACGCAGTGATGCTACTGTCAACACCCAATTAGCTGGGGCACGTCTCCCCCCAAGGACTGGTGCCCCCAAAAAAGAAACTCCAAACAGCAAATCCGGCATAACCAACATGCCGCCACACACACGGTTTAGCTCTTCCTCCAAACTCGATTCAGTGAGTGCAGGAACAGGAGCACGGATAAAGCAGAACCAGGGAGCAGGGTGGGGGCAGCCCACAGCCCCACGAAGCAGTAGAGATGGGAGAGGGGTGGGGGGACCCCCATCCTCACCCCATGCCTCCAGCCCAGATCCCAGGCTATGGCATGTCCTCAGCTGGAGGTAGCAGGACATTAGGTCCCAGGGGTGTCACCCAGTCACACCCATGCCAGTCACCTGTGGCACCGAAACAGAGCCAGGCTGGAACTCACCCTGGCTGCAGGCATGGGACCATGTTCACCAGGCCATGGGATGAACAATGGGAAAGATTTTGGGACCTGGTGAAGACGGTGTCTGACAGCAACTCGGAACCACAGCATGTTGCCAGCCAAGCTCTGAGCGGGACATGGCCTTGGGGCTGGCTGAGGGCTGGGGATGGGCACGGAAACAGCTAGAAGAAGCAAATGGGGAGAAATGTACACATTATTAAACAAGGCAAAATAAATTGAGGGAAAGAACATTGTGGATATGTACAGAGATTTGTCCAGTCTTGGGTCTGGAACTGTTCAAGTAACAAGAGTTTGGCTTATCCTGTCCCAGGCATGGTATATCCAGCGGGTGTCAGGGACGGGGCCTGGTCCCACCATAGGGACAGCTCCAGTCCAGAGGCCCCCCCACGTGAGCCAGTGGAACCCAGCAGCACTAGGGCTACTTTTTGCGGGTGTGCTGTCTCCGTGCCTGCAGCCGTTGGCGAGTGCCCATCTTGGATCCTGCCCCGATGGAGAAGGCGGGAGTGGATGAACCTGGAAGCAGAAAGGCTGCTCAGGTTGCTAGCTTTGGAATCAGTGCAATCCTCACCCTGGGAGGAATGGAAGGCTTGGCAAGAGTCCAGCATGTACTCCCTAAGCCATCTCCCAGAGAACATCTGGCCCCACCACTGTCCCCAGCCTAAGGGGACATCATGACCCATGAGCTCCCCAAGGCTGGAGCACCAACTCCCTCCTTACCAAAGGAAGTGCCAACTCCTCCAAAGCTTGAGGCAGGAGTGCTGGGTGTCCTGAAGGAAAGGGTGCTGCTTCCACTGCCCACGGCTCCAGGGACAGGCGTGCCCTGCCCAAAGGTGGGCACTGAAGCTCCTGGAAAGCAACAGGTCACTGTGAGACGGGGTTGGCAAAGGAGAAAGAGCCTTTGGGAGCTGGTGGTACCCAGAGGAGGCACGGGATGCTCTCTGGGGGCTGAAGCACCACAATCCATCCCCCAGAACCAGCCTCTGCTCCTGAGAAGCCCTTTAATGCAAAAGTTAAACTCTCCAGATAATCCCTGGACTCTCTGAACAGCAGGGCCGCACAGAAGGATTTGTCACGGAGGAACAAAGACCTTGGCCTTGCTAGATCAAGGAGTTGCTCACTCTGTGGGTTTCAGTTCCATGGGAGCTGGGAATATCCAGCGAGGATCTCAAGTGTTAGGGAAACCTAACAGTTTAGCTGTTAGGCACAATCCATGGAGCAGTTGCTGGTTGGCAGCATTCCAGCTCACTAAGGTGTTCCAGATGGTTCTTAAGGACTCAGACGACCTCAGCTCCTGCAGGATACTTGGATGGGCAAAATCGGGGAGCTGGTGCCTTCAGAGGGGCCAATGAGCAGAGATTAGGGATTCCCCTCCCCAGAGGGGAAGGATCGTTACAGTAAGTGATGGGAGTGCCTTCTCTTTGTACAGCAAGGCTCTGCATAGCAGGAGCACTGGCCTCACCAGGGCAGTGGACCCTGGGAACCTTGGCAAGGTCCATCAGAAATATTCCTGCCCACCTCTAGATCCTCAAGATGGCCTGTCTGCCCCCATCCCATCCTGGAAATGTTCAAGGCCATGTTGGACAGGGCCCTGAGCAACCTGGTCTAGTGGAAGGTGTCTCTGCCAATGGCGGGGGGGTGGATCAACATTATCTTAAAGGTCCCTTCCAACATGACCCATTCCATGGTTCCATAATGACTCACCTCCAAATGCAGGCTTGCTGTTGGGAGTGCTGGTCATGGTGAAGGCAAAGGGCGCGCTCTGGCCCTGTGCTCCCAGTGCACTCTGTGGCAGAGATGAGCCGAAGGGTGCTGCTGCCGGGGCTGCCCCACTCTGCCCAGCCCCAAAGCTGAAGGCCACAGCTGGGGACCCACTGCTGAGGCCCGGTGTACCCATCCCAAAGGCGCTGGTGGAGGGGCCCGGCTGGGTGCTGGCCCCAAAAGTGAATGGAGATGGGGTGGTGCCAAAGACACTGGCACCGGTGCTGCTGCTTGTGGTCTGGGTGGTGGCACCAAAGCTGGATGTGGTGGAGGTGGCTGTTCCAAAAGAGAACACCGAGGTGGTGGTCCCAAATGCTGCCTGGGTGCTGCTGGTGCCAAAGGAGCCCTGGGCACTGGTTGTGCCAAAGGCTGGCTGGGCACCACTGCTAAATGCTGGCTGAGCCACTGACTGTGCCGGGGAGGCTCCGAAATTGAACGGGGGGGTGAAGCTGATGGGGCCAGCAGCAGGCTTGCTGGTGGGCACCTGGCTCTCAGCAGCCCCAGTGCTGAAGGTGAGCTGGCTCCCAGTGCCAGGGTACGGAGGTGGTGGCTTTGCGCTGGCTGAAAAGCTGCCAAAAGCTGAAACGGAGGAGCCAAATGTCAGCGGTGCTTGAGCTGTGGTGGCTGGGGCAGAGGTGGTCAGTGTAGTGCTCCCAAATATGCTAAAGCCCACGGTGGTGGCAGCAACTGTTGAGTTAGAAGGTACCTGGCCAAAGGCAGGGCCTCCTGGGACAGTGGTGGTGGCAGTGACTGCAGCTGGAGGTGGCTTCCCAAACTGGAACACAGGCCCTGAGGGGGTAAAGCTGGTTTCTGTGCTGGAAGCCGAGCTGGAGAGGCCTCCAAACAGGAAGGGCTGTGTTGTGCTGGCGGAGGTGGCAGCAGTGACAGTCACACTGGCAACAGGGCCAGTGGAAGCAGGCGGGTTTGGTCCAAAGCTGAAGACAGGTTTAATGGTGGCATCCGTGGAGGAACTCTGGGTGGTGGCAGTTGTAGCTGCAGTGGTGAAGATGACATTGGGAAGACCCATGATTCCTGCCAGAGCAGCTGTGGAGGCAGTTGTCGGCTCTGAGGCTGGCTGTGCCACAGGTTTGAAGGCAAAAGGAGAAACTTTTGCTGGAGATGAAGCTGCAGTGCTGCTGCCAAAGATGGGCTTGAATATGGAGGATGTGGAGGACATTGAGGCAGGGCCTGAGCTTACGGGCATGGTGGCTGTGGTAGAAGTGACAGCCGTGCAGACTGCTGCGTTCTCACTCTTTGGCACGGCACCAAAGATAGGTTTGAAGATGGGGGTTGTGGTGGGCATGGCAGTGGATGGGGTGAGCACAGCAGGGGATGCAGTGGGTGTAGCAGTGGCCGTGGTGGGCACAGTAGCGGCCACAGTCACTGCTGGCTGGCTGGCTGGCGGGGTGTTCAGCATCCCGAACAGGATGCTTGGCTTTTGGAAGGAGGGAGGCTTGCTGGGGGTCTGGCCCAGCTCAGTGAACACAGGAGGAGGCAGGCTGCTGGGGGGTTGCACCACCAGGGCAGCGGGAGCACTGTGGGAAGGTGTGCTCAATACAGGCACAGGCTTGGTGTCAGCAGAGATGGCAGGCAGAGAGCTTGACTCCAATGACACAGCAGGAGCAGGTGGCTGTGCAGCTGACAGAGGTGGTTGGGATGCTGCCACAGCTCCAATGGAATCTGGAAAGAGGAAAGAGCTTATTTATGGACGGGGGGACACCTTCAGAAGCCCAGCCTTCGGCCATGGTACTGACCTACAGCTGCAAAGGCTCCCAGAGCTCCCATCACCCCTAGCCCTCCATGGTTACCATAGCTTCCAGCACGACCAGGGGCTCAGCATCCCCAAAGGTGCCCCCTCAAGTCCTGAATGCTAGCTCTGCTGCCAGCAGAGCATTTGAACAGACGGTTTTTGTCAGCTGCCTCATGCAGAGACAACAAGGAGTTCCTGCTGCACCTGCCTGACTCAGCTGGCATTCCACTGTGCCAACTCTCCTCCTCACCTGGTGTTGTGGATACAGCCTGACTGCTCTGCATCTTCTTCAGACTGTCCAGAAGTGAGGAGCTGGCCGGGGCAAGAGCTGTGGAGGCAGGCATGGGCCCAGGGGAGGTCACAACAAACACCGGCGGCTTGGACACAGGCATCATCTCTGCAGTGGTGCTGGGGACTGCATCTACAGGGAAACGGCAAGATATCAGGACCCACAACTGGCTGTGAGGAACAAACTCTTAGCAGAGCTTCCCAGCAGGCAGGGGAACTGCACCTACACCCTACAGCCCTGGGCAACCTCACCCAGCACCACAAAGCATGAGATTTCTTCAGCTGGAAGACATAAAGAGCACCCCCAGACCCGAGCTTGTTCCTACTCCTCCACATTTCCAGCCCATCCTTACCAGCCTTATCCTCCAAGACACTGTTGAACCACTGCAGCACTGCCTTCTTCTCTGCATCCAGGTCCTCTGAGGTGACGGAGTAGCCCAGCTGAGGTGGTGGGGGCTGCCAAGAGAGAGCAGCAGCAGCTTAGCTCCTTCCCAGGGAAGCGGGCAGAGCCTCTCTGAAGGTGTGCTGGCGACTGTCTGTGGTGAGCCCTGTGAAGCAGGTGGTCCTGCCGCAGCTACTCGGGTCCCGGACACTGGTGGGCCCCCGGCGTGGCACTGAGGACATGGCAGGCCTTCCCCAGGCCATTACCTGGTCCGGCAGCAGGCAGCACAACCACGCACAGCCCACCAGACACTGGGGCTGGGGAGAGCGTCACTTCCCACTCGACCAAGGACGGGGCCTCCTTCCTGAGGGCAGGCAGGTCAGTGTGCCCCCAGCCCTGCAGAAATTGCAGTGAGCACATTCTATTGCCAGAGTGGGACCAAAAAGGCTGTGAGACAGCGACATACCAGCACTAGCTGGTCCCCACGAAAAGATGACAGCAATGGGATCTTCCGCTTGCGCTTCCCACTGCTCCCCGAAGCAGATGGTGGGCTCAGGGAATTCTGCTTTTTCCACACTGGTGACTCCACACCTACAGAAGGAGACAAGTTAGGCCGAGCTCTGGGCAGAGAAGTGTTTGGTTGTAGTGATGGGTCTGTCCCTTCTGACCCCACTCCGGGTGGCCCCACTCAGAGGGCAGGGCCAGGGGCATGGTTAAGCTGAGGACAAGGTTGTGATACCCTGAAGAGCAGCTTCACATCCAGGAGGTCTGTGACATGAGGCTGGTGGGGCTCTGTGGGGCAGTGGCCCCTTCCTAGCTCCATGGATTGTGCCAGCACGCTGCCTTACCCAAACCACGTGCCACAGCTGGCACTACATTATGGGGCCCATCTGCCATGGGCACAGAGGATTTCCTCTCCATTTTAGCTGAGGAAGCATTGGAATAAGCTCAGACTGGAATCTGGTCAGAGTACTACTCATGCCACTGCAGTTTGCGGATCAAGGCTGACGCCTGACCCACGCTGGGTTGGGAGCTGGAGCTCCCCCTTGCAAGCCAGTTCCCAGGCATCTGCCAGCACCCCAACACTGTCAGCACCCCTTTATCACTTGGAAATCCCACTAGGGCAGTCACTGAGGGCAGAAGTGCCACTGCCTTGGGACCAGCACATGCCAAGTTTTCAGGTGACCCCTCAAGCCACTCCCTCTGCAGACCTCGGCCGCCTCCTGTCCTGCTCTCTTGCTTGCACTGGTGACCTGGGTGCAGTGTCGGGGCACACCTACACTTACCTTTCTCTGTCTGCAGCTCCTTGTCTGATTTCACTGGGGTGGAAGCGTTGGAATGCTGTGACTCTTCTTCCCTGTGTAAGCAGGAGGGACAGTTACGGTCAACCCTGGGCCCAGCCCTGTCTGCAGGGAGCAAGATGAGACTGAACAGGCCGAAGACTTGCAGGAGTATCCCTGGTGTTTATTTGCCTCCTGCAAGCAGATCTCAAGACAAAAGCTTTGCCCAACTCCAGGCAGAGGAATTGCTTCCTCCTCCAGACTTAGCTTGGCTGAGCCTGTGCACCCTCCACAAGATGAGTCAGCCTCAGGAGGGTAGCTGGGGGTCTCAGATGGCAGTCCCTGCCCCTTGCAAGTTGGGGCCATCCAGGTGGTTGTGCCAGTTTTAGTTCTGACATAAGTTCAGGTTCCTCTGATTTCGGAGGGAGGAGAACACAGGCTGTGCTCCAAGGTAGGCACTAAAATACAGATCCTCGGATTTGACTTTGACAAGGCAAAAATCAGGGCCTGTCTCTTCCTAATGATCTGGCAATCCTGGCCAGGCCAATGCCACCAGTCACCATCACTACTGCGGCAACCTGTGCCCTTAAATCTCTGACCTTAATGGGGAGTGGGCCTGGGGTGACACAGCTTAGACACACCACAGCATGACAAGGTGACAGGGAGGCCAATTGACACACGTGGGTCTGTACATCACTATGTGTAAGAGAGGAGCCTGGACTGTCCCAGCTTCAGTGGAAAGTGGGATTTGCATGCTCAGATGGTTGGGAAAGACAGCTCTCTTGCTGGCTGGCCATCAGCTGATACCTGGCTTTCTTGAGAGGCCACTCTGGTGTCTGGGGGCGGGAGGACGCTGGGCTGGACAGAGGGGACACGCTCACACCTCTTCTCTTCCACAGCTGGAATGCAGAGAGATACAAGCAGTAACTTGGCATGAGTCTGGCAGAGAGTACAGGCCCCCTGCTCACCCACAATAAGCCCCATTGCCCAGGGCCATGGTTGTTGAGCCCAATGAACTCAAGCTTCTCCTGCTTCACCACCACTTAAACTGCCCTCCGCATTTTAGGGAGCACAAAATCTGGCCACCCTAAGCTGAACCCACATAAGGAACAAGCAGCCTCCAGGGCCTTTATTGCCCTGACTGAGCCCAGGGAGGGAGTACGCTGCTGGGCCCTTGCCTTTGTGTGACACAGGTAGAGGCCACCCAACTGCTTTGGACACCCTTGTGTGTGGGGCTGCTCTGGCAGGAGGCAGCGCCTCCTTGCCAGGAGTTCCAAGAAGATGGATTCCAGTGCAAGGGTGAGACTCTCCTGCAGTCCCAGCAAACCCTTCCCTCCCACCGCCTGGAGCAAACCTTTCCCCACACAGACAAAGCTCCAGTAGCCATGGCTATCTGTCCCTGGCACATCTGCAAGCCTAGCCAGGCCACAAGCAGTGCTCCATCACCGTCAGCAGGTGCGACCTGGGTCAGAATGGGAATACATGGCTCCCACACTGCTGATTTCCGCTGAAAAGATGTCAGCACAGCAACACCATTTTTTTCTTCACCTGGATCTATCCAGTCTAGCAGACTGACCAAGAAGCAGGAGAGGAGAAAACAGTCTTGTTCTTGGTTTGGTGTAAAAGCAGCAGTACAGCTCAGCCTGGGACTCCTCCAAAAACTAAATAATTGCTGCTTGGCCCATGGCCCACAACTCACCTGCTCTCTGAGGTGGTGGGACTGCCAGGCTGAGCCACACTGGGTCCAGACACCCTTCCACACCACTGTCTCCTCACAAGCCCAGAGCTGGGATTACATGGGTGATTCCAAAAGAATGCCAAGACACAGTGTCCCTACCTGTGTGAGGCCCCGGCTGGAGCTGTAGGAGCTGGCAATGGCATTGCGGATGGAGCTGGGGATCCCACCAGTGTAGGTGTTGTTGAGGGAGCTCATGGAAGAGGTGCGAGACCTCTTGTTGGAGCAGTCATCTGGGCACTGTGAGATGAGGCCCCTCTTCAGAGAGCCTGGCCTGGAGTGGGATGAAGGTTTGATGAGCTCCTCACCGCTCCTGCCCATCGGTCCTTTTCATACAGGGCAGGTGGAGGAAGGAAATCCTGCTTAGAAACAACTCTCAGCAGCAGCACAGCCTTGCTGTCACAGGGTGACAGACTGAAGGCACAATCACAGTCTCTCTTGCTCTGCCCTGAAGACAGGCTCCGCAAGCAAAACCCAAGCCCCCTTTTCTGGATCCCACAGACATTTGCTCCCTCCCATTCCAGGAGCTGCTTTTGGCCGTTGGGCACTTACTTGGGTATAAGAGAAGCAGGGGCACCATTGGCTATCAGTGGCTCAAATGCTGACTGCCCACTTCCACTGCTGTCGTGGCGCCTGTGAGAAGCGCGTGTGAAAGCCTGTGACAGTGTGGAAGCCTCTCCCAGCCTAGGGAAAGGCAGGCTGAGCACCCAGAGAGAGATCAAACCTTGCTTTTTCCTGGCACCCAGTACTCAGGACAGAGCTTTCCCCCACCTACACCCTGCTGCCGATTTCCTCTCCCTATGGGCCTGTCCTCACTGACTCTCACCCCAAACACCAGGAGCTCATCCAGCTGCCTGTTTAGCACAGTAGTTTCATGTAAAAAAAATTGCTTAAATACATTACTCTAAGCCAGAATACTTCTAGAAATGAGCTGCTCAGTCTTTCTGAACAGACCTGAGCTCTGACCTCTTCCTAACCAGTGCCCTTGACAGTTCAAGTATAAAACTGAATTCCCCTTCCCATTATGATTTCATGAGGATCTGAAGTGCCAAAATCACGAGAGACACCCTGCTGTAAAGTGGAACTGGAGGTGTAGGACAGCCCTGTCACTTGGTCAAAAGCTCCCCTGAAGCCCAGGGCAAGCTGACTCCAAGGCACAGGTGGTCCCACACTCTCCAGCTGACACAGCTCCTTTCTGTCCACGAAGTACATGAAATTTTCTATCTACAACCACTCCTTGTGCTTGCCAGACATTAATGCCTTCAAAATTGGTTTTTGTGGCAAAGCTGTCTATTGACATATTAAAAAAACAGCTTAAAGAAAAATACTCTGAGCTGACTTTGTCTGCACACACATTCTGTTGTCATGATTGGCTCTTGTGGGGCTCAAATCCAATGAGCCAAGCATTCAGAGATGGGAATTCAGTGCTGGAAGAGGACGGCGTGCCCTGCTTTACCCTGCTGTGCTCCCTGGGCCACCTACAGCAGCAGCCCGGGGCACGACAATGCCCCAGGCACTGCCCAAGCAGTGTCTCAGCTCCCCATCCCAGCCCAGATGGAAGAGCCTCCATGGACACAACTAGGAAGGACAAGGCAACTCTCGGAACAAGTCCAGAAAAGAGCTACAAATTCGGTAAGGGGACTAGAGCACCTTCCCTGTGGAAACAGGCTGAGACATCAGGGGCTGCTCAGCCTGAAGCAGAGAAGGTTGCGTGGAGATCTCAGCAGCCTTTTAGGATCTGAAGGGGTTTGCAAGGAAACTGGAGAAGGACTGCATCAAGTAGTGCTGTCATAGGACAAGGGGGAAAGGCTTCAAATTGAAAGCAGGGTAATTTAGGCTGGATATACAGAATAAATACTTCCCTCTGAGAGTGGTGAGGCCCTAGAACAGGCTGTCCAGAGAAAGTGTGGCTGCCTCATCCCTGGAAGTGTTCAAGGCCAGGTTGGACAGGGCTTGGAGCACCCTGGTCTAGTGGAACACGCCCCTGCCTATTATAGAGGGTGGTACTGTATGACCTTTAAAGTCCCTTCCAACCCAAATCATCCTGTGATTCTAAGAAACGCAGGAGGGTGGAATAGCAAGACAGTGCTGCAGCTGGGTGGTTGGGACCATGGCTCTCAGGATTTGCTCCTTGTCCTTCCTATGGACACTGGCAAAAACATAGCATCCTCCCTCCTTCGAACTCAGGGATGGAAGTTGCTGACCTTAAGTAACAAAAGCAGCAGTGTCTCATTTTCTCTCGTTTCACCTCCCTCTGCTAGATCAGCTCACAAGGGAAATGCCTGGAGCTCTCCAAGCGCAATGCTTCCACCTGGTAATCCCATCTCTCCTGGGAGCCTGGGGCTGACGGAAGGACAGAGCCCACAGCAGATACCAACATTTCCCACCATGCTTTCTCAGTCTTCAAACCCCTGTGAGGAGACAAGCCTGTTCCTACCTAGGCTTCCCAAAACACATCCCAGCCAGGGGAACACACTGAACCCACACCTAAACCACATTCCTTCGACTGCAAAGGAGAACTTTCAGATGCAGCACCAAGGGCTGGGTGATGGATGGGGTGTGCTTCCTCTCTGTAGTTAACTTCTCACAGTACTTTTCCAGTCCTGACTCCAGGTCTCATGGGGCCTGGCATGCTCTGGGACACATCCCATTTGTCACCTCTGGAGCAAGAATCCCATTTGTGACCTTCCCAACACACTGTCTGCAATTTGAACAGCTCCCTTTTTACCTTCTTTTGGTCTCCTGATCATTCTCAAAAGTCTGGTCCTCCTCCTCTTCCACAGCCCTTTTCCTGCTCTCCCTGATGGCATTCAGCACAGTCTCCTTCGCACATGGGTCAGGGCTGCTGGTGGCTGGGAAGGCCAGAGGCGAGACCAGCTGTTCTAGACTGTGGAACAGAGCACAGTGAGGTGTGAGACAGACTGGGGTCCCGGTCTGATCTCCCCACAGAAGGCAGGACACAGCCCTCCCCTGCAGCCCTTCCCGGAGGTTTGGGCAGCACCATCCTCCCAGCCACATGGTAGCGCTCAGGATGGGATGCTGCTCCCGGGCACAGCACAGTGGGCTGAGCATTCCCCACAGTGTGTCCTGGTCCCCACCGCGGCTGACAACCGGGCTCCCCCACGTGTGTCCCGGTCTCCCCCGTACTCACGGTGGGGAGCGGGCGATGCCGACGGCCGGCGGGGCGATTCTCACGGTGACGGGGCTGCGGAGCGGCCCGGCCCGGCGGGCCCAAGGCGTGCTGCGGGGGGAGCCG
>NW_005054381.1:3171032-3177761 GCF_000277835.1 Geospiza fortis | reverse complement strand
GGCGGGCGGGGCTCAGCCCCGGGATCCCGCACGGCGCTCCTGTCCTTCATTCTCGTTCCCCCGCCCGGATCTCTCCCCCGTCATCCATCTCCCCTGTTCCCACCGGGACCTTTGGGCTTGCCCTAGCCCCATCCCTTCCCCACCACGTCTCCCCCACCCAGCTTCCAATTTCCCCATCTCCAATCCACAGTCCTGTTTACCATCCCAATTCCCATGTACTCCCGGTCTCTGTGTTCCTGTCCTGTCTATAACAACCCCGCAACATCATTCCAGCCTCTGTGTTCCTCCCTCTGCCCCATCCTAGGTCTCTCTCCCCACCCTGTCCCCTACAGCCCCCCTATACCATTCCAGCCTCTGTGTCCCGCTGTCCCAGTCCCTGTCATATGTCCCGAGTCCCGACCCTATATCTGACTTTGTGTCCCACGTGCAGGAACCCAGGGGCAGGCACATTCCTGCCTCTCCCCAGTCACCACCGTGTCCAGCCTGTCCCCTTGTCCCAGCTGAAGGGTGCCATTGCCACCATCCTGCTCTGGGGACAGGGCTGGGAACTCTGGGAAATCCTCTCTGGCTGTCTGAGCCCTTGGGCTCCTTAGGAGACATGGCTATCCCTGGGGATATCCCACCCCACTTCCAGCCAGTTGCGTTCTGCAGGGCAGGGACCATGGCAGGCAGAGACAACAGCAGGGAAAATGATCGGGACAGTGGCTGCTGTCACAGGGCTTTCTGCATTCCAGGGGTCTAGGTGGCCCTGGCAAGGCTGGAGGAGACTAGGTGCCACCCAGGGTGGGTTAACCATGCTTAGGAGGGGACGTTCCTCTGAGATCCCTGTCTGTGGACTACATGGGCCACCCGGCTCTGCTGGGGTGACAGGGTGATCTACATGGCCTCCCCACTACAGCATCATCCTCCCAGGAAGGAAGGACAAAGCCACCCACACTCCTCGGGCTGAGCTGGGACCACATCCTGGTGCCCTCCCAGCAAAAAGAGGTGACATGCAGGCTGGCTGTGGGACAGCGGGGGCAAAGGCCGGAGGTCATCACCGGAACAACACCTGGGTCACTTCGACACCAAGTGATTTTGGGGGCCACTGAGCACACTGATGAGGGCAGAGCCCACAAGCCCCTTGTGACACAGGTCCCCTGTGTCCCCCCTTCAAGCGGCGGGGCTGGGCTGAAGGCTTTATTGAAAAATCCAAAACAAACAACATGGTCATTATCATACAATGAAAACCCAAATCGACTTGCCCTGCACTGGGGGGGCACCCCCACCGTCCCCATCACCAGCTGCCATCACTGGGGACACTGCAGGGACCCTCTGCCCATGCCTGGCTGAGATACAAAAGGGACAAGTAGATTAGGCTGAGAGCAGTGCTGCTGTCCCCAAGCCCCCACTGCTACCGTGACCCCCATGCCGCTCCCGGGCCCCAAGGCCTGAGGTAGTTGGGCGTGCAGGCGAGACTCCCCCAAAAATGTGGGGAGGGTTTTGGGGCTCCCTGTGTCCTGCAGGAACGGGATGGTTGGTATTGCATCCAAGGGGAGCCAGCACGGGTTGAGGATGGAGAAGCAGCAGGAGCCCAGGTCCCTCTGGCACATGGAGCGGGTGTGCTGGCAGCAGGGGTGGGGGGGACATGGGAACAGGGGCTCCCTGCACGCTGGATGGCTGCGTGGAGGGGTGGCAGCTCTGAGGCCATGGCAGTGGCAGGTCCCACCGCTCCAGGTGCCAGCTGGGTGCTGACGGGGGGGCGTTGCTGGGAAAGGACACAGTGACAGCCCAGCCTCTTCCCAAAGGGAGAAAGGCCAAATCCCATCCTCAGCACCTCGAGTGGAGGGACACTGGCTCCAGCACGGGCACCAGCAGGACTGTGGGGGATGGGGACATTGCTGCATGGTCTGACCTCACTGTCTCCACTGCAGCGAGATGAGCTGGGAGCCCAGAGGTGGCTGATGCCCCCTGCCCCCTGAGCCCCCTGCTCAAGGCACAAAGGTTCCCTGGCACCAGCTCCATGGCCACCCCTGCCCACAGCCACACTGGCCCTGGTCCCCCTGCACCCAAGAGGGTGGCGATGACACCAGGGTGGCACCAAAGTGAGCAGGGACAGGGAGCTGCTTACTCTGGCTTTGGGGTGCTCTGGTTTTGGGGCACCCTGGCTTCCCCCCAGACCCTCTGTCCTGCTGCCCTAGAGTCACCCCCCCGGCCCCAGGAAATAGTGGCTTGTGTGGTGGCACTGTGGTGGCCCAAAACCACACCCAGCACCTTGAGGAGGGTTTATTGCTGGCATGAACACAGTGAACTGTCAGGGCAGAGCAGCCCAGCTCAGGGGGGTTTGGGAGGCGTTTTGGGGACCTGGAATGAGGAACAGGAGCTCATAGCAGCATCCCTCCTGCTGCTGCCCCTTTCCTAGCTGTTCCTAGCACCCTGTGTCACCAGCCAGGGTATCCCATGGGAACACCACCTCTCAGCCTGCAGTGGCCAAAGGCACTCAGTGTCCCGCTGAGCGGGAGCACACTTAGCACCAAGTCCAGCAGCACCCCAAAGGCTGTCCCCCACCCGGTGGCATCCCCGAGGCTGTCAGCATGCTCATTCCCAGGGCGGGGGGACATTCATGTCGAGCCAGCGGCTGGATTAAGGCTGGAAAAGCAGCTAGAGGCAAGAGAAGCCTGACCGCTCTCACTCAGCCAGAGAAGGCTCTAGGAGTTCCCAGAATCTGTGCAAAAACAAAACTAAAGGGTTAAAGACCCCCGCATGGACACCTCCCTCCACCCCCAGCAGCTCTAATAAATACAGGTGCGGTTTGCGCCCTCGCCCCAGCCCTGGGGTCTTGCTGGCGGCTTGGCTCTGGTTCTGGAGGCGGCTCCTGGGGGGACACAGGGGATGTGTGCTTCAGGGGGGCTTCTGCACCACTTCCTTGGGGTTCTTCTCAACAGACTGCACCAAGTGGGGTCCCAGGGGTGTCCCCCACAGGGTTCCAGGTGTCCCCTGTGGGCTGCTTCTACCACTGGTGCTAATCTGCAGCTATAAGTGGGAAGACAGGGTCAGGGGGTGCGCTGTCCACCGGCATCCCTCTGCCCCATCCTTCTGGGACCACAAGCCTGCTCCAGCAGCACCTGAACCCCCTGCCTGGGGATGATGTAGATCCCACATGATGGGGTTTTTCCTGTGGAGGGACCCCGTAGGACTTGCCCATGTGTGCCAACTATCCCCAGGCTTGTGGGGGGTGCAGCAAAACCTTCTCATTGCCATGGATGGCAGGCAGGGCTTCTCCACCCTGCCCCACCTTTCCCGGGAGCAGCTGCCCAGTGGGAGCAGGGCTGGCACCACTCACCATCCTCCTCCCAGCCCTCTGCCACGCCAGCCAGCTCGTAGTGCTTCTTGCGCAGCTCCCCCAGCTTCTGCCGCTCCTTCTGCAGCTGGTTCTCCAGCTCCAGCACCCGCACCTGGGGACGTGGCCAGGACATGCCCACCCCAGCACAGAGCTGGGCCAAGCACTCCCCTTTCACACCCGTTATGCCCCCAACATCAAGCCCAAAGACCACACAGGTGCATCCCACGAGTGTTCCAATGATGAGTGGACCTGGGGAGGGGATGGAGCTCAGGTGGGCACTGCTTGTGCAGACAAGTGAAGGCACAATGATCTGTGTGGGCATCCCAGGCAGGGGAATTCCCCAGAGCTGCCCCATGCCAGGCAGAGGTGGGTGCTGTGGGCAGTACATGGGGGGCAGGGGTGGCCACGGGCTGCTATGTCATGATGCAAACAGCATCGGGGAGGGATTGAGGACCAAGAGCATGTGACTCCTGGGCAACCCATCTGTTGCCTTCACACCTTGGGCTTTGCCTTTGCTTGTGCTACCTGGGGGCAGCTGGGCATGGTGATCACAAATTTGATGCCCCACCTCAGGCAGCCCAAGAGAGACTTGACCAGCTGTGTTTCTCAAAACATGGGAATCCCCTACCTGTGAGTCCATCTCCTGACACTTGATCTGGGTGAGTGTCATGCTGGAGAAGTTCATGCTATCTGTGGAGAAAGATACCACCAGCACCCCTCAAGCTCTGCTCTCCCAGTCAGACTCCCCAGCAGCTCCCATGCTGCTGGCAGGGTCTGGTACCATGGGATATGCAGGGAGGAAGTGACGGGCAGCCATGGGCAGAGACCACAGGGGCACAGCCAGCCAAGACTGGCGAGTGCCAGGAGGAGAGGTTTTAGGGCAGGTTTGTGCTCCAAGCATTAGTACCAGAGAAAACAGCCTCAAGAGGAGGTTTAGGTTGGATAAAAAGGAAAATTTCTTCATTAAAAGGGTTGTTTAGCACTGGCAGAGGCTGCCCAGGGTATGGTAGAGTCACAATTCCTGGAGGGATTTAAAAACCATGTAGATGTGGCACTTGGGGACATGGTTAGTGGTAGGGGAACAGGTAAACTCAATTGTCTTAGAGAGCTTCTCCAACCTTAATGATTACATGATTCTAAGATCCCTGCAGCCCAACACTTACCTTTCTCCTCCACTTGAGACTTCCCAGCCTTGGTGGAGGCCACCACACTGGCCGTGGCCTGGTTGACGCCCCGGGAGGCTTGCTGGAGCTTGCAGAGGTTGGCGCTGTCTTTGTCTGCCTTCACCTGACAGGACAGTGAGGAGGGGGGTCACATCCCGCCATGTGAGCAGAAGATCAGCCCCAGGATTTGGGGTGACCACATGGTGCCCCAGCATCTCCCTGAACCATGGGAAGGGTAGCAGCCTTGCTCCTACCTTGGAGGCTGCTACCAGCTGAGCGGTGCTGGCTGCAATCTCCCGGGAACAGACCATCAGCTCCTCGAATGTCCCCTTGCCTTGCACTACCAGGTCGGCAGCATCACTGCGGGACAGCAAAGAGGAGCTGGAGCATCATCCTGCCACCGGTGTCCCCTTCCTGTGATGATGGCAGGACTCTGCCATCCTCTCCCTGCTCTGGTGACAGTGGCACTTACACCATGACAGTGGCACCCCAGCCCACTGCCTTGGAAGCAGAGATGAGACCCTCGGTCCAGCGTGAATTCTTGGCATAGAACTCCTTGGGGGATGCTGCACCCTGCCATTGGTAAAGGCACAATTAGCTACTGATCACCCCCAAACCCCTGCTCTGGGGGGAAAAAGGAGGAGGTCAGGGTGTCATTCAGGTTGTGTGTGGGAGGTGGGGACACACTGAACTTGGGGGCTGTGGGGTCGGTCCCCTGTGTGGGAAGGGAGATCAGGGATCACCACGACACCCCAGGAACCATAACCAGGGTGAGCCCCTGGGGTCAGCAAGGAGCTCCTGGCAGCTGGTGGGGAAGTCCCAGCAGTACAATGGTTGGAGCAGCATGTCCCAACAAGTGCGCGATGACCCCCAGCTGGACAAGCACCCCCTTGCCCCCACCCCTGTCCCAGCTCACCCGTCCGCTCTCCACGATCTCTCTCTGGAGATCCTTGGAGGCCAGGACCAGGACACGGATGGCCTGCATGAGGCCTGTGCAGGAGCCCAGAATCCTGTGAGACAAACACCACTGAGTCCCCTCTGTGGAGCAGCTGCCCTGCCTGCAGCATCTGTCCCCATCCTGCCTGCCTGGCTCTGTCCAGTGCTCTGATCATCACTCACCTCTCGTTAACTTCCAGTTGGACCCCAGTGTCACCAGCCCGTGCCTTGCTCAGCATCTCCTGGTTGAGGGGAGAGAGACTGTACTGAGCCCAATGCGTCTCCCTGGCCTCTACAGTGGGCCCAGCAGGCCCCCAGCATCGTGCCTGTGGCCACCTCTCTGCTCATGGTGACCCTCACCTCAATACGGGCAGATGCGATTTCGATGGCCGCGGCCGTCGCTGCCATCTCCTTGTCCACAAGGTCACCCAGCTCCTCCTGCTTGATGTCCAGACCTCTGGGACGCAGCTCCTGGGGACAGGATGGGATGAAAAGGACCATCCAGGAGCATGACAGTCCCTCTGGTGGTGCCTGCCATGGCCTGATCCCATCCCACTAGCCCTCCTGGGCCACTGACCTCCCCGATAGCGCTGATCTGGCCCAGGCAGGCTGTCACCAGGCTGCAGTCAGCACTTGCGACCTTCCCTGGGTCTTGCAGGGCGCTGAGGTAGCTCACAGTCTCACTGCCACACTGCTTGCACAGCTCCAGCAGACCTGCATGGGCAGCATGGGGGGCTGAAGGGGCCACATGTTCGGGGAAGATGTCTGGTTCCTACCGTCCACAGCATCCTGCCTGTGCTGGCCTCTGCCTGCCCTGGTTTCTGCCCACTTCAGCACCCTACTTGCCCCAGCATCCTGCCCACCTTATCCCAGCATCCTGCCATGACCCCTGCACACCCTGGCCTCTGCTAACCCCAGTATCCTCTTTGCCCTGGCGCCTTCCCACCCTGACATCTGCTCACCCCAGCCCCTGCTCACCCTGATCTCCTGCCCATCTTGGTCCCTGCCCACTGAGTCCCCTGCCCACCCCAACCCTTGCCCACCCTGACCCCTACCCACCCACCATGTTCACCCTGATCCCCTGCCCATTCTGACCCCTGCTCAGGGGTCATCACCCCCAACCCCTGGCCTGGGACAGCACTCACGGTCAGCAGGCTCCACAGGGGCCACATGGGAGGTCGCACTGCCCTGCAGGAGGGTGTTGCTGACCAGGTGGGCAAAGAGCGCCAGGTGGGGCAGCAGGGAGCCCACGGCTGCAGCAGGACAGTGGGCACAGGCCTCAGCCCCCATTGCGCTGGCCACCTGCCC
>NW_005054381.1:3154777-3170935 GCF_000277835.1 Geospiza fortis | reverse complement strand
GACAGGAGGCACTCTGCAGGCAGGCAGGAGGCAGGGCTCAGCTGGGACCACAGGGAGCAGGCAGGCTGTGATAACACCAGATTTGGGAGCAGCAGGGGCATCACCTGCTGAGCCGGTGCAGCTGATATGAGCAGGATCCTCCATGCGAGCCAGGGCGTCCTGCACCATGTGCTCGGCCTCGCGCGTGGTGCTCTGCAGCAGGGACAGCTGCTCCTCGGCCAGGCGCTGCTGCAGTGCCAGCTCTGTGCTCTCTTGCTCGTGGCTGAGTGTGTCCCGCAGCTGCTGCAGCTCAGCCTGCAGAGCTGCCATCTTGTCCCTGTGCTGCTCTGCTGCTTGGCTCAGCCTGTCCCTCTCCTGCTCCAGGCTGGCAATCCGAGTGTTCTGCTCCACTCCTGCCTGGTGGGGCATGAAACAGCAGTTGGGGCTGTGCTGAGGGTGAACCCTCCAGTTTGGGGACCCATTCTTCATCCAGGCATGGGCCACCCTGACTGTCCCCGCTGGGTGCACCATGGCCTGCACAAGCACAGCTCCCCACACTGAGCAGCACTGATGATTTTATCTGGTGAAAACTGAGGCTCCTGGGAAGCTTTTTCACTTTTATCAGTGAAAATGCATTTTTATCACAACTGTCACCATCCTGATGGAGGAGTAGAGGCAGGGTGCTGCCTCTGCCCCATCCCCATCCTGCTGCCGAGTCTGCCCACCTCATAGTTGGGTGACTGCAATTTCCTGCCAGCTTCTGCCTCCTACAACGAGCCCAGGCACCCCTGCTGTCTTCCACAGCTCTGTAGGCACGGGTTACCCTCTGGCACATCTTGCAATGTGATGTTACACTGCTACCTGGGCTTACAGCAGAGACAGAGCTGCTGACTGACCCTGTTCTTCCAAGCATTTTTATTCCATGATCCCTGCTGCTGGAGCCCATTACTCCACATACTACCAAACTCAGGAGCATGAAACTCCCCTATGTGACATCAAACCTGCTTAGATGTGGCAAAGATGATGACAGGGAGCTAGTTTTCAGGCCAGTGGTGGGTATCACCTCTCAAATGGCTAAGACCTGGCTACCCAGCCCAGAGGGTGCTCTCACCTGTGTGCTGGACTCCAGCGTGCCCTGGAGGACCTGCAACTCTTGTCTGCTGGCTGCCAGCTCTCGCTTCAGTGTCTCCAGCACCTCTGCCTGCTCCTGAGACTGCAGCAAGGGGAGAGGTTGGCAGCACTGGTGCCCCATGGGGAGCCCCTGCTCATCCCTGGTGTGTCCCCCACCATCCCTACTCACCTTCCTCTGTGCCTGCTCGGTCATGCGCTGGAAGGAGTCCTCCAGCTCCTTCTTCTCCTGCTCCACATCTCCCTGGGCCTGCCTGGCCACTGTAATCTGCTTGGTTACCTCCGCATTCTGGCAACATCAGAGAATGAGCTGAGCAGCCCCCGGTATCAGAGGGCACGGCTGGGAGAGGGGATGCTGGGGGCGCGGTTTGGGGAGCCCACCTTGCGCAGCAGGTCAGCGTGGTTCTGCACCAGCTCGCTGTACTTCTCCTTCAGTTTGCTGTACCGCTGCTCATTGGCCTGTGCCCGTCCTGCCATGCACACAAGGACACAGAGCTGAGAACCTGAGACCCCCCCTGCCCGGGGCTCACCCCCATCTCATGCCAGTGCTGGCACTCCCTGCTCACTCTCAATTTCTGTCAGGCTCCGCTGAGCCTTCTCTGTGTCCTCCCGCTGCTTCTTCAGCTCCTCCAGCTCTGCACGCAGGAACTCACTCTCGTCCTGTGCCTGCTGCTTCAGGTGCTGCTGCTCAGCCAGCTCAGCCTCCAACTCGCTGGCACGGCCACGCAGCTGCACTGCACCCCGCGCGCTCTGCGGGGATGGGTGGGGGCTTCAGTGCTTGCCAGGACCACTCAATGCCCACTGGTACCATCCAATGCCCACCAGTACTGTCCAGCACCCCCTGCCATGGGTATCACCCTGCCGGCCCCCAAGTGCATCTGGGCAAAGCACAAGGATGCTAGGCAGTGGGCCTGAGCCCACCCACCTGACAGGGATGCAGCCCCCTGGCACACCTGGGGACCACCTGGGGGAAGCCACTGGGAAGAAGGCAAGACAGAGATCTGGTCACTATCTTGTCCACCCACCTCAGCCTTGAAGTTCTCCAGCTCCTCCTTCAGGGCTGTGATCTCCCCATAAAGCTGCTCAATTAGCCGGTCCCTAGGAAGGAGAGACATGGGATACACTCTCAGTGCCACGGGGACACAGCTTGGGAGGGGAAGTGTCCCCTGTGTCACCATGGCTGCGATGCCGTCCCAGACAGGGAGCTCCTAGTACCATCTTGGCCATTCTGCAGCATCGCCAGGATTGCTTACTTGTCATCTTTGTTCATCCCGTTCTGGCTGTTAAAGTTGAAGGGGTCACAGCTGAAGGAGCTGCCAAAGATGTCATCAAACTTGTTGTCAAACAGGCTCTGTGGGAAAAGCAGGAAAGACCTAGAGTAACTCCACTACCACTTGGGAGCCCTTGTCCCTCTATGTCCCCAGTGTCACTGCCAAGCCAACCTACGAGCTGCCTGGACACTGAGGCTGGCTCCCCCTGCTTCCAGGACACTGAATGAGATGAACTTGATGAACATGGGGCATCTGTGGTCCATCCCCACCTAACTGCTGGAGAGAGAAGATCCCCAAAGCCATGTCACTGCATGCTCCTTCCCCTCCCCACTCAATGCCTGAAGACAACCCTTGGTGGAGAGGAGGGTGAAGACCTAAAGGTCTCCATGGCAATGCTTGAAGACAAATCTCTCCTTTCTCACTGGAGGGCACCATACCACTGAGCAGCACTGGGAGAATTCAGGCTAGTTCAGCCCCAGCAGCACCCAGACAGGACACCCAGCATCCAGATGGGATAAGCAGCACCCAGATGGGACATCCAGCACCCAGACAGTCACCCAGCACCAACCCATCTCTCTCCAGTGACACTCCCCAGCTCCCAAGGCCATCCCCACTGTCTCAGCCCTCACCGCTGCATGGATTTAGAGAAATAACCCCGGCTCAGAGGCCTCCACCATCCTCACCTGCGAGGCTGCGTCCATCTCCACCAGGTCTGTGATGGGCTCGCTGTCAGGCGAGGACGCCTCGGCGGGGATCACCACCACAGGGCTGATGTGCTCTGACAGTGCAGAGGCACGCAGGAAATTGGGAGGGTTCTGCGGAGGGAGTGGAGCAGGGCTAAGGTGGAAAGACTGGCACTGCTGCTGGACTGAAGGCACAGTTGGTTAAAATCCTGCCCTGGAGCTGAGCTGGCCATGAGAATGTAGACCCATGAGAATGGAGCCAGGACCCACAGGGATGGAGTCAGGATGCGGAGGAATAGAATCAGAACTCATAAGGATGGAACCAGGACCCACAGGGATGGAACCAGGACTCGCAGGGTTGGATCTCAGCAAGGGCTATGGATCAGTGAGAGAGGGGATCCCAGCTTCCAGTCAGAGGGCAGCTACATCCAGTTGGATGCCACCCAGTGAGGGATAAAAGAATCCTCAAGGCCCAGGAGCCCCACACTGCCACCAGACCTAAGAAGCTGGGAAAGGCAGCAATAGGCTTTTTTGGGCCTTTTGCTAGTGCCCCCACTGCTGCCCCTGGGCACAGGGACAGGGAACATGGGGACTGCAGGGTCTCACCTCTGGCAGCTGTGGGATCTGAATCAGCCGCTTGAAGTACTGGAGGTTGCTGGAGCGGTAGAAAAGGTCCTTGAGCCTGCAAGGAGCAGGGAATGGTTAGAGATGATTCTTGTTCAACCTGGACAACCTCTTGCCTGGCTCTGGGGCGGGGGGAGTCACCTGGCCACTGTAGTGCTCTGGAAGGGAATGTGTTTTGTGCTGCCACCAAACTCAGGGCAGGTTCTGGAAGTCCTCCTACTGCTGGAGGGTTTATCTTATAAATCCCAGGCCTGATGGGCAGGGAGAAGGACCCGGAACTTGAGCGAGCTGGTCTAGTGGAATGTGTCCCTGCCCATGGCAGGGAGTAGTACCTGATGACCTTCAAAGGTGCCTTCCAACCTAAACCACTTCCTGCCTACTCAAAGTTTTCAGGAGCAAGGGGCCTTCTTGCCTGGAGCCAACACCCTCACCTTCAGTTTTTGCAAGAGCATCCTCCCCAGAAACAGGGTACCTCCCTCCAGGACTTAAAAGTTTTGGGGAGGAGGGACAATGGCCAGCCACACCACTCCTAGCTCCCACCTCTCCCAGTCACCGGAATATCCCAGTCAGGACCTTGGCGCTGTTGATCCCTGTCCCAAGATTAGTCTCTGTGTGGTCAGAGCATAGTCAGCACTGCTATCTGCTCTTTGAGTTTGTGACTTTGAAGCAAGCTGTCTCTCAGCACAATGACATCCTCCCTTGGCACCATGACATACCCTCCCTGCTCTTGGTGGCCAGTTTTTGTTTTGGTTACTCTAAATAATCATGTACCAGAGACCACAGCACGTCCCTGCTCACCCATTTTTGATCTCAGTGCCTTGGGAGCACTTCCAGAGCACCAATGCTCTGGGTCTGGGCACTTACTTTCGGAACTGCTCCAGGAAGCGATCCCGGTGGCCCTGCAGTGTATCTGCTGGCAGACCTAGAAGAAGCAGAAAGTAGAAATGTCAGCGGGTGTCTTCATGGATCAGGGAACAACCCATCAGCACAGCCACGTGGAAATAGTTCTTTCCCAGAGATGGCCACCCTCCTTTGGGGGTCCTACTACTCCACACAGTGTTCTGCTGCAGGAGGAGACCATATCCCACACTCCTCAGGGCAGAGAGAAGTGTGGGCTGGTGGCTGCCATAATTCCAGATCCCGAAGGATATGGGTTTTGTCATGGTGACTCCCTTCACCCCCCAAAAGAGGTGGGGGAAGAGGTGGTAGTAAACAGCCCAGGCTGAGCAGGGTGGTGGACCCAGTGCCTCCCTGTGTGTCCCCCCCCGTCAAAGGCAGTGGTGCTGGGGACACTCACAGGAGTGGAGCTTGAAGAGCAGCTTGACAGTGTAGTCATAGAGGTGGCTGCAGTCCAGGATCACCTGGATGAGTGGGGCCAGACGGCACTGCCCTGCTGCTGTCACTGACACTGAGCGTGACATGTCCAGAGAGCTGAACACTGCAGGGAAGGAGTGCAGGATCAGATCCGGCAGCAGCAGCAGCATCCGAGGGTGCCACACTGCGTCTGCCAAATCCACAGATGTCATCCAGAGCGAGGCACCCACTGGCCCTTAGGGATACAGCCTGCTGCCCTGCAGCTGTTTGTGAGCTCAGTGGGAGGCAAAATTCCCACCCAGGTCTCCCACCCAGACCTGGCTAGGAATACTCCAGCCTGGCACCATAGGCCTCCAACCAGGACTGAGCCTCAGCCATGTCCCTGGGCAGAGCTGACACGTGACCCTGTGCTCTGCCTGTCACTATTGTCCCACTGGCCACTGGAGTGTACTGGGTGTGCCAGATGGAAGATGCTCCAAAACCAGTTTGGAGCAGCTGAAGACCATCTTATTCGAGCACCTTCCACTAGACCAGGGTGCTCTAAACTCTATCCAACCTGGCCTTGAACCCTTCCAGGGATGGGGCAGCCACAGCTTACCTGGACAACCTGTGCCAGGGTCTCACCACCCTCACAGCCAAAAATTTCTTCCCAATTTCCCACCTAACCCTGCCCTCTGTCAGTGGGAAGCCATTCCCCCTTGTCCTGTCACTCCATCCCTTGTCTGAAGTCCCTTTCTGGTGGTCTTGGAACCCCTTTAGGCACTGGAAGAAGCTCTAAGGTCTTCCTGGACCCTTCTGTTCTCCAGCTGGACACCCCCAGCTCTCCCAGCCTGTCTCCAGAGCAGAAGGGCTCCAGCCCTCCAAGCATCTCTGTGGCCTCCTCTGGACTTGCTCCAGTAGCCCCATGTCCTTTCTGTGCTGGGACACCAGGGCTGGAAGCAGCTCTGCAGGTGGGATCTTACTTAAGTGGGGCAGAAGGGCAGAATCACCCCTTCACCTGCTGCCCATGCTGGGGGATCAGCCCAGGGCATGGGAGGTTTTGGAGCACACATGGCTGGGGCATGTTGAACTCCTCATCCTCCAGCACCCCCACATCTTTCCCGGCAGGGCTGCTCTCCATCCCTCCATCCTTCAGCCTGGATTGATACCAGGGGTTGCCCTGACCCAGGTGCAGCACCTTCCACTTTGCCTTGAACCATAATTCAGGTGAAGTGCCCATAGAAGAGCTGAGCTGCGATGGCCTCAGCCAACATCCCTGGTCAGAGCCTCATCCAGCTCGGATCAGCCCCACCAAGGGGCTGGACTCCAGCAGATCTCTCACTCCACCATGTGTCAGAGTAATGGAGACCTTTACCTGTCTGGAAGAGGTTCAGCTCACACTCCAGGTAGTCAAACATCTCCACCGTCAGCTGGAAACTAGGAAACAGGGTTGAGGATGGTTGGGGACTGTCTCCAAGGACACCCATGAGGAAGGGTCCTGTCCCTGCTTGGTCATGCTGCCGGTGGGGTTGGGCAGATCGTGCCACCCACCTACACCCACTCCCTCCCAGACCTTCCCCTGCCCTGCACTCACAAGTTATTGACGTCATTCTCCCCAGCCTCATCAAGCTGCCGGTCAGACATCTGCAGATTTCCAGGGAATCGGGGATTCTGTGGGGAAAACAGGAGTCAGGAAAGGGTTCCAGAAAATCTCCTGGTCTGGCCACAGCTCTGGGAGCACCAGGGCTGTGATCCTGCAGCCTCAAAGTCAGCTCTTGGATGAGCCAGGGGAGAGATGTGGGGGAAAAGGGAGGTAGCAGAGGGTCTCTGAACCCTGGGTGATCACAGCATCCCTAATCCACAGCATCCGTTCTCTTCCCAGCAAGAACAGCTGATTCTCCCTGGGCTGAGAAACCTGCCTAGCAGGGAGCAGATAGGGCTGCCAGCAGAGAACTGGACAGGATAGAGTGATATCCCAGGGGGTACCTGCCCTGGCCTTTTAGGGAAGGTCACATCACACTTCCAAAAAAGGGTGATGGGCACAAAAACCACCTCTTTCCAGCAGTTCTCCCATCTAGGATAGCTGAGGGAGAATGGAGTGTGCGTGTCTCCTACTACTTGTAATCCACCAACTCCCAGCCCAGCCCAAGGAGCCCTGGGCCACCAGGAATCCTGCCACCCCTGAAGCATTGGTCCTTGGGTCATTTTCGATGGCCACTGGCAGATTTGGGAATATTTCATGGAGGAAGTAGGATATCAATGCTGGTACCTTGCTGTCACCCCAGTGCTCACCCCTTGCTACAGCCTTAGGGACAGGGAGGCTTACCTTGGTGTGAAATTCCATCTTGGTTCTCAGCAGTTTGAGGTAGATGCTGCAGAGCTGACCGTAGCCCTCGCTCAGGTGGCCCTGTGGGGACCCCAAAAAGCTGCTGAGATCCAGGGCAGGCTGTGGAAAAGCCTTCTGCTGCAGAGTAACTGACCCCTCCCTTATCTCCCCAAAACCACAGCCAAACCCTCCTCACTAGCACCTGGATGCAGAGTGGTTGAACTGAAGCGATTTGGTCAGACCTTCTCATCACCTTCTCTGCATGTTTCAATGCTTCATTTGACTGTCAGAGCCGAGTTTTTATTGGGTTTTGGCATAAAATAGGAAGGAGGCATTTGATTTTGGTAGAAGGGAACACAGAACGCAACTGAAACCCAGTCCAGGTAGGTGATAACAGCCACAGGTCAGCCATGGCTATGCTCTGCTTCCTGGGAGAGGGAATCCCCCAAGCCTACACCCCCCCAGCCTGGCCATGGCACCCCCAGGGTCTCCCCACCATGGCTGGCAGGGTTGGTCACCTACCCACATCCTGCTCATGTCACTCAGCTCATTCTTGTATCGCACAGAGTCTTTCAGGACCTGGAGGAATGATGGTGACAATCAGTAGGCAGAGCACCAGGACACAGTGTTCCATACTTGAAACCAGGAACTGGGTGACAAATGGGAGGTCTTGATGCATTCCCAATCCTTTATTGCCACCACCAGCCCTGGGTGCCTCCAGTTCCCCAAGGAGGATCCTTGCTGATGGCTCCTGCACACAAGCCATTGCAGGTGCTGAGCAGTTTCCTCTGGCACTGGCACTGCAGATGGCACTGGGGTTTGAGGCACACAGGGTTTTGGGCAGGGCAGCACCAGGACGGCTCTGGCACCCAGGACTGACCCACAGGAGGGCACCAACCCTCCAAGAGGGCCCCAGCTCCAGGCCCTGCTCAGGATTGACCCCTGGGAGACCAATGACCCTCTGGGAGGACTCCAGTCCCCACCCCAGGACAGACCCCCCAGACGGACACTGACCCTCCATCACCCGGTGCAGCCCTGCAGGGGAAAGGATTTGGCCCCAAGCTGAGCTGTGGGCACTCACATTGGAATGTCCATCCCGGAGAAGCTTGTGGAAGACATGGCAGAACTTCCAGCAGAGCACGGCGTTGCCAGACAGCGGCAGCCGGTTCACCACTGACCAGAAGGTCTGTGCTCCCTTCTCATGGTGCGTGCCCAGGATGCACGGTGCCGGTGGTCAAGGAAGCACTCCTCTGCCCTTTGATGATGGAGAATGGCCACCCAAAGACAGCTGCAGCCAGAGTGGCCAGGCCACCACAGGGAGCTAATGATGCCAGTCCAGGCATTCGATGTCCCCAAAGTGGCACAAGCCACCCTCTCCCCTGCCACCAGCCCTGCTCTGGGAGCACCATGGCACATGCAAGGCTGGGGCTGTGCCTCTGCTGAGCCTTCCCAGGTGCCTGGCTGGGATGCTGGGGATCCACTTTTGGTGGCAGTGTCCCAGCCTACTGTGGGCACCTTCCCCTCCTGCCTTCTCCTGGGATGGCAGTGCTGGGAGCACCAGCCTGGGTACCTACCAACATTCAAAGGCTGTGACAGCAGTAGCAGGGACCCCGTGCCATGATGGAAAAATATCCAATGTTGTTAATAGCCTCCATCCTCTCCAGTACCCTGGGAACCTCTCCTCACACACCCTCTTGATGCTGCCCCTTTTCCAGGCAGCCCCAGCCTAGCTCCCACAGTCCCATGGCCAGCTTTGAGAAGGATATTCCTGGCATGTTTCTCCTTGACAGCCACTTCCTGTGCATTAATGGCCTTATTGATGCTGACGGTCTGCAAGAGAGAAGTGATGGGGGGGGTGAGATGGGAAAGGCTGAGGCTCCCTCATGGTCCCCCCCTTGCTCACTGAGACCCTCTGGCTCTGCAGTGGCTGGGTTCCATCCAGGTCCCCAATCCCTGCTTGTGCCAGATGGATGCTGACCTTTCCCAGATGCCTTTCTGGGATGCAGTTGGCATCCACCAGGTTCAGCTGCTGCCAGGACTCATTTACTCAGGATAATAATGAAGCAATTAAAGCAGTGCCCACAAAGAACCCTCTGCTGCCCTCAGAGTGGTGAGACGGGCAGGGGGAAGACAAATTCCTCCCTTGCCTTTGGACCGTGGGCAGCAGCTGGCAGCTCCTACCCCACTTCTGGGGTGCTCAATGGGGACGACAATTTGGGGCGGCACAAAAAATTGGGCAGTAGGATGGCAAGACCACTGCCAGGGCTGCCTGGCAAAGGTCCTGGCTGCTCCATGGATTAGAGGGACAGGAGTGAAACCCACAGGCAGCACTTGCCATGCAGGTGTTGAGGACCTTGGGGAGTCCACGCTGAGGAGCCTTGGCATAGCCAGCCACCATTTACCCTACGGAATGCACTGGAAGAATTTTCCAGGCAGGATTTCTAACTCTACCCCATTTCTGATCCTTCATGGGGACACAAAGATGCCAGATCAGGGTCATCCTCTCCCCAGGGTCCCACATCACCAAGTGCTTCCTTGGCACCTGCTCCAATGAACATCCTGCTGCCAAGGGAAGGAACTGCCTGGCTCAGCACTGCCAGAAGCAGCTCATTACTGATATAAACCAATTAAAGTAGTAAGATTAATTTCAGTGCCTTTCTCACTACAATCATTGCTGCAACCCTACTTCCTGGTCCTCTCTGAGGTGGCCCCACGTGGCTTCATCTATATGGACTCCAGTAAGTCTGTGCTGAGCAGGGCTGGAGGGGCCCACAGGAGCCCCAAATGTGGTGTACACCCCAAATCCCCTAGGCAGGTGAGACCCCACCCACAGCTGCATCCCAGCCCTGCACCCCAGCCCAGAGCCAAGCACCCCCTTAGCTGAAACTGTGTCCGGATGTTCCAGTTCTGATGCAGGGATGCCACTGCTCTATGGTGTTTGCAGCCCTATCCCCACTGGCTCTGGGTGGTGACCATGGAGGTGACCAGTAAGGACCATGGAGGTGACACAGGAGGTCACCAGCAAGATGCAGGAGGCTCATGTTGAGGTGTCAGGGGACCCGAATTCTCAGAAGCCTCAGCCCCTTGTCAGGAAAACCATAAAATTAAATTTAGCATTAAAAAAGTGCCAGTCTGGATGACCATGTCCTAGAGGCCTAGAGCAGGATGCCTGCATCCCAATATCCATCTGTGACACGTGTCATGGATCCAGCTCCAGGGGCAGCTTGTCCTCATTCAAAATCCCAGTCCTCAGCCCCAAAACCCCCAAGACTGTCAGGACAGCCGTGATGAACCAGCCGGCACAGTGAGAAGTGTCAGGATAAATGCACATTCCACCTCAGAATGGAGTCCTGGACCACAAGGAACAAGCCAAATGCAAAGCCAGAGCTGGGGAGCAGAGGCTCATAGCCAGAAGTGGGATGTAGGCCCCACTTTCCCAAAGCTGCTTCTACTGTCCTTGAACGACCAGAACAGGGGTGGTCTCCGGAGGGAAGCTCTGCTGCATCCCTGGGAAAGCTAGAAATGGAGCTCCCAGTTGAACTGCTCCTTCGTGTCAGCATTTCCCAGCAAAGCAAGGACACTTTTTTCTAACTAAGGAAGCCCCAGTGACCTCCAAGAGTGAGAGGACACAGTGGGAGGGTGATGGGGACTGGCAGCCCTTGGTTCCAGGCAGGGACCAGCTGGAACTTCCATCCCCAAGTTCCTCAACTCCATTTGAAGCACACACATCCATCTGGAAGGTAGAAAGGCTTCTGAGGGAAATCTGGGTCTCACTTTCTGGGTGTAGTTGTGGACAGCTCACTTTCACATTGCATCCCCAGGAGTGCAGGGCAGGGGTCCCATCCCCGGAACCACTTGGGGTCTGCCCAAATTGCCGTAATCAGTGTCTCTGGCAGCGCCCACATCAGCAAATTGGGGGAGCAAGGAGCAGTAGCAAGAGACCAAGGCTAGAATTGTCACCTCTGGGGGACAAGTGGGGTCAGGGAGGGTGATTTGGCTGCAAAATTGGGTCAGAGCAGAGGGAAATTCGGGGCTGCCTGGACAGCAAGCCCAGACCCCTTCCTCACAGAGGGTCTTTTACCCTGACTCAGAGATGCCGCTCCCCACCACCATCCCACACCTGCAGCTGATGTAATTTTAATTTAATTATGAGCTTCCAACCTATGGGAGTGATTTCTGACCCACCAGGACACATTTGGGCTGCACTGCCAGCCCCGCTCCAGTTTCGTGAACAGGGCAGGGGACATCGGGCAGCCCCACACTGCACCCTGCTGCTGGGACAGGAAACCCTGGAGTTTCCTCTTGTGCAACAGGCCACGCAGGAAGCAGGAGGAGAGTCCAGAGGGGTCTGTTGCAGAAGGAGAGGTGTGAGCATGACACTGCCATCCAGTCAGCCCTGAAGAGCCACAGGGCCAGGACTGGGCTCAGTGGGGCAGGACGTGGGGCAAGGCTGTGCACGGGGCTCTGCCAGGCTGGGGAGTGGCCCCATGGGTGCTGCAAGGGCTGGGAAAGATACTGGGGCTGGGAAGGCTGCAATGGAATGCTGCAAGCACTGTTAGCTTTCCAAGCGTCACTTGAGCAGGATGAGGAAACCCCACCGATGTGTGCATGGAAAGGCACAGGCCATTTGGGAGCGGAGCAGTGTGGGACTATCTATCCCCGGGCAATGACATCTTTCCAATAGTCTTTTCCTCCCTCTGCAACATCAAGGGGATTCCCAGAAACCTGTGGAAGGTCTACTGCCTGACAGGCCACCATATGGCTTGACAGGCCACCACAGCTTTGTCCCACGGGAATTCCCAACCCCTGATCTAGCCCAGACCTTCTCACATGGAGATCCCACAGCAGGGCAGAGCCATCAACAGCTCCGCACTAGGGCGACCCATGGACCAGGTCTCATGTCACCTCTCCAGGCGTGTATCTGCAGGCTGCAGACAGAGAAGCCCAAAACTGCATGGAGGAAGAGGGTCAGGATGACAGAGGCTTTCTGAGCCCTGACACGCACTTCCCTCTGCCACACACACCCTCACTCCCCGCCAGCTCTTCCCAGATTACTCTCTGAATGCAAAATTTCCCATTTGAAGGCAAAGAGCCAAGCTTGGCTCAGGAGCAGCACGCCTTCCTGCTTCTTTCATTTCTAGAAGGAAACGAGTGTTGATTAAAGAATCCAGAGCTACTGCAAATTATTTGGACAAACTGAGTAAGTCGCAGTGCAAATCCTCTTAGTAATGCTCCCTCATTTCTTCTTAATTCCTTTCTATAAATGGAGAGCTGGGATGGAGCGTACCTCTGGAAAACTGCTCAGAAGCCCTGCAGTCACAGGAGCTTCAGAGAAGGGAGCGAGCAGGAAGACTTGACTACAACAAGCCTGGAAGAAAAATCCATGGGCTTAATTAAAATGCAAATCCCAGTAAAGCAAAGCTTGGCTCAGGCTCTGGAGGGTGTACAGAACATGGGAGCCAAGCTAGCTCTTCCAAGGGCACATCTTAAGCTGCGCCAAGGGAAATATAATCTGGATATTAGGAAAAAGTTTTGTATGGAAAGCGCAATAAAATTCTGGAATGGCCTGCCCAGGGAGGTGGTGGAGTCACTATCCCTGGGTGTGTTTAAAACAAGACCGGATGTGGCACTGCGTACCACAGTTTAGTTGAGGTGTTAGGGCATGGGTTGGACTCGATGATCTTGAAGGTCTCTTCCAACCTAGTCATTCTGTGAATCTCTTTAAACATCACCCACCTCCAGCAACTAATGTCAAATCCCAGCCTCAAGGGGCTCAAGGAATGGTTTTGTCCAGCAAAATCCTGGAAAAAAGCCAGCTGGGTAACACCTGGGGTAGTCAATGCTCCACTGAGGACTGGCAAGACCCCCTGGGGACAGCTGGGGTGGCTGCGGTCCCCCCATGCTGGGCACCTGTGGCCTGACAGCAGCAGCAGGACAGGAAACAAGCCTGGTTTTGTGCCTGACAGCAGCTGGAGGGAAAGGGAGGCAGGAAGGCAGGAAAGCAATGCTGGCAGGCCTGGCTGGCTACATGGGATGTAAAACCCAGGGATATATTTCGATGTATTGGACAGGAGGATGCTCAACCTGCCTTTCCACTCAGTCCCATAGGCTTCTTGAGAGCAGGGAGTCAGGAAATGTGAAAAATACCTTCCCACCACTTAATCCAGGCTATTTGGCTGCATCTGCTGCTGAATCCATGAGTGTGGAAAGCAAGTGCTCCTCTCCTGGCTGGCTACATCCTGGAGCTGCTCTGGGGATGAAGCTCTCTGTCCAGGCTGTGTGAGCGTATTCCAGAATATGCTGCTGCTCTTCTTACCTCCTGCTCCCTCCAGATGAGAATAGCTCTCAAAATGACACAAGTCTCAGATTTCACAATGCTGGGGCCATAAAAACAACTATTTTCCTCAAACCAACAACATATTTCAGTGACAGAGACCCCAAAACTTCACTGCATCCACTGGGGTCACTCCCTGTGGTGGTGGCTTCAGATGTCCCTCTCCAGGAGGAGATGCTGATGCCACCAGCCCAGATGCCAGCAGGAGGAGGATGAAGGTGTCCAGAGACAGCCCTGAACCCCAAGTGATACCAGTGTAGGTGTCTGGGGTCACCTTGTCCCACAGTCTGCACATGGAACACCCCAAAACGGAGTCACCTGGAAGATGGCAACAAACTCCGTGAGCCATGCTGGAATCCAATGGCATCACCACGATGCTCTTCTTGCAGAGACCTTGCTCTGGCATTGCTGCCTCCAGGTCTGCTCTCTCTCCTAAAGCCAGGAGGATGATGACTTCAGATCAATGACACCACCAACCCCTCCAGCACTCAGCAATGCCTGATAAAGGAGTGTTATGGAGCTCTTCCAGCACTGGTGGGGTTTCCTGGGAAAAAAACACCTAGGCCAGGAAATGGAGTGGTGGTGTGAGGTTCAGAGGTCTCTGACCACAAGCAGACATGCAAGGCTGGAAGCTGATGCCCAGCTTCTAGCATGCCTTTGCCTTGAGGGCTCTAGTGCTGCTATCCCAGCAGCAAAACCAAAATAAAGTTGCAGGATGCCCATTATGTCCATTTGGAACATGCCTGGACAGCCCACTCCACCAGCTCCCAGTTCCTCCTGAGGGCAGCAGAGGTTGGGATGCACAGGAGGATGCACCCATGAGCTGTGTGTAAGGACTTGACCCACCACTGGCTCTTCCAGAGCCTCCAGTGAGAATTCCAAGTTCCACACCATCAGGAGGGATGGGGTAGGATGAAACAGTGTGATCCAATTGCTCCTCCACCTTTGAGGCAAAGGAAAGAAGGAGGATGACCAGCCAACCAATCTGTGGTGGATCCCAAGGGTTCCAGTGAGACACTCAATGCCAGCAGGAGAGAGCTGGAATGATCACAGGGAGAGTTTGGCTCCCAGAAACGAGAGTTTATCACAGTGATCACATCACTGCCCACCACAAGGAACCAGCACCTGTGTGCTGGGCAACTAGCTTCCTCCAGCCATAAATAACTTATGTAGTTTAATTACTTGGACATGGAATTTTAAAATCCAGTTTAAGGAACGTGGACTTTTCTTTTACACAGATAAACCTTAGGGGGGAAAATGATGGTAAGAAGAAATTTTGGGGAGAATAGCTGGCAAAAAGCAAGGCTACAAAATCCAGATCTCAGAGGGAACAACTGGGGAAGCTGACAGTGTAAAGTTCAGAGCCCAGGCTGCCACTGCCTGACACTTCCAACCCCAGAGCACAACCAGAGCCCATCACAGGGAGCTGGATCTGAGGAGAGGCAGAAATCCAGGGGGACCCCCAGGATCCCCATCCCTCCGTTAAAACATGCACATTTGCTCATTACTCTTCTCACTTAATTACTGCTTCGGACAATCAATCCGTGCTCAGCTGGCTCCGCTGCAGCCAGAGCCTTTCCCATGAGCTGCCCCAATAGCCAGGCTTTTAATTTTAAATGGGGATTTTATGCAAGGATAATCTCTTCCAGCAGTGGTCATTTCTGTCTGGGGAGGGAGTGTGGCCATGTCTGACAGGGTCAGTCCAGGAAGGTCTACCATCACCTTTAAAAATTCCTGAAACATTCCCAGTCATGCTGACCAGAGTCTTCTGCTTCCCAGCAGATGCAAATATTTAGGCATTTTTTGGAACAGGAAGAGATAAAGGAGTGAGGATGAAGGATTTGCGGAGCAGATGCAAGGAGCTCATCCAGATATGCATTTCTATGATCAACTACCACCTAGGACCCACCTTTCTTGAGAAGCATCACCCCAGCAGGAACACAGCAGCTCTTATTGTCCTAGCAGGATATTCTGAAATTAAGCTCAGATCTAGTGTTGGTGGAAATTGTTCCTTGCAATGCTTCTGGGTGAGCAGCAGCTCCTGGGAGCAGGATGGGGCATCCCTCTCCTCTTATCCCCCCAGGATGTCTGGATCTTGCAATGGTGCCAAAAGCAGCCACGACCACGTGGACTCAGTGCTGCATCTGAGGGACATGCTGGACCACCAGGAAAAGCCAAATCCCTCTTCCCAGGAGAGCAGCACAGGGGTGAACATGCTCCCTGTAGGAACAGTCCCTAAAAACCCACTTCTCGCCCCAAACTTGTTTTCATTCCTTCTACCTGGGCGAGAGGCAGTCCTCATGGGCCAGAGGAGCTGTGACACTGGGCACAGGGACACAGGTGCATGGAGATACACATATGTGGGGACACAGGTGCTCGTGGGGCCATGGCAACATGGATGCACGGGGAGTGCTGGTGGGAACACGGATGCATGGGGACACCAACGCTCGTGGGGACGCGGATGCGTGGGGACACCAACGCTCGTGGGGACGCGGGTGTTCGTGGCACGGCCTGAACCCC
>NW_005054381.1:3150348-3154228 GCF_000277835.1 Geospiza fortis | reverse complement strand
GGCAGAGCGTAGGAGAGGATGATGGCCAGACGGTTCGCGGGTAGGGAGCTTCGCATCCCTCGGTGCAGCCGCCCTAGTCCTGCTGCCCTACTATAGATGCACGACCCTCACCCGAAGTCCTGCGCCACTGCCAGATCTGCTGCCCCATCCCTGGCCTCCTGCTCCATCCCCTGCCCCGCTGCCTGACCCTCTACTCCACTGCCAGACCCCTCTCTTACTCCCTGTCAGACTCCCTACCCCTTTGTCTGCCCCCTCATCCATTCCCTGTCAGCCCTCCTGCTCCATCCCCTGCCCCATCTCTGTGCCTGGGGGTGAAGCTACACCGGTGGGTCTGTCTGCCACCTCGGCAGAGTTCACTTGTTCCAGAGCCTATTTGGCTGCTAGCATCTTGCTTCCAACAACAAGAGCAATTAAACCGGCGTAGTAACAAGCCCCTGGCCAGAGTCAGTCCCACGGGCAGGCAGGAACAGCTCGTTGACCACCATGACCACCCCACCGGGGGACAGGAAAGCGTCCAGGCAGGAGGATTTTGGTTTTTCCCAGCTCCTCCTTGTGCTCAAGGAATATTTTCTGATGGGAAGGCACAAAAGAAACAGAAACCATTCTTCTGTGACTCAGTGAATTTCCTAAAAGCAACCCCAAAGCACTGCCAGGGCCCTTGGCTTGCCGGTGGAGGAGATGCTTCAGGGCCCGAAGAAACAAAGTGCTGCTGTGGGGCCAGCCCAACCAACCAACACACTAATCCAACACAGTAATCCCTTGGGATTACTGCAGTCTAGTCATGGCTCAGCCACTTACTCTGGGATGATGGTTTGGCCTCTCTTAATGAGATAATAGGATCCCACATCCCCAAGCAGACAGAGCCCTGCCACCCCTGCACTCTCCCAACACCCAGCTCCACAACCACCCAGTTCACCCCAGTGTTGGGGGAGCTATCAGGGTCAAATCCAGGTCATGTTTTCATCAGGTGGTTGTTAAAGCCCTGTGAGATCCCTGGGATGGACAGATGGATGGAGCACTGCTCGGCAGCACTGCTTGTCTCCGAGCACACAGCTCACAGGTTTTTGCTGGACTAAATGTGTTTTGCTAGAGCAGATGGTTTCAAGCAGCAGCCAAGTTCCTTTGGGGGCAGAGTCTGGATGGTGCTCTGAGCCTGGGAACGAGCCCAGATCAATGCTCTGCAATCAGGGCAGGCACCTGCCCCTATTAGGGGTACCTGCTCCTGTCACAGGTGCCATCATGGGGCCAGGCTTTGTGCCCTTGCCCCAGTGAAGCCCCACAGCGAGTGACTCCCAGCTGTGTTCTCAACATGAAAAGTGAGAGCTTGGATCCTCACTATGCAGCCCACCCCCCAGCATAGAGTTCCCCCCAGCTTAAAGGGATCGTGGAACTAATTGATTTCCCCTTAGCTGGGTTTAGCATCGCTCTGAACTCAGTGCCACGACCCCTGCTGCCTGCGGCCCCAGGATATGCTGGAGGTGTAGTCCAGAATTTCCAGGACACCATCTCCAAAGTCACCAAGAAACCAAGCCACAGCTTCCAGAGGCCACAGTGCTGCAATTACCACTTGGTCATTAAGTATTAATGGTTCATTTGCATGAAGAGACCTTAAGGCAGGTATGCAAAGAGCACAGCCAAAACCAAAGAACTTTCTCTACAATACCACCTGCATGAAAAATAGCCTCTGAAATAATAAGTAGGATACATCCATTTTTTCATAGTTACTGGTGACATGCTGTAATGCTACTGGAACCTGCTTGCAACCATGCCAGACTGCCCACCCCCCACTCACAGGCTTTGTGCTCCCTCCACCTGCTGGAGGCTCTGCAAGAAGTTTTTTAAACTCTATTTCAGCAATCACCTCTCATTAAAATGATGGGAATTAGGGTAAAATGTCACAGCAAGTGTGGCCTTTTGTCATTGCAGCCTAGAAAGGCTCCTCGGAATGCTCCCTAAGGCTTTGGCTTTTACATCTCTGATTTCTGTTGGAGCAAATCTCTGCCTGAGCTGATGCTCAGGATGAGAGTGGGAAGCCTGGGCCAAGCTGCTCCAGGGAGCATTTACGTGCCTCTCAAAGGTCTCCTTCCCTCTTTTTTCCTCTCCTTCTGTTCATTTTACCAGGTCTAAAAATACTCCACTAAAAACCATCTTCCTCTGCAGCCGCCTCCCTCCTAGATGACTAATAATATCTGTTGCTCCTTCTTGATCTCTCTGTATTTCCCAAGTCTTCCCCAAGGGAAGGAACCAAATCAGGGCTCAACCAACTCCTTGGATTCAGACTCCTAAATTCATTTTCCTCAGAGAATGGTATTTTTTCCCATCTCCTCCCGTGTAGCAGCAGTTTAAACCCACCTCCCCAGCTCACAATAAACTAATCCTGCTCCACGGCTTACAACTGCCCAATGCTGCTGAAGCATTGTTGTGATATGGGAGCTCCAGGATCCTGGCATTTTCAGAGCTCTAGGGAGACTAGCAGGTTCACTGGGAAAACCACCAAGCACTTGGAAAACTATTTATTGTCTGTTTTTTTTCAGGTTTCAGTTTTTTCCAGCAGCTTTCCAGCCCTGGAGCACACTCCCTTGGGGAATATGCTGTGGAGGCTGGGTTAGGCTGGGTTTGGTGTCTGGTCCTTGGAGCTGGATGACCAGCACTGGCTGTGTAAGGAGCTTCCATTTTAGGAGCAGGGGGTGAATGCTGGGCACTGGGGGTGTTTGGGATAGTGGGACTTAGTGGGGAAAAAAGCCATTGCCACCCATGTGGTGACAGCAAGTTGAGTTTTTCCTCTGAGTGGGATGTTAGAACACTGTAACAGGGATTGGCTTTCCTGCACTGCTCTGTGTCTTTCCAAAACAGAGCCAAAACCTGCACCAGGCATGCTCCCTACTGCCAGCACCACATCATGGATTAGTCAGGATACAGGGATGGAGCAGTACTGGCAGGAGCTGGAGATGTGATGAGTTTCTCTCGACTCAGATACTGCAGTACAGCCAAATCCCTCAGGGCTCAGCCCACTGTGATTTTCCAAAGAGATCCATCAATGAACAACCTTTGGAAAACCCTCATGCTGACACTGCTGATGTGAAAAATGTCCCCAAATGGTCACAGTCCTGGTGAACCAGCTACTTCCAGCCCCAACCCTGCACTACATGGAGGCAGATTTAAAGGGTATTTGGCTGCTCCAACACTTCTGGAAATCCCCCTGGCCAGCTAATGCCCAAATACCTTTGCAAATCCTTATTTAGGAAAAATATCTGCTTGGGAGCAGTGCTTAAAAAGCTCAATGCCATTTTCAAATCCATGTAATGCTGCAGTTTCCTGGACATGTGAAAGTGAGAGGAAAAAGCAGATCAGGCTGAAGCACGCACAGGGCCAGGGCTGTTGGCTGTGCCCAAGGCTGTGCTGGCATGGAGTGCCAGGGGTTATTTCAGCACCAAGCTCCCCCAGCTGCTCACCACGACTAGACCAGCATGGAAAGCAGGGAGGAGACCAGTCCTCCCACACCACCCCAGGCAGGAGATCCAGAAGGGCTCCCAGGGCCATGGACAGAGAGGTGTGCGTGAAGCTGCTGCTAGCCCAGCAGGGAGCCAAGCTCCATTATCCCTCCTGCCTTTACAGGAAGCCACTTGGTTGAGCTGTCAATATAGAGATTTTTTTAAAAAAACACAAACAAACAAACAAACAAACAAAAAACAAACAAAAGACCTAACCAAGCAACCAAACAAACAAAGCAAGCCAGGTTCATGGTGCCATTATTGATCATTTGGTATTTTTAGCTCCCTGTTCAAGCCATCCTTGTTGGTGTTACAGCAATCACACACAGCCCTCTGGAACACAGCTCAGTGGGGCTGCTACAAGGTAAGCAGGAGCTCAGAGAGCAGCA
>NW_005054381.1:3144832-3150299 GCF_000277835.1 Geospiza fortis | reverse complement strand
GGGATAATCAACATCCTCCCCCCTTGCTGCTTCCAGCTCCTGACAATGCTGCAAACCAGAGGCAGATGAAACTCCTGTTTCCTACCTGGTGTGTATGGCTGGGAACCCATAGAAAGGATGAGACTGATCTGAATGGTGCCATCAATGGGCTGGAGGGAAGGGAGGGCCTCCGGAGGGAGAAAGACAGGCTGGAGTAGTAGGTCCATGGGAGCGTCATGAGGTTCAGTCAGGCCAAGGCCAAGATCATGGACCTGGGCCAGGGCGATCTCTAGTGCCAGCACAGACTAGAGTGGTCTGCAGGGACCCCAGAAGTCTGTGAGGATAAACACCCTCAGCATCTCTCTCCACCCATAGGGCCATTAACTCCCATCAATGGCCCCCAACATTGTCCTCTCGTCTCTACTTGCAGGACTTCCATATCCTGGATCCACTGATTCCATAGTGATTTGGTGTATTCTGCCATCATTGATTTCATTAATGGATGGATGGATGGATGGATGGATGGATGGAGATGACCCTGTAGAGGACTGGGGGATTCTGGTGGATGACAAATGGGACATGATCCAGCCATGTGTGCTGACAGCCCAAAAAGCCAAGCATCTTCTGAGATCTCCCTGGAGCTGCCTGCACCTCTGGGGTCCCAGCACAGGACAGTGATGTTAAACTGAACAAGGGTGGGGTCAGGTTAGAGATGGGGAAGAAAGGCTCGACCATGAGGGAGGTAAAGGGCTGTCACAGGTGAATCATGGCAGTGGGATGTAAACCTGCACACTTCAGCTCTATGTGACAACTTGCTCATCATTGCAGATGTCTCCTGGGTCCCCTGCAGCCCCATCCCTACATGCAGGTTATCTGGGAACCCTCCTAGGAACCCCAGGCTGGCTCTTCCTTTGCACACACACATTGCTCTGCTGTGGTGTCACTTCCTTCTCGCCTCATGCTGACACCACTGAGATGAGCCAATGCCCAAAAGAAGGAAACAGGGTCAGCAAAGAAGACAACTGCAGTGGGAACTGGCTCATCCTGCCACATCTGACCCTCACGGCTCCCTGGGCTCCAGTGGACTGGAGCTCCAGTATCACCCACCACCCTGCAAGCCCCAAAGTTTACAGAGGTCAACGCCCCCAGCAGCTCTCCCCATCCATGGGGATGTTTAGCCCCAGCCATGAGTCCACTAACCCACCCATCAACAACCCCCAACTTTGTCCTCCTTTCTCTAATTGCAGCCCTTCATACTGGGATCAGTGTCACCAGTGACTCAGAAGATGGTTGATAAATCACAGAATCCCAGAGGGATTTGGGTTGGAAGGGACCTCAAAGGCCATTTCATTCCACCCCTGCCATGGGCAGGGACACTTTCCACTATCCCAGGCTGTTCCAAGCCGTGTCCAACCTGGTCTTGGACACTTCCAGGGATGGGGCAGCCACAGCTTCTCTGGGCAACCACCTTACAAGGAAGAATTCCTCTCTAATACCCAATCCAAACTTACTCTCTTTCAGTTTGAAGCCATAAAACACATCTCCCACTCATTTCCTTTTAAAGTTGCGAAGTTCTGCCCTGGAGACTTCATAAATGGGGAGCTGAGGCTTCACACGAAGCACAGTGCCAAAACACATTCAGCGTCTGCCCTCAGGTGCCTTCCTTCCCTCCCCCAAAGCATAGTGAGGCCCTTGTGAATCTCCAAACATTTGCCTTAGGTGATCCCTCCATTGCCCCATCAGAGGAATCACTTTAATTATCTGCTTTTGCTTGCCCCTTGAATTGAGACAGCAGAGCCTGGCAATGCCAAGTGTGGTGCTCAGCTCAGTGCCCAGCCCATAACCACTTCCCAGGAGCTTCCCCCACCTTCTGCTGAGCTTTATATCCCCGTGAACCCTGACAAGGGAGCAGGAGGCTGTGTGGATTCTCCAGTACAGGCACACACACCTCAGCGTCTCTCACAAGTCCTAAATGTGAGCAGTTTTGTTGCAGATGCGTAGCAAAGGGGGAACAAACTCGCCTGAAGTAAAACCACTGGATGCAATAGGTTGGGAAATGCCACAGCACGTGTTTTCCCTGCAGCAAACCATGTCCTACAAGGCCAGCCCCTGGTCAGCCCCTGCCTGCAGCCCCCTCAGCAGTGCAGGGGCTGTGGGGGGGATGTGGGTGCTGTGCCTGCCTCTGGCTAATAGGCAGCAGTCGAGATATTTATAGGAAATATGCAACATACATCTAGCCTGGGGACACTTTCCAACCCTGAGCTTGTTCCTATTTATGTGCTGTGTGGTTGCAGGGGGAGGTCAGAGCAGAGCAAGCAATGATGGCTCACAGCAATGCTGCCTCCTCCTAGTGCTCCCACAGGTTTGGCTGCTTGCTTTGGCACCAGAGGCCACTTCCCAGCTCTCTCCCCCCACTCCAGTACCGAGACCCCGTCCAACTCCCCATGTCTCAAACAGCTCCTTCCCAAAAGGCCGTGGAGCCATGCGCTCTTGACAGCTGTGGGTTTGCAGAGGGGCCAAGAGCTGCTCTCCCTCCCAGCAGACCCAGCAGGACTGGGGTGCCCAGTTCAGGCCAAGCGGGAAATGTTGGAGGAAATAGGTGTCCAAATGACAGCTAAAAATGACACAGTAAATTCCTTGCCTGGCATCTCCTCATATGCACCAGCGCCAGGATGAAACCCCATGGGTGAACCTTGAGGGCTGGAGCCCCTCTGCTCTTGAGCCAGGCTGGAATATCTTGGGATGTTCACTGGGAGAAGGCTCTAGGGAGACCTTAGAGCCCCTTCCTCTGCCTAAAGGGGCTCTAAGAGAGCTGGAGAAGGACTTTGGACAAAGGCCTGGAGGGACAAGACAAGGGGGAATGGCTTCCCACTACCAGAGGGCAGGGATAGGTGGGATATTGGGAAGAAATTCTTCCCGGTGAGCGTGGTGAGGCCCTGCCACTCGTTGCCCAGAGAAGCTGTGTCTGCCCCATTGCTGGCAGTGTCCAAGGCCAGGCTGGGTAGAGCCTGGAGCAACCTGGTCTAGTGGAAGGTGTCTTTGCCTATAATAAAGCCTCAGTCTTGGCCTTATTATCGAGCGGTGCAAGATGGTCCAGGAGCCCAGTCCCTCAGAGAGACAGAGTGCCCAAAAGCCCAGTTAGCTCGTGGCCATCACCACAGGCTACCCTGTAGCAAGCTTGGTGATTGTCAGCTCTTTAGTGATTATCAGCTCTCTTAGGATCTCAGCTCTTTGCTTGCTTGCTAGAGTGCCCTTGGCTGAGGCTGGAGCAGACACGAGAGAGGAGAAGGAGAGGTCCTGGCGGTTCCACAGCGATGGTTTATTGGGGAAGACTGTGAAGGGTCCAGCGACAGCTCTTCTTCTGTTGAATGGGCTAAAACAGCCCCTTTTTATAGGGTTTAGGGGGATCTAAACTTGTCCAATAGTAAGGGTTATGTATAGTGGCCTATGAGGTTACAAAGATAAGGCTAAGGGGCGGGAGGTCAGAGGCAGGAACTTATTTTGCTGTCTCATCATGACTCAGCAGTTCCTACTGTTAAGACTCAATCCTCCATGGAGCTTTCCCAAGCTCCATGGGGTTTGCTACACCTGCCCATGGCAAGGAGTGGAGTGAGATGGTCTTTAAGATACCTTTCCAACCCAAACCACTCCAGGATTCACTGCTATGCAAGTGCAAGCATTCCTTGCACTCTTTTAGTAGTCCCTGCTCCCACATCCAACACCTCTCCAGTGCCTGTGGCTGCTCCTGCACAGGTGATGCCCCCGCAAGAGGCCCATAACTGAGAGCACCTGGCAAGCTGCCTGCCCCCTGGCTGGAAGGTTCAGAAGGGCCTGGGGAGCTGGCAGGGCTGGAGCAGGGATCTCTGCTGCGACCAGGGTGCAGCCCAAGGTGGAAAAAACCCAACACATAAAGGAAACTGTGTTTCATGTGTTATTGCTGCCTGTGTGAGACGATTGAGGAGGGAATAGCAGGCACGATTCCATAAAAAAGGCTGCAAAATCCCTTCCTGACATATAAATATTTCACTTTCCTTGTGTGGAAATAAACACCACTGGCTGGAGCACTGCCAGCATACCCTTAGGCTCACCCAGCCCAAGGAGAAGGGTTGCACTGTTCTGCTCCAGCCAGCCCCAGTACAGAGGCTGTAGGGGCGCTAAGAGCATGAAACCCAGCTCTGGGTGTGGAAAACATGCCTGTGCCCACTGGAAGCATTGGGAAAATGGATGGGAGGCAATTGGAATAAGCAGAGATGACAAGAAGCAGTTCCATCGGGAGCTCTTCTGGCAGCAGGGGATAGCCCTGTGCTGGGAGCCACTGGTTCCCCATGGCACGGGGTGCATCCCCCCCCCATGTGTAATTCCACAATGGAATGGGCTGGGCGTGGATGGCTGTGCCTGCCACTCTGTTCCCTGCCTCCTCTGGCCCTTAAGAGCAGGATCTTCCACACAAGGACGAAGGTGGGAAGAGGGGTGCCTGAAGGGCTCTGCACCTCAGGGATGCCCCTGCTAGAGTTCATCAGGGCAGAGGGAAGGGCAGCCCCAGGATTTCCATGTCATCCCAGGAAAACAGGGGGTTTAATGTGGGAGGGAAATCTCTGCTCTCGAATGCAAATCACAGGAGCACACACAATACCACTGACACTGGCAGAGGGGCATATGGGACACCCAAACACGAGGAATTGGCTCTGAGAGACACTAAACAGACCCAATTTCCATCTTTTCCAGCAATTCAGCAGCTGTCAGCCACTGCAAGGTCAGGCTAGCCCAGCCCGGGGCACCTCGGTCCTCATACCCCCACCCCACCCCCCCACCCGCCCCTGGCACATCCTCCTGCTAGACAGATATTGCGCTGGGAGGTGACAGGGTTGGGTGCAGTGACACAGGGACAAGGCTCCCGGGACACAAAAGCCACAGGAATCAGAGTGGCCTCAGTGAAGGTGATGGATGGCTAAGCCAGGCACCAGCCCAAGGACTGTGGGAACTGCACCCGGTAGTGCAGTAGTTTCTTCTGCAGAGAAAATCCTTTGTGCTCCAATGACATTCAGTGAATCAGGACTTTTTTCTTTTCACATTTCAGGATAAATAATGAAAAACGTGCAAGAAATCTGCTGTATGATATTATCAGAAACAACCCAGAAACATCCAGGTCCTGAAACACCCAGGCTGGGGGACCAGCTGGGGATTGCTGTGGAAGGAGCTGAGCACCATCCTTACCCTCCAGGGCTGGGAAAGATGGAAATACCCATGGGCAGAAGAAGCAGAAGACTTCAACCATGGCTACACACCCTGTTCATGAGATGCTTGCTATTTCCCCAAGCAAAAATCACAGCACTTCCTGCTGCACCTGGAAAGAAAGAATCCCTTGGAGGTGCTGGGAATGGGTACCCAAAATTTGCTTATTATCCAATGAAAGGGCCTGACAGACTTTACCCCTCTGATAGGAATCCATAGTTCTTAGTATTCCCACCATGTGAAAATGTTCTTTTTC
>NW_005054381.1:3134172-3144822 GCF_000277835.1 Geospiza fortis | reverse complement strand
GAGAAGTTGGATTGCAACTATTCCCAGAGTTAGTGAATGCCACAGAATAGGAGGGGAAAGGGTTAAAACGATAAAAGATCTAATGGGGACACTGGCTAATTGTCTTTTCCATGTGATGGCTGATTAGAAAAAATATTGGTTTCAGATTTGATCCCAGATCTATTTTTCCCTGGCATACCCCATTCCCAGCTCACAGAGACGCTGGTGCACACACATGGCACTCTGGAGGCTGATAGACAAGGGGCAGCAGGGAACCAAAGTGGTTCTGTGCTAAAAGAACTCTCAAAGGGGAGACTGCAGCTAGGGTGTGCCCCACATTGGTATCCAGATATTAAGGGATTAATGGAAAAGTCTAGACATGACAGAGTTAATTATACCCTGCTCCTATGGGAGAGAGGAGCTGACCCCAGGATGCTGGGGATGCTGTGCCAGGACAGCTCTGTCCACATGCCCCTGCCCCAGCATAGCACCACAGCAAAAATCCCAGATAATAATGGGCTGGAAACCACAGGTTTTGTCCAACAATTTATCCTCTTTCATTTTCTCTGGTTTATTTGTGTCTGTGCTGCTGCCAAAGCTTTGCTTCCCTCCCCATAGGCAGAAATTGCTGGATATTTAGTCTGAGCTCTTTGCTCACCACTCAGAAGCTTTGGCTGGTACCTGATGGCTCCTCCACCCCCCAGACACTACTAATTCCTCAGGGAGCTCTCCTGCCAAACCAGCTGTGTTGAAGGGTAAAATCTGGGGGTTACAGAAAACACAGGCAGGGATGACAGACCCCATTTGCTGGGAAAATCATCCTGAGGGGGCTCAGTGGCTGGTGTGAGGGCACTGGAAATAAGGCAAGGGAGAAAGAGGATCCAGTGTGAATGGAAAAAATGTGGATGGTTCCCAGTTCTCTGCCTGTGGCAATGGGACTCTTCAAATTTGGACATTTCAGCTAAAAAAATAAAAAATCTGGAATGCAGGAGCAGAGAGCAGCCCTATTTCCAGCTGCGACTCCTCCCTGTGTGCTTGGCCTCCAAGACGACTCAGAAATTCAAGGCACTTCTTCTCGAGCTATAAAAAGAGCTGGGACTGTAAAAGCCAGGACGACAAACAAGGGAGCAGTTTGCCCTCCTGTTGAGGACATGGGTAAAGCCAGGAGAGGGTCTTGCTCAACCCACCTCTTGAGGTGCCCCCAAGGAAAGTTGTGGGCATGGCAGAAATTCCAGGCTGGATCCCACTGACCAAAATGTTGTCTGTGCCGTGTGCCAAGGCACCCCACCACCTGTCACCCCTCCTGTGTGAGGAGAAGGTTTAGGACTGGCCCCATCCATCACCCCAACACAATTCTGGGTTCCTTGTGCTTGGGAAGGATCAAAGGTACCATGGTGATCAGGGACAGAGCATGGAGTGTCCCCTGGGATCACAAGGTGGAAGGAGCTCCACCAAAACGCAGCTCCCCTTTCCCCAGGCTGCTGAAAGGGTTAACAGCCTCACCTGCTCCATGAATCCCAGCAGGACAGGATGGACTATGTGAGTTCCAGGTGACCATAAAAATTCAGCAGACTCAGGAATACCCACCTTTGCCCTCTCCAGACAAGTATTTACCTCTGCAGAAGCAGCCAAACCTTGCAGACTGTTGGAACATTTCATTCCCATTAGTGAAGTGCACAAAACATTCCTGGCTGGAAAAACACCATCAGGTCACTGACTGGGAACAGCACCACCCGAAGAGATGAGTTCCTCAGTGGCTTCACTGACAGAGTGCATAAGAAGCACCTCTTCTGGCACAGCCATTCCCAGCCTACACTGACTTCTTCAACACCCAGAAAGTCAAAGTCTTCCTCTGCCACTACTTCAGCATTCCCTTAAGACCTCAGAAGATGCCCTCACACCACTAATTGGTGCTGTGGGACCTTCCTCCTGAGCAGTTCCAAGGGTTGCAGAGCTGGACTGGATAGTCCATATGGAGCAACCTAAAGCTGGCACACTTGGTAACCATGGTTCAGGATGGGAGGGGCAACAGATGGGACAAGAGAGCATCGCCTCGAGCTGAACCAGGGGAGGTTCAGGTTGGACATCAGAAGGAATTTCTTCACGGAAAGCATTGTCCAGCATTGGAAAGAGTTTCCCAGAGAGGTGGTGGAGCACCCATCCCTGGACGTGTCTAAGGAATGACTGGATATGGCATGCAGAGCTCTGGGCTGGGTGACAAAGTAGGAATCAGTCATAGGCTGGACTTGATGACCTTGGAGGTGTTTCCCAATCCAAAGGATTCTGTGATGCCCACGGATCAGCAAGGTGAGGGCCAGCACCAGTGTGACCTGCTGCCAAGCCCGTGGAGATGCCAGAGTGCTGATCCATGCTTTATTCAGTGGGATGCAGAGGTTGCATTTAGTTCATTTAGAGGTTGTGGATGAACTGTGACTCCACCAGGATCAGGCTGGGGATCTAAGGGCCGTATTTGGCTTGTGCAGAAGATGCCAATTGCTCTTTTCAGCAGTTAAAAAGAGCCCTCCTGTGCCCGGGTGCCTGATCCTGGAGAAAGATGTCTCTGCCCACGGCAGGGCATTGGGACCAGATGATCTTTAAAGATCTTCCAGCCTAACCCCAATGTTTTAGAACAGTCTCTTAGCACATGGAGCTGCCTTTTCAAACTGCAGAATCTCAGTCCCTTCTTTGGTGGACACTGCTCCAGCTTGCCAAGCCTCACACCAATGGAGAGCATGCCCTAAGGGTTGGTTGTGGTTGTGGTTGTTGCTGTGTGATGATGATGGGATCAGCTCTGTATCTGCTGCAGAATCAGACCCTGGCCACGGCTTCCAACAACATCTTCAGGCCAACACAGGGTGTCAGTCCCAACCATGGGCTGGGCTGGGAATGTCCATCAGCTTTGTCCTGGAGCCTGTGCCCTCCATATGCTCAGCACTCACTCATCGATCCCCTCCTGCCCCTTGGTTGTGAAAGTTTGGTGCTCCAACAAAAAGGTACCTTTGTTCCCACCAATGCAGAAAGTACCAGTCCAGGGGCTGGGAACATTGTGGACTGAGGAATCAGGCAGCTCCAGAATTGCTCTAGCTGTACTCAGTTCATAGGGAGGTTGCCAGGCTGGTTTGATGGTTTGGCCATGGAACTCAGGTTCAAGGGGACCTGGGTTGCCCCAATGTGCCATACTCAAGTCTTGAGGTGAAGGAGATCCTTTGTTGCTTGGCAGTGGAGCAAACTAATAAAACTCTGCTGAGCTGTAGCTACTCTATTCCAAGACTTCCACAATTTTAGATACTATTTTTACCTAGTCTGACTGGTAGCCAGCTTTGTATGTGATATAAGGGTGTCTTCAAGCCAGGTCTTATAAGCTCTTGGAGATCTATATCACACTCAAGATAGCTCAGCTACTTCAGATGGCATAAAATTAGCAGGATGGCTTCTGTGACAGTGTTGAAAACAAAAAAGTTTTAATAAAAAGCAAAATAACAAAACTCTTTACAGAAAAAAAAACTAAGACAAAAAGCTCTTACTCCTAATAAAACACCTCATAAAAACAATTATTTCTTTTTGTTCTCTTCTTTTTCTAATAAATTACTTAAGTGAGACTTTTTCTTTCTTTCTCAGTTTCTGTCCAATTAACTATCCTTAAGTTTGAAGTAAAGACCCTAAAGCCTTATGAAGTATCTTTTTACCTAATTAAAAAGAAAAACTTTTAAACTTTTTTCCTTTTTTAAAAAACAAAAAATAATTTTATCACTCCATCAACAAAAAACCACATTCCTACATGTGTGATGACACTAAATCCCAGTTCAACGCTATCAGCCTGTGCCCCTCCCCGGTGGGTGTTTAGTCCTGTTGCGCTAAGTGCTTGCCATGCAGGAAAGAGGAAACTTCCATCAGAGAAAGGGATCCTTTGGGAGAAGTGGCTTCTTTCAGCAGGGCCAGACTGGACACTTGCTACTTATTGTTACCATTTGTCTCTTTTATTGGAATAAAAGACAGATGTGAGCAGCTCAGCACTCTTGAGAGAGCCTGTGGCATTGTGCTTTATTTGAATTAGTAGATGCTGGTTGGAAAATAGTTTTTTCCATGTTCTCATGGAAGTGAACAAGAACACAGGGTTTCATAAGTGCATACTGTGTTACAAGGTGCTTGTGCCAGAACCTCAGGGAGACCCAGGAATTGCCCCCTCTCCTCCTAAGAGGCCAGAAAACAGGGGATGGCATCAGTGGGGAGACCTCAGCAGTCATGGCCCACTGGGCCTAAAGAGCACAAGGAAAGCTTGAACTCACATAGCATAGAATACTGGAGTGGTTTGAGTTGGAAAGGACCTTAAAGATCACCCAGTTCTACCCCCAGCCATGGGCAGGGACACCTTCCGCTAGAAAGAAAACCAGGCTGCTCCAAGTGCCATCCAACCTGGCCTTAGACACTTCCAGGGATGGGGCAGACACAGCTTCTCTGGGCAACCTGTGCCAAGGCCTCACCACCCTCACAGTCAGGAATTCTTCCCAGAATCCCATATCTATCCACTCTCTGTCTTTCTGAAGCCATTCCTCCTTGTCCTGTCACTCCAGCCCCATCTCCAAAGTCTCTCTCCAGCTCTCCTGGAGACCCTTTAGGCACTGGAGGGGCTCTAACATCTCCCCAGAGCCTTCTTTTCTCCAGGTGAACACTCTCATCTGTCTCACACTGTCTCCAGAGCAGAGGGGCTCCAGGCCCCAGCACATCTTTGTGGCTTCCTCTGGACTCACTCCAACAGCTCAACTTCAATTCCTGGAATTGTCCAAAGCCAGGCTGGACAGGACTTGGAGCAACCTGGTCTCTCTCTTGGAGCATCTGGTCTAGGAAGGTGTCCCTGTCCATGGCAGGAAGTGGAACAAGCTGAACTTTAAAGGTGCCTTCCAACCCAATCCTCTCGGTGAGTCCATAATAAACTATTCAGTGTCTGTGTACACCTTTGAGAGAATAATTCACCTTTCTACTGTGGACTGAGATCATTTAGTCTGCCCTGTGATTAGCCTGGAACAGCACATCATGTATAATTAGTCCAGCTGTGGGCTGGACTTGCACATCCGGGCTAAAACACTGGCTGTGCTGCCTATTTCTGCTGTCACCCAGGGAACAGGCTGTCCCCAGAAAGTTTTCTTATTTGGTGACTGCAAAATAAATCAGCCAAGCTGGTGGCAGGGATGAGGGCCAGGATCCAGCCCTTCCTCAAGCCCTCATGCTGCTGTATGACTCCCAGCTGCTGACCCTCTGTCCCAGGTTCAGAGGGTAAAGAGCCAGCAGAGGGTGATGGGATGAGGATGAGCACAGAACCCAGGTGCCGGGGCTTGTGCTGCAGTGCCATGTGCCAGACCGTGCTGGAGCAGGCGATGCTCATCCTGGCCGCATGTCACATACATGGGATGATGCAATGGGCTGCAATGGGCACCTTTTCCCCATCCTTGGATTCTCAATCTTTCAGCCAAAATTGTCCCTCGTGCAGCTCCAGCCCCTGTTCAGACGTTTTTTCTTCTGGGAGAGCAAAGCTGGGATGAGTCACCCCCTCCTCATGACAGATACCCACACCCACATGCCCTTCCCGACTGTTTTCGCTGGACTTGGGTCATGGACAGGGGCAGCAGAGGGGACCACACTCAGTCCAGAGTCCTCTGATAGGGAATTTAGTGAAAACTCTGCTTTCCTGGCTGTTTCTCCTCAGCTCTGCAGATGGATGAAGTTAAACTGGATACATTTCAGAGGGCAAGAAACCCCCTGCACCCCTAGCACAGGACATCCTTGGTGGGGAAGTACATGCTGAATGAGAGGGAAAGTGGTTTTTGGGGCAGCAACATCCCCTAGCATCCCCATCTTCCAACTCAGCCTCTGGTGTAATTCAGGGCAAGGCTCCCCCTTGCCACTTGGTGGTCCAAAACCATCATGTTTTCCCAGCTACAGAAGCTCCTGGACTCGGTGGCAGTACTTTCAGCACCAAATCTATTCATCCTCCTGAGGCTTAGCTGCTTCTGGAGTCCATCCCCACATTAAAAAATTCAGATATTTCTGCATCTAAAATAGATATTTCTATATCTAAAAAAAAAACTCCTAAACCCCTCCATCCCTGCATGTACTAATGAGAAAAGCAGCCCCATATCTGGTACAAGGCAAACTATTTTCTTTCCCTGGGGATGGAAATAAGTTTCTAAGAGGGACTCTCTGAAAAGAGATGAGATGACTCATTACCTCACTGCTGAAGTTGCATTCAATCCCCAGCACCTCTAGTTCCTAGTAAAAGCCAAGAGACCAAAAGCATGGGGGTTCGCACAGCACCAACCCCAGGAGCTCCTTTTTCTGAAGATGAAAGGGCCATGAATGAATTCCCTGTACCACCCACTCCCCCAGGATGGGCTCAGCTGCCATCAGCCCTCACTCCTGAAAGCCAGGAGCTATTTTTCCTGTTCTTGCTAGTGTCAATATGTTTCTTTAAATATCTTTTCAGAGAAGCTGTATATATATAGCACCACTCTGGTGCTGTGAAAGGAGCCTCATTTCCTGTGTAAGAACTGAATTTCTTGGCAAAGCTACTGGTGGTTGCAGCATCTGAACCACAAAAATTGGGGTTTTTTTTCAGTAGTAAATGGTATTTCCTTTGCAACTGTGAGTTGGACTGAGCTGGGTCTGATCTGAAATCAGCTGGGTTGCTGTGTTTGGAAGACACAGGACCATATTCCCACTTATAAGAATGATGGGAGAAAAGGATGAATTGCATTAATGGGACTGTGATGGAGGCCCAGAGGTGGCACAGCCCATGGTAGGGACAGGATGGGCACAAAGCTGCTTTTAACCTGCATTTGGCTGTGAAAAAGTTGGGTTCACATATCAAAAGGATTTATTAACTGACACTGAGGGAGAAAAAAAAATCCATTTTATTTGCACCTAATACTTTTTCTTTCACACCATCTCTCTGCATCTGGTTTTAGAGAAGGCTCCTCCAGCAGCAAGGTAGGAAGCAAAACAGCTTTGCAGTCCCTGAGGCATGGCTCATACTAAGGACATTAAAACCTTCCTGAGGAGATGTGGCATCAGCTGCATTCAGAGTTCTGCATCTCCCTGACAGGAAATGCCACACTTTCCCACTGGGAAATCCTTAGCAGGAGGGTCTGGTATCCCCAGCACCACCCTGGGGACTCCGATGGCAGGAGAGGAGACATTGCCAGCAATCACCTTCTGCCGCAAATACGTCTTTGCAGGGTAATTCCTGAGTCATAAATCGCTTTTATTGTTGCACACAGTCCTAAGGACCCAGTGTGTAAATGTGCCAGAGGTAGCAGCTGTGGCAGTCCAAGTGGTCCCTGTTCCCCTTTGCTACTCCCTGAATTTCCCAGAAAAAAACTGCAGCCAAAGAACCTAAAATTTAAGATGTTTACATTTTCTGCAGGAATTTTAGAGAAGTGTCTCCTCCCAATCCTCACCCTTGTCAGGATGGACTACCCTTGGAATTGTCCCTATAGCAGGGACCATGCTTGGCATGCAGCCTCACTGGCTGGTAAAAAGCTCCAGCAGCCATGAGCTCTGGGAAACAAACATGGAATTTCTGTAGCTCCTCCACAGCCCCAGGCACTGTCTCCACCTCATGTCCTCATCCCTGGGGCACAGCACGGACTCAGGACAGGGCAGCCTGCAGTGGTGTGGGACATGATGGCTCCTGATGGAGCACAGCTAGGCACTGGAGCAGTGCTCAGGATGGGGGACACAAGAGAATTATTTGGTGACTTTGCAGCCCAGGAGATGACAACACACCACCACAATATGCTGCCTCCCTTCCACCCAAAACCCACAGGGCAGGGACAAGGACAAAAGATCAGGGCATGTCCTGCTGCAACTTCAAGGGCACTTCTCTCAATTTTGATGTCAGAGCATTTTTGCCCCATCGAGTGATGGGTTTACGAAAAGAAACCCATCACTCTTGGTGCAAGAAGAGCTGAGCTGTGTAAGGATCTTTCCACACCTCCAGCCTTCCAGGAGTCAGCTGCTGCTTTGCTTGGGAATGTCATGTACCACCTCTGGGAGTCTGCAGTTGCACCTGCACTGATGCCCTGCTGGCCATGTCCCTGCTGGGAATGAAGGGAAATATCCCATGGCAGTCCAAAACATGAATGAAGGAGCAGGAGAGCCTGGGACATCACCCCTGGAGCATCATCCCTGCCCCGCTGAAGTCCTGCGTCCTTCCAACTCTCATTTCTCCCTCAACACTTCGGCTCATCTGATTGTTGAACATCCATTCTTTGCCAACTAGCCAAGCACAGAAGGAATTTCACTCCTTGGCTCCATCATGACACAAGGATGTCTGCTGCGGACAATTACAGCGTGGAAAGAGGAAGAAGGAGGGAAGATCCCAAGCACTACCCTAAACAAAGAAGACCTTCCCTGCAGAGCTCCAGCTCCAGGACATACCCCTTAATCCAACCAGGAAAACTTGGAGGGGATGCAAACATCAGACACCATATGAAACACAAACATTTATCTTAAAATATGGCAGAATTTTTACTTTGTGTGTTTTTTCTCCTCTGTTAGTGACATTTGCTGTGCCCAAAGATTTGTGCCAAGGTTGAGGTGATGAATGGTGAATCACCACGTGAAACACCAGCAAAGGGGGAACAGTCATTGCAACACTCATACTCCCATGGCAGGGCTGCACCCAGCTCATCCTGATGGCAGCAGAACCGCAGGATTTGGTGTTCCCGTTGCTCAACTTCCTAAGAAAACTATCAGCATTAACAGAAAAGGAAGAGAGGAGTCCTTGGCTGTGTCTTGTTCTCCCTGAGCTCCTCTTGCCCAGCAGGCAGCAAGGACAGCGTGAAAGGAACACCACATCTGGACATGTACTCAGGTTTCCCACATTTGCGTTCCCAGGAAAATCAAGATACTTGAGCAACTGTAGGAACAGAAGAGAGGCCACCAGGAAATTTATTCCAGTTTGTCTGCAAGCCAACAGATGGAGGTTGTCAGGGCAGTGTCGTTGTGCAATGTAATGACCATCATGGAAGCTTTCCACCACCAAAATATCCCATCACCATGGAACCACTCCAGCACCTGTTTACCACCACCACGGAAACATCCTACCACCACAGGGACATCCCACCACCAGACCTCTCCACTACTAGGGTGCCCTACCACCACCACAGCTTTGTAGGGTGCTCTTGTTCTTCCAGACTGAGCTCACACCACAGAAATTGAGTGCTGCCAACCCAAGCATGTGTTTCTCAGGCTCCTCAAAGACCCATTTGGATACACTTTTCACCTGTTTGGGCTCTTTTAGCCCAAAATAGGCTTTGCAATGCATGTGCTGCTGCCCTGAGACAGCCAGGATTGGAGGGGAGGAAAGGAGTCTGTACATGCTGAAAACACAGGAAAATTTTTCATTTTAAAGCCATTTAACAGATGAAAGTTTTCTTAAAAGAAGTCACTTTCAAAAAGAAAAAACCCCAAACCCACAAAGTTTCTCTAAAAAAAACCTCAGAAAGAAGAAGTTGGACAAAAACTGTATGACCAAGACCTAAGGGGTGCCTGGCAAGTTCCCTAAACTGCAGAGAGAGAATTATGGAAAAAAAAAAAAAGGGGGGGGGAAGAAAATGAGTTAGAAAGGGAATTGCATGGAGCTGAAGCACAGAAGAAGGAAAAGCCATGCTGTGTCATTAGCCTGGAAATCAGATGAGGAAGATGAAATCCAGCTCTAAGCAATGTGGGGAGTGGCACTGCCCCACCGCCCCCTCCACTCGGCCCTTCCCGGGAAACCATCAGTTCAGGGGGAGCCTGAAAGAGCTCCAGGCCCACAGGGCTGTTGCTGACACAAGGAGCCAGAAGGTTCCAGGAGCAAACCAGTTCCATTCCTACCTTTAGCAGTATGAGTAAATAATTGATGTCTGAGGTAACCTGAGCAGGAAGGTGAGCAGAGCCCTGCACATGATCCTGCATCCAACTTCAAAGCCTGGTGGGTTTTCTTCCTGCAAAACCTCCCCAGACATGATCCTTGGTGTTTATTCCATCCCTAAGCCATCTCTCACGTGCTGTTCCCACTCTGGGCTCATCCAAGTCTGCTCCCACTGGTCCCACTTCTACCCTTGCTTCTGCCTCAGTTTCCCTTCCTCTCCTGCAGTAGGTCTGGACAGCTCTGCTTCACTGGTACTTTCCATCCCTGGACATGGAGCACAGCCAAGCTGTCCCCATCTCCTTCTGCTGCCATCCCTCTTCACTTCCCCCATGCCTTGTCCAGGCATATCCCCAGCTGCTCCAAGCACATCCTTTCCCCAAATCACCAGCTTTTTCCACCAAAGCACTCCTGCCGCCCCTCCAGCTTGGCTTCCGCCTTTCCTCTGTGCAGGACACCAATCCATCACCTAAAACCTGAGTGAAGGGCCCCATCCAGATACTCTGGATGCTGCTGAGGAGCAAATTCTTTCAACATATCAGTGCCTCTTCCCAGGAGCCACCTGCAGGGACAGACCCTGTCCACACCTGGGGTCCCTGAGTGACACCAGAGCAGAACCCAGTGGGGCGACTGGCCAAAGAGCCACTCCATTGTCCCCTCCAGCCAGTGAAGACACAGGCTATGTGTGCTGAGGATGGTTCCAAGGACAGGGTGACACTGTCCTGGGCGTGATGCCCGCCAGTGGCTGGGCTTGGAGACCCAGC
>NW_005054381.1:3125218-3132792 GCF_000277835.1 Geospiza fortis | reverse complement strand
AGGGGAAGGGTTGTGTGAGGCTTTGCCTTTGTGGGATCCGGGCTGTGGGTGGGAGCTCTGGAGGGGGTGCTCCAGGTACCGCTGGCAGAGCCCAGCAGGAAGGATGTAGCATTGGCAGAGGGGCAAAATGAGGTTGCAGGTGTCTGAAAAAGAAGAGAGCAAAGGTGAGAGCAGGATTTTGCTTCCCCTGAACAGCTGGACTGTGTTTTATTGTAACCTGATCTAAGCCTGTGTCTCTGGTCCTGTCACTCGGATCAGAGATTTTTGTAGAATTAGATTGGATATCGGGAAGCAGTTCTTGGCTGTAAGGGTGGTTGAAGCCCTGGCACAGGTTGCCCAGAGAAGCTGTGGCTGCCCCATCCCTGAAGTTATTCAGGCCACATTGCACGGAGCTTGGAGCAAGCTGGTCAAGTAGAAGGTGTGCCCATGGCAGGGGGTGGAACAGGATTGTTGGAAACTATACAACTTCTACATTTTTAAACTAACTTTAATCAGGGGTTTTGTTCATCTTTGCCCAGGAAGGAAATGGAAGTTTCTTTTCAAGAGACTGTTCCCTGGGCAAGACCTGATGAGCTTAACATCTCAAGGGACTGGGAGGGACCAGAGGATGCACGAGAGGTAAGTGACTATTAATGAACATCCTTCCTGGTGTGTTGGAGACATTTGGTCTGGAAAAAGGTCATAAGAGAAGAAAGAGGACCTGATTAGCAGCTCAGGTGAAGGGATCAACAACCAATAGGAAACCAAATTCCAAGAACTGTGTAACTTGGGACCAATAAACATTGAACCAATTAATCTCTCTGAGTTTTGATTGTATAAGTATGTGAAAAATCTAGAAAAGAGATGTGTGATGGAATTATTTTCTTTGCACGACCCAATGTGTGGATGAAATTAGTTCTGTGGCACATTCTGGCCAGAACATCATCCTGGCCAGAATAAAATAATGCTTGAGTTCTCTAACATTAAAATTTGTTGCAAAGGTTGTGTTTTTCCTGTTGTTTCAGTGACAGGATGAGCTTTAAGTTTCTTCCAACCCAAACCATTCTGGGATTCTCTCAACCTGGTGAGTTGATGACTCCTGTAATTTTGACCAGGACTACCATCCTATTCCAGAGGCGAATTTCTCACTTGGAACATTTCTGCAATACTGGGAGAAATTACTTTTTTTTTTTTTTTGTGAAGGGACTGAAAACTGAATCCCCAGGTACAGCAAATGGGCTGTGCTGGGGTTGTGCCAGCTGGGTTCCTGCATCCTTAAAAGCAGATCGTAACAAATCAATGACTTTGCTCCGGGTGGGGAGGAACTGTGCAAAGCACTGCTGGGATGATGGGGCAATCTGGAAATAGCTTTTTAGCATGTGGGCTGTCAGGAGCTCTTGTATAAGCAATTCTCCCAGCATATCTCTCTATTGTGGCTTTTCAGCTGAAATGATTGTCACACCAGGACCTTCCTGGAGCTGCCCAGCAGGGTGTGTGACAGGCTGTTTGCATCACAGGCCTTCCCAGTCCCTGTGCATTGGATATCAAATCCCAGCTGATGGGAAATGGCCTGCATAGAGCAGCAAGGCCATTCCTCCCACTGTGGCTTGTCTCAACTGCCTGTCTGCATTATCCTTAATGTACTTTCTGGAAACCTGCCTCCTACCTTGGGGCTGCTCCCAGAGGAGGTTTAATGGGTTTGATTCATCCACTGTTGCAGCAAGATGATTAATAATTGAAGAAATTACATCTTTCCTGAGTAGAGATGGAGGAAAGGAGGAGCAAAGGAGAGCACTGGACAAAGGACAACAGTATCCTTGTGACCTCTCCCACCCTCCACCTCGCTCAGAACATCCTGCTCCTGGAGCCCATGGCAAGGGACCACTAGGCTGAGGCCTGGTGCAGCTACACCCTCCTCCTGAAGAGCAGAGCCACATCCTCTTCTTCCCTAGCCAGGGCTCAGTGCTCTCTCTGGGACCTGGGCAGGAGCAGAGTGTGGAGCAGTGGTTAGCTGACAAGGGTCACTCCCTGATACAGCTGGCTGACCAAGGGTGTGAAGGATAACAAACTTAGCTCTCAGCCTCCGTCTAAAGCAGAGATAGAGTGTCCTAGGGGTGCAGCTGTTTAGACAATAATGGCATACAAGACAGGAACAGGAATGTGAAAAAGTCCCAGCCGAATAAACCGCAATAATGCAGACCTAGGCGTGTTTGACCTTTAACCATGTAACCAATCATGAGCTTACTTTTGCACTATGCATGAGTTTCATTAACACTAGTATAAAAACATGTATCGATAATCAATAAATGAGACTTGCTGATCATTCGTATCGAGTGCTTCATTTCTCCCACCGACCCAACAGCAGAGGATGATGCTTGGATATGGGACAGAACAGGCTGTTTCTACTGGCTGCTCCTGCCTCCCCCAGGAATGGGCTGTAACAGGATGGAACTGGGATCCAGCCCATGAGCGGCTTGTCAGACCACCCTGGGCTGGCCCATTCATGCAGCATCTCTGCTAGAATGTGCTGTGGGGCTTTGCAGGGATTTGAGAGGCTCCTTTCCAGTGGGAGAGGATGCCTTGTTTTCAGATAGTTGAGAGGGGAAGGCACAGAACTGTTCTTGTGGAGCATCTGTTCCTCTGTCTCAGGTTCCATGGGGAAATAATGGGGAAGGGCTGAAACTGAGCAGGGTGTGGAGGTAGAGCAGGTTGGGCTCTTCCTCCGCAGCAGGTCCTTTTTGGAAGCCATGTCTGGGGTTCACCTGGTCTGAATGCTCTGTCCTCCTCCTGTCCAAGAGGCTGGACTGAAGGGTGATGGCAGAGCCCTTCATAGGAGTGTCTGGCCTGTATGGGGACAGACATTGTCTGGACATGGAGAGGACAATGTGTGCCCTCTCTTTTTTCTTGCTGAGCAGTATGTGGCACCCATCAAGTGCTGCTCAGGCCAAGCGGGTGGGACTGGAGCTCATCCTTCCCCTGTTGCAGGGCTCCGTAGGGCAGTTTCCTTTTCCTGCTCTATGCCCAGAGGCTCCTGTCCACAGGACCCTAAAGAGGGTCTGCTCCCGTTCTGTCAGGACATCCTTAACCCAAAGGGGAAGGACAAGTGGCAGGAGAGGGGCCAGAAGGGACTGCAGGGGCAATGGGCCCTGTCCAGGGCTCAGGGATGCTCTTATTGCGGGGGCTGGGAGCTAGAGTCTGTTTTTACAATTCCCTCCCCAGCCAGAGCTGGAGACTCCCAGGGTACTGCTGCAACACACATCATCCTCCCGTGGCCTGGCCTGGGCTCAGGGAGAGCACAGATCCACCTTGTTTCAACAGGAAAACAGAATCACAGAGCTCCACAGTCCTTCCTCTGTTATCTCGCTGGCTGTGCCAGAGTGGGCTGTGCTAAGATCCTGCCCTTTCACCCTTGGAGGTGGGAAAAATGGATCCCAAATGGATCCCCTTCAGTAGTCCCTTTACACGTTCCAAGGCACACCATCCTGATTGCACCCAAGCAGACGAGCAGTTCCTGGGGCCACATCTTGAAAGGGCAGTGGCTGTCAGGCCTTCCATAAACCAAATCCTGCGGCCCCAGATGCAGCTCTGTCCTGGTGATAGGGTAATTTGCTCAGACTCTAGGATAAAAACAACTTCTGAGCCAAAGTACCCAGCTGGAAAGGGCAGGGTAGTGGTCCAGACCCAGCAGGAGGGTCCTTGGGGGGCAAAGATTGTGCCAGGAGGAGCAGGCATGGGAGCACGGGGAGAATTTTCATCTTTTGATCCCATGTTTTGAATGCTTTGGGCAAACAGGTGTTGCTGCTGAGTCTTTGCTCGTGCTTCCAAAGAGACCTTGGGCTGCTATGTGGGGCAGGGACAGTCTTGGTGCAGGACCTGGGAGAGCATTGGAGAGCATTGAAGGTGAACAGTCTGGGATTGGGAGAGGGTCTTGGAGAGGACTGCTTGGCTAAGGTGCTTGAGGTCCATGGGGCCCTCACCTGTGTCCTGTCTAGGTCTCCTACTTGACTAGGTGTTACAAGGAGGGCTGTAACCCCAAAACATCATCTGCTGTGTTTTCTGCACAGAAGCCTCAGCAACTGCCTCTGCTTGCCCAAGAATTCAAAACCAAACTGAAGAGGTTTCCAGATGGATCTGCAGGATCTGCAGACCTGAACTCCACAGGGACACTGGGCTGCAGGGGCAAATGCCTAGGTCAGAAACCAGCTCATGAGCAGGACCTGGAGGTGGGAAGTGTTTTTGCCACTTGCTGGACAGTGTCCCCTTGGCATGGCCAGCAGGTCCAGCTGGAGCACCCCACCAAGCCCAGGTCTCTTCCAAGGCAGGACATGGCAAGCCTGATTTCACAGAATCAATTGGTTGGAAAAGACCTCTGAGATCATCAAGTCCAACCTATGACTGATCACCACCATGTCAATTAGACCATGGCACTAAGTGTCACATCCAGTCATCTCCAGGGATGATGACTCCACCACCTCCCTGGGCAGCCCATTCCAATATCTGATAACCCTTTCTGTGAATAAATTCTTCCTTTATTTCTGTATTGGGAGCTTTGGCTGCCAGAGTTGGATTACTGAGGAAAGGATTTCCGTGTGAGACTTGGGGTGTTGTGAGTTGAGTGTGGGAGCTGTGTGCTCATTGCAGAGCAGTCTTGGGAGAGCACAAGGCAGGTACTGCAGCAGGGCATGAGCATGAATGTGGAGAGCCAGTATATCCCTTTCTTCCCTTTATGATACAGGAAACATTCTGGCTCTCTACAACTCCCTGGCAGGAGGGTGGAGCCAGGTGGAGGTCAGGTTCTGCTCCTAGGGAACGAGTGATATGACAAGGGGAAACACCTCAAGTTGAACCAAGGGAGGTTCAGATTGGATATTAAGGAAAATTTCTTCACTGAAAGAGTGGTCAAGCATTGGAATGGGCTGCCCAGAGCAGTGGTGGAGTCACCATCCCTGGAGGGATTTAACAGAAATAGAGATGTGATGCTTAAGGCTACAGTTAGTGGTGGCCTTGGCAGTGCTGTACTCAATGATGTTAGAGGTCTTTTCCAACCTGAATGACTCCATGATTTCTATGTTTTCCATGATCCAACATCGACCAGTACTCTTGTCAAATGTTGTTTTCAGGATTCCTGCAACTCTGTGGCCTAACTTGCAGATGTCCCCGTACCTCCAGCTGATGACAACAGGCGGCAGAGTGTGCAAGGACAATGCAGCTGTCACTCTGCTGCTCGGCAGCCTCAGGTCCTACCCGTCTAAAACCCAACACCAAATGGTTTTCTTTTCCTTTCTCTGAACTGTGGCTAAACCTGTCATGCTCTGCTGCAGCTGCTGGACAAGCCCTGATCAGTTCCAGGCCAGTTGCTGCTTAGTACTGAGGACATTGTTGGGGAAACAAAGGAGTTGCGGCAGAGGCATCATTTGGCTGTCTTGGGAAGTACCACCACATGTCTGTGAGGGCCACATTCCAACATGCCATCCAGCCACATCCTGCTCTTTTAGACTCCTGGTCACAAAGTGAAGCTTTTATATCTGCTGCAAATTTGTCTTGGAAAATTGCATGGACTGCAGCAATTTATTTCTGCCTTGCTGTGTGCTTAGAAACTGTTGGAGTCTTTCTGCTGACATTTACCAAAAATATTTCTCTGGAGGCACATCCTGGTGTCCCTGTAGATTTCAGTCCAGGGATTTCAATGCAATTTCGTAAGCTGCTCTGTAGCCCTGATGGTTCTGTTGGACCAATTGTCCTGGAGAATCAAAGATGAACAGTCACAGAGGATGTAGACTAAGGATCCATCTACGTCAGCCTTGATACCTCTAGATGTGGTCACAGCAGACCCCTTGAAGAGACAGATCAATATTTGTACTGCACCCTGGAGTGTGCTCCCAGCCTCCAACCATTCTCATTTTCCAAATCTTCTCAAGCTTATCACCCTGAAATCCAAGCTCAGACTCAAGAAAATTTCCTTGTCCTCACCATGTCCCTTGGCAAGGAGTTCCTCATGTGAAGAGCTGCCTCCCTCTGTTCCTTTTGAACCTTCCTCTTGCCCCCTCCATTGAATAATCCGTGGCTCCTGCTCTGGGGCAGACAGTAACTATTTGCTTTGTCTCTCTTTCTAGGCCACTTATCATCTTGCAGACTTCAATTCAATGTGGAAAGTCTCAATTCTTCTTGAAAATACTTCTTCTCATCTGAGATCTTGCTTGGAGCTGCACCACCCTGGGATCTCTGGCCCCAGTCATTTTCTTTCTGTTTCCAACTGGTTTGCTCGCAGTTAAACCCAGTTTCCCACATTAGTGATCCAGCAGCTCCCAGGAGCACTGTGATAAAGTGATCCCCCAGACATGGCTCCAGCCCAGGAGGTGATGTGGTGGAGCAGGCTACCCCCAGGGCTGAGCAGAGGTTTCCTCCCACATCCCCAACCTGTCCTGGTAATGGATCCAAAGATACTGTGTTTGGTTTCTATCTATAGCTGAAGTACACCATAAGATGGAGGTTTTATAGACTCCATAAATAGCCACTATTTAGGATGTATAATATGGAGGAGGTTTTAGAAATCAAAATATTTAGAGGTTTGCATTATTTGTCTTGGTAGGAAGGAGCAAGAATACAGAATCTTTAAGGAAGGAACAAAGTTGAGGAAAACAGTGAATAGCGGAAATAACAGAGGTGTCAAAACCTCCAAAAATTCCTTTTGGTTGAATGGAAGCAGGAAATACAGCAAGGTGTATCCGAAAGGAGAGAGAATTCATTGACAAGGTTGAGGCACAATGTTTATATTCCTGCTATAAAATACTGATTTTTCAAAACAAATCTTGACATTTTGATCAAACCTGTAGTTGAATGTTGTGGAACATGCAGAACACTCAACTAAAGCTGCCCTGAGCTGGGCTGTGTTTGTATGAGCCATCAGTAAGGAGGCTCCAGCTCATTCCTCTGTCTGTTCTCCTCCTCTCAGTTTTATTCTGGTCCCTGTGTGGAGATGTGTCAGAACAGTGTAGGGTTGGTCTCAATGGGAATTTGTGCAAGTTTGTTTCTGAATGTATTGGCAGAAATGGAAAGAGCAGGGAATGGAAGGAGTAGATGTTGGTGACACCTGATCTTGGAGGACTTTTCCAACGTTAATCATTCTGTGGTTCTGTGATTCTGTGACTCACACTGAGCAGTTTATTAGCACTGCTTAGAGAAGACTGTGACAGGTTTAGAGGTTGCCACTGATAATAACTGACCACAAAAATGTTGGAGTCTCCTGACCTCCCTCTCCAGTTCAGCCATATTTATAATATTTTCTTGGGGAAAGATAAAGTTACAGTTGATGTCATTTACAGATTAGGTGGAATTTGATTGACTTTAGTTAGTAGCATAAATAGAGGTGAGAAAAGTAATATGTATTTCTGAGTTAAGCAAAGTTCAGCTTTTGATTTCTATCTAGATCATACCTTTGACTTAGTTTTCATTAGCTGCATTGTTTTCCATGGAGGCTATCCACAACACTGCTGTGTCACTCCATCTTTTGTTTTATATTTGCTTTGATTTCAACAGAGAATTACTGCAGTACCTCTGTGTTGCTCCATCCTTTGTTCCATGTCTCCCTTGGAGTG
>NW_005054381.1:3121218-3125188 GCF_000277835.1 Geospiza fortis | reverse complement strand
GGCAGTTTGTCCCTGTCCTTGCACTCTTTCTTGCTTAGCTTTGGCTTTCGGTCTCCTCACACCTTTCTTTGTCCCACTCTGTGCAGTGTCAGGGGGAGTGGATCCATGATGGTGGTAGGACTTCAGGCCCTTGGAGGTACCAGGTTTCATCCCAGTATCTGAATGGGCTTTGGAACAGAGAACAAGGCAAGTCATGGATCAGGAAGGATCCCAGAGGAATCCTGAGCTCGTCAGCTGTTTGGATCAGGATATTCTGAGTCTTCTTCACAAGTAAAACCTCAGCTGTGATTCTGACTGTCTCAACTGACTCTCATTCTGGGAGTTTAACCCCTTAGCAGGAGCTGGGATGAAAGCAAGCCAATCCATGGAGAAAGAGCTTCAGAGAAGAGAACAGATGTGCCAAGCTGGGGACTGGGCTGTGACGGCTGCAGAGAATCCATGGGCTGTATGGAGCCTGCCTGCCTGCCGTGGGAAGGGGCTGGTATGTCTCTGCTAAGGAAATGTCTTTCCAGAAACCCAGCAACATGCCCTGTGCTCCCAGGGCTCAGTGGGCAGGTCCTCCTCAGCTGCCCACTCCCCAGGCTTGTAGCAGCATCTACCTAGCACCAAGGCTGTTGCCCAGGCTCAATTTTGTTCATGCTTAGTACAGGAGCTTTGTGTAAAACAAACCCTGCCGTGGCAGCACCCTGCACCCTCCAATGAGTGTGCCTCACTTTCCCATGGAGTTCAGTCTCCTGAGATGTGCTGATTATCTACCACACGCCCTGGAGCACTTGGGAGCCCCAGGCCTGCAATCCACCCTTCCAGGCAATATCTTAATTTCCCTTTGATTTCCTCTTCTGGCTTCCTACAAGGAAACCCACTTTGGGTGGGGAATTCTATTTTGTGATCATCCTCCTCCATAGAGGAGCAAGACCCCTTTTGTTACTGGACCATCAGGAAAGGCAGCCTGCTCCTGTGGCTTTCCCATTGTGGCTATGGTTGCCCAGCACCCAGACACATTTCCTAGCACGATGGAGACTTCGCTCTTCCTCCACTCTCTTGAGGCTTTGTCCACAAACCTTTGCCTGGAAAACAGCAGAGCCCTTCTGGAGGGATGTAAAATTTCCAATAGTTTTTCTGACAGGGCAGAGACACCATTCCCATCCTAAGCAACATGTGCCAAATCAACCAGTTTTTTCTCTGTGCGTGTTTGGCAGCTGGGACAATGACAGAGCAGTGTCAGGAGGGTGCTAGTGCTACACTGCTGGAACCAAATAACCATCTTTGTCAGCTTTGCTCTGCTAACATAGTCATCAGCTCCTAAAGTTCACTGTGGGCATCAGTGGCCAATTCCCATGTCCATGAAGAACTGAATACTATTTTAGCTGTCACTAGTATTTGAGAAGTTGTGATGTAGCAGAACTGGTTCCCCAAAGACTTGTTGCAAGGGATGCTCAAGGACATAAGAGGAGCCCAGATCTGGAATTGCACCATGCTCCACCCTCTGTTCTGCACATTTATGCACCAATGGCCTTCACAGTCCCATGGAGGAAGCCCCCATTGCAAGTGGGACCCAGCATGGCTGGGTGGGCACATGGGTGGTCAGCCTGACTCTCAGACTTTCCCCGCTCTAGTTGCTGTGGCAGAGGTGAGATCTCCTGTTTATCCATGATGCAGATGTTCTGGGAAACACAAGTGCGTGACAACCATGGTTGGCCTTCATCCACTGCTGTGACTTCTAGGCAAGAGGTCCACCTACTGATCTTCTGAATTACTAATTCTAGGTTTTCTGCAGAACCCTTAGGTCACGGGAAATGAAATGACAGGTCATATCCTGTTCTGTGTCCACTCATGGTAACCCTGTGCCATGTCAGGACGCTGCTGTCATCAGGGCTCTGGACGGCTTCCTCTGCAAGGCTGTGGGGTATCCTTGACACCGCACTTTTTCCATTGTGTCATGGCTTTCAACAATGTTTCCATCCTTGGTTGCCGTCTCTCTAAATAAAGAGGGCTGAACCCAGGGATACCACACCAGGAACAGTGAGGGACACTCTGCGACAGTCCAGCCTCACTCCTACAATTCACCTCTACCCAACAGGACCATGAAGACCTTCACAGCAGCCCTTTCTGTACTTTTCGTGGTTGTCTTCTGCTACCAGGCCGCCTCTTCTCCATGTGAGTCCAATCTCACCTCTCCAAGGAGCTGTCTCCTCTTTCTGTCTGCCGTATAAGGTCTAGTAATGCTTGGCAGCTCTCTCTTACTAGCATCTGCTGTAGGAAAAGAGAAGCCTGTCTTTCCTTGGCTCCCTGATGGGAAGGTGGCTCTGGTGGGAGCCCACTGTGGGAGCAGCACTTCCTCCAGTGGGAATCTTCTCATCTTCTGACCCTACTTCTCCCCACTGGCACTTTTCCTGGTCTGATGTAACAGAAAACTTCTCTTCCAGTTTCTCTCAACTCTTGTGGTCCCTGCTGTGTTGAGTACATCTCCAGACCATTGTCCTTGAGCCGTGTGGTAAAGTATGAGCCCACAGGCAGCCACTGCTCCCTGCCAGCTGTGATGTAAGTACATCTTCTGCCCTGCTTGTCCTGACAGTGTGGGGGAACCCCACATCATACTTCATCCTGACATGGAAAAGCACTGGGCAGGGCTCTCCCATGTGAGGAGAACAACCTGGGAACATGACAGAGAGCAATCCCACATCCCAGACAGCAACTTTGTGGATCTCCTTATTACATTTGAGCCAAAAGAGCTTTTGCTGGTCACCCCCCTCACTCCAGATAGTGCGACCCAGCCAGGATGGTGTCCCAGATGTAGAGATGCTGGGGACAAAGCTGTTTAAGTGCAGAGAGCAGGACACCTGTAAGGACATGGAGTCACCCCCACCCCATTTCCCTACCGCTGTTTTGCAGCCTGTAGAGGCGTCTGGTGGGTGTCACTGTTGGTGTGGAGCAGGTGGTCTCACTCTCCTCTCTGTCTTCCTTTCCTTCACCTCTCCTCACTGGATTTCCTTTTCCAGATTTACCACCATCAAGGACAAGCTGGTCTGTGCCAATCCTAATGACAAGTGGGTCAAGAACATAATGAATCAACTAAAGGACAATAAGCACAGTGGATGAGCAATAGCCTGCTCTCTCCAAGCACCACTTCTGCAAGGATGTGCTCTCATGGACACCTCCAAGACATATTCTACTTTTTCACTGCCTGGGAATTTGGCAGGGTATTCAACTCAGTGTTTAGCTCTTTTATGGAAGGCTGTGCAATGCCAGTCTTAATTTATTTGACATTTTCCGTGAAACTTTTCATTCTCCTTTGTACTGAAGGTGTTGAAGTTATTTTTGTATAATAAAAAGGAGCAAAACTTGCAACTTCTCCCAGCGGTTCTTGGGATGCTCCACGGAGACTGGGGTGTGTAGCAATGGTTGGAAGGGGGTCAGGGCTGACACTCGAGGGTTTGGGGGTGATGGGGTGACACCTGGCTGTCCCCCAGCCTCTCTGTGCATGCAAGGGAGAGCACTTCTCATCCTGCCTATCCCGCCTGCCTCCTTGCCGTGGCACATTCCCAAACTCCTGGCTTTTTGCAGTGGGTGGGTATCACGGGAGATGTTTTGGCACAATTGTTGGTGTGGCGAGGGGTCCTTTACCTCGGCCAACATCTCTGGTCAGCGGGCAGGTGCCTCAGGGGCTCCACGGGCTGCTGGGCTCAGCCATCACCAGGCCGACCCCATCTCCACCACCGTCCCGGCACGGGGCTGTCTCTGGCCACGGGTTAGTTCTGGTGCTTCCTAGTCTGTCCTGCTCTCCCCGCGGGGTTTTTCTCTGGCTTTGCCCCGCCGGGCTGGAGGCAGTCCCAGCCTTTGGGGTTGGCTGCAGCTGTCCCGGCCGGTGCCAGCTCCTCCCCCCAGCAGCACGGAGGCTCCGAGGCCCGTACTACCCGGTAGCGAGGCGGGATCGTCCTCCAGGCTTTCATGGCACTGGCCCGTCTTCCTC
>NW_005054381.1:3106688-3120626 GCF_000277835.1 Geospiza fortis | reverse complement strand
CCCAGCTGCCCTCGCTGCAGGGATAAATCTGGACCGGCCTTATCTTCGAAATTGTTGGTGGACCCAGGCTTACCCCGTCCATCCAGCTCAGGGAGCTCAGGGACGCAGCCTGGCTCCCTGCCCATTCACAACCCCTGGAGAAGCTGAGCCGGTGGGTCCCAGAGGACATTTTGCCCCGGTGGAGGGATGCTGGCACCCAAATCCCACATCCCAGCTATGATCCTGACAGTGCCACCATCCAGCCTTCACCCTAGCATTGAAAGAGGGCTGTCGCTTTGGTCTCCAGAACCTTAATAGTGAGGAAAAACATAGGGGAAACCTGCGGAGCATGGGGAGGGTTAACACTGTGAGCTGAGTGAAGAGCATGGCTGCTTTGTTTGGGTGCCAGTGCCTGGCACTGCCTGGCACTGGGTCAGTGTCTCACCCCAGGCAGAGGCGACCCAGCCAACTTGCAGTGCTCAGCAGGTGCTGTTGGGGTGAGTTGAGCCCATTTTTCCTCTTTCCAGGTCAAACTCCAGAAATCCCTGGAGAGTCTTTTAAAGGAAGTGGAGGAGGTGAAGAAGCGTGAGTCAGCAGAAAGGATGAAAACCCAGGAGTGCAAGGCAGGTGCCTGTCTTAATTCTTAAAGAATAAGCTTCAGAGATATCAGGATTTAAGAAAAAACCACCCTGAATGATCTTGTCTGGGTACACAGATTTATCATTGTCTCCAGGCTGTGTTCCGCTGTCACATGTATCAGCAATGCTGGAAGCAGGCTCAGTAGCCATGTGCAGCTCTATAAAAAGATTTGCAAGGAGCAGCATGCCAGATTCCCTGGAATCATGAGGACTTTATGCTGGTTAAACAAGTAGACATGGGCTATTTTTTATTGCCTTTTGTTTTACAACATGTGCTTGAGTTCCAAGCCAGATGTGAGCTGTGTGGTGAGCTCCACTCCACAGCAACAGGAACCAGAAGTATTTTCATAAGAAAAAAAAAAGCTGAATTATTGCAACCCTGTCCCACTCCAGACAGTTCTGGGAAGAGCAGACGCCAGCAAACAGCTGGATTTCAAATCTCTTGGAGTGAAAGCTGGAAAGTAAAAGTAAATGCAGAAAAGGAAATGAAACTGCTGGTTGAGTTATCCAGCCCTGAATTTGAGCAGATGGTTAATCAGCTCTGGCAGGGAAGACAGGTTTCTCTGAATTCCCCTAGTTTTTCGCTCAGCTCCCTTGCCTGTGGCAGTCCAGACAAATGGTGGTGGGTTTCAAGGATGTCCCTATGAGCCCTCTGTCCCCACTGGGGGAGAAGGACAGAGATTGTGAGAGCTGTGTCACTGTCCTCCCATCTGCCTGAGTCAAGGCTCAGGGTTGTGGCTCAGCTGCCTCCAGTTTCCTTTGGTTGTGCTTTTATAGCAAAAAGAGCAAGATTCCCCTGTGAGTCGTGGGGGGAAGAGGCTGTCCTGGCTTATCAAGTCTTCATGACTCAGGTTCAAGTACTTGGATGGGAAAAAAAAAAGAAGTTAAATTTCCTTTCCTTTATCTTCTTAATTCTGAGGTTTCCTGGCCCAAGCTCACTGCAGAGTGTCTTTCTGCAGCTCCAGGTTTCCAGCCAGCTTTTAGGGATGAGGTGAAAAGCCCTAAGGCACTGGCAGATGCTGCCAATTGCTGGTTCTTCACCTTGTAGTGAAACCTGGGGAGCCTCCTGGGCTCTGCCTTTCCATCCTCTACAGTCCCAGGGCTTCCTTTACATGGCTGATAGAGACAGGATATGAGGGAACTGTCTTAAACTAAGAGAGGAGAGATTTAGATTAGATATAAGGAAGAAATTCCTCCATGTGAGAGTGCTGAGGCCATGGTATAGGTTGCCCAAAGAAGCTTTGACTGCCCCATTCCTGAAAGTGTCAAAAAAGCTACACTGAGCTTGGAGCAACCTGGTCTAGTGCAAGGTGTCCCTGCCCATGGCAGGGGGTGGAAGCAGATGGTCTTTAGGATCCCTTCCAACTGAAACCATTCCATGATTTTATGACTTTTCTACCTCTTGCTCTTAACTGGGGATTTTTCCAGCATTGTCCACCTGCCCAAGCAGTTTATTAGCCTGGATTTGGCTGGTGGTATGAGTTATAATAAAAACCTACCTCGACACCTGAGGGCACCTCCTTGCAGCCCAACACACCCCAGACCTCTGAGGTTCAGCTGAGCAGAAATGCCCCAGGCAAAGTCCTGCTGCTGGTAAACCAAGGATGTGGAGCAGGAATTACAGTGAGGTGGGAGCACAAGTTTGCCTCTGGCTGTTTTTTAAATTCATGCACTTAATCACAAAAATGCAGTATTTTCCCAGGGCCTGATGCTGGGCATGGATGCTGGAGCATCTGGCTTTGTCTTGGCTGCCTGGCTAACGTTCACCCCTTCTTATCCCAAGGAGACAGTAAAGAAAAAGCGGGAGAGGATTGTGAGTGAGTTTGGTAAGCTACATCGGCTGCTGGCTGATGAGGAGAAGCTACTGCTCCAGAAGCTGGAGGAGGAAGAGAAGCAGATTCTGCTGCTGATCAATGAAAACTTGGCCAGGCTGGTGGAGGAGAAGTGCTTGCTGGAGGAGCTGATCCTGGAGATAAAAGAGAAGAGCCAGCAGCCAGCTGATGGGCTGCTCAAGGTTAGGCTTTGCCACCAGCACCACTAACTCAGCCCTGGTGCCTTTGTCACCTGGGTGGGTGGCTTGGCCCAGACAAACCCAGAGTTGTTTTTGTCTTCTTCTAGGACATGAAAAGCATCCTGAGTAGGTGGGTGATTTTTCCTGATAGGTGCCATGATTATTCCTGGTAGGTACTCATGATTATTCCTGGTAGATACCGATGATTACTCCTGGTAGGTACCCATGATTATTCCTGGCAGGTACCCATGGTTATTCCTGGCAGGCACCATGGCTGTTCCTCCTACTGTCCTGGATGCCTCCAGGCTTTGAGGCAGATGTTTGCATCTGTTCCACGACTGCCACCCCATCCTCTGTGCCCAGCATCTGCTTTGGTCCTCCTGGGGTAGACACAGGAGGGACTGAGACAATCCCTCAGAGGTTTTCCAGGGGCTCAGAGCCAAGGCCTCGCCTGGCTTGTGACATTTGAACTGCATCCGCTCCTAAGGGATGTGCTCCCCAGTGGCTTTGTTCCTTCCTTCCCCAGGCCTGGCATTGCTGCTCCCTGTATCGTTTAATTCTGATCTCATTTGGATTGCCAATATGCAAGTAATTATCCCTAATGCTCTTCCCAGACAGAGATCCAGGGAGGCAAAGGGCAACAAAAGGGCATTGACCCCCCTCCCAGCTGGAGAGGGGCCATGGTGCAGGCTATGGATACAGCCCAAGGGCATCCCTCCCTTCTCAGGTGTGAAGGAGTAAAATTCCAATCCCCCAAGGCTGTGTGTGTGACCCTGAAGGAAAACTACTGCATTCCTGAGCGCTGCCTGGGCATGAGGGACATGCTGAAGAAGTTCAGAGGTGAGGGGGCAGCTCCTGGCACATTTGGGTTCTGGTTTTCTCCAGTACCCTGGGGCACAGGGAGGTTTTTCCAATAAGCTTTGTCCAGCTGCTCCAGGTTTGTGCACTGATGAGTTCAGGCTGGTTTCATGGTGGGAAGACCTTTGCTGTGGTCTTGGATGGATTATGAGGGGACCCTGAAGCCCAGGATGTCCCTTGGGGGTTTCAAGCACCATGTTGCCCATGACGTCTTGCTTTCAGACCTCTTTCTGAAGCTGTGGAACTGCCCTCCTGGGCTTGGCTCTGCAGCCTGACACCAAGTATTTTGATGTGGCTCATTTTCTATATTACATTTCCCCACTGCCAGGCAGTGCTTGGAGCTGTGCAAAACCACGAGCAAATAATTGTGGGATGGTTTGGGAGAGCTCAGCATTCAGGTCACAGGCACCTGTTTGTGTCTGTGCCTGCAGACGCCTGAAGCCTTGTCCATCCTTCCATCCTTCTCTCTGTTCAGTGGACGTGATTCTGGACCCAGAGACAGCACACCCAGACCTCTCTGTGTCTGAGGACCGCAAGAGCGTCCGGCGTGGGAGCAAGAAGCTGCTTCTGTCCCTCTTTGACAGCCCCAAGAGGTTTGGCAGCGCCCCGGCGGTGCTGGGCAGCCCCGGCTTCTTCTCGGGCCGCCACTACTGGGAGGTGCAGGTGGGAGACAAGCCCGAGTGGGGCCTGGGGCTGTGTCGAGAGGCTGCCGGCCGGAAAGGCTCTGTCCTCTTCTCCCCCAACAATGGTTACTGGGTGCTGCGGCTGCAAAATGGGGGCACCTATGAGGCCTTGACCGTACCCGTGTCCCCCGTGACCCTGAGTGTGAGGCCCCGGCGCGTCGGGATCTTCCTGGACTATGAGGCGGGAGAGATCTCCTTCTACAATGTGAGCGACCGCTCCCACATTTACACCTTCACCGACAAGTTCTCAGGCAATCTCCGGCCTCTCTTTTTCTTGGGTGCCTTTTTGGGGGGCAGAAATGCAGAACCCTTGGTGATCTCCTGGGTCAGGGACCCACAGGGGACCGGATGCATCATCTTGTGAGAGTGGCTGCCCTGATTGGCAGAGACCTGGGAGCCCAGCCAGCTTCTCCTGGTGAGTGGGGCAGCACTAGGGGAAAACCTCAGTGCCCTGGTGAGTGTCCTGACAGGATTCTCACATAGTTCTGGCTGCTGGGGTGACCTGCCATGTGTGACACCCACTGTGTGCCATGTGTTGGGAAGGCACTTTGCAGCAGGAATGTGCCATAACCCTCTGTGCCACTAGTGGGGACAGGGGAGTCCCCTGATCACTGATGCCCTGATACTCATCTCACAGGTTGCTGGAGCAGCATATGTGCCCAGCCTGCCATGTAGTGCTGATTTTGATGTGAATTGTATTGGAATAAAGCAATAAAGGGCTTGATTTGGGGAACCTTGTGTGGTTAATGGTACTACTGCTGCTACTCTGAAATATCTCAGAAGGCAAAGGGTGCTGCTGGACCTGATCCTCTCCAGCCCAGAGGATCCTTGAGAGATCCCACTCTGGCATTTGTGGGACACAGCAGCACTCTCCAGGCAGGATTTGGGACTGGCAGATGCCTGTGTGGTGGCTTCACCCCAGCCTTGTGGTACTGGGGCCTGGGGTGAAGAGAGAGGACATCTGTTTGGGTGTGGGTGGTCCCTGGGCTGCTGTCTCTGGTCCCCTGCTCCAGAGATCCCTCCAGGTCTCTCAGCTCCAACCCCTCCACCCCCAACTCAAAACCCCATGAGTGGGAAAGCTCCAAGTGTGGGGAGCTGCCCATCACAGGGCAGGGGTGCTTCAGGGCTGCAAGATCCAGGGAAAGAAAAATAGCCCAAACTCCGTCTCCAGTGTTCACCTTTGGTCTGTCCATCCCCTGGTACATCCGTTCTCCTCCAGGCTGTCTTGCTGCCCCAAGGCTCTTGCCTTGAACAGGCTGCCAGTGTGTCACTGGAGGAAAAGCTCACCTGAACCTGAGTGGGGCTGTGGTCTCTTTCCACAGGGCCAGGAGGAGGAGACACTGCCCTGGGTGCACAAGACACTACCCCATGGCACATGGGATGCAAGCAGTGCCACCAGCCCTGGACTACCAGCTGGAGTGGCCATGCAGCGTGTCCTTCAGACAGAAATCAAGAAGCTGCCTAATTTGAAGTCCGATTCAATGCAAATAAAATGAGATTTGGTAAAATATAGTCTGAAATGCTCAGAACAATATATCATAGAGTCCTGGACTGGTTTGGGTTGGAAAGGACTTTAAAGCTCATGTTGTTCCACCCCCTGCCATGGGCAGGGACACCTTGCACTAGACCAGGTTGTTCCAAGCCCTGCCCAATCTGGCCTTGGACACTTCCAGGGCTGGGGCAGCCACAGCTTCACTGCGCAAGCTGTGCCAGGGCCTCCCCAGTCTCAGAGGGAAGAATTCTTTCCCATATCCCATCTAACCCTGCCCTCTGGCACTGGGCAGCCATTCCCCCTTGTCCTGTCACTCCAGGCCCTTGTAAACTTTCTCTCTCCAATTCTCTGCGGATGTCCTGGATGATGCTTTAGGAGTCTTCTAGTGAATAAATTAACTGGGCTGGGAGAGCAGTTCCTCTTGACTGAGTTTTGCTGTGTTTTGGGGAGTCCCACACTCCTTCAGGATCTTTCTTTTGGTGGCTGCACAACAGAGAGAGCAGACTAGTGAGACGAGCTTAGTCACAGCTTTGCCACATCCCAGGAAGGAGAAGGATGATAGGTCTCAGTGGGTCCTGCAGTGCATTGACACCCTGGAGATATTACATGGAGATTGTGATCTTATATTCACTCCATGGAGAAGTTTATGGAGCCTGAGGAGATAAGAAAGGACATAAACTTCAAGGCCTTAACAAAGAGCTGATAGCAGAGGCAGTTGGTGGAGGGAGTGGTGAGGACAGCCACAGAAACCTGTTGTGCAGGGAGGGAACCAGGGTAAATGTCACTGAACCAGGAGTGGGAGGAGGTGATGGAATAGAAACTGTCCAGAGCAACTTGATCCTGGCAGGTGACAGACAAGTGGCACTTGCTGCAGGCCTGGGGGGGTGAAGTGTTTCCAGAAGAAGCAGAAGGAAGTGCAACAATTCAAAGATCTTGCAAGCAGTGGAAGAAATGAATGAGTAGAAAGGATGTGAGCTCACCCCAATGCAGCATCCAAAGTGTTTCTAGCAATCATGAATCTGCCTCCCCCGAGAAGGACAGTGGAGGTCAAAGGTATGAGATAGTTCTGAGTAGGCTCCCAGATTTTCCATCTGGTGGACTCTGCATCATGGGCTTCTAAGGAACTGCTTGGAGCATACCAGTCTGCCCTCTGATGCCCAGACTGGTTGGCAGCTGGAGGGCAGCTGGGAGCACTGGGACCTGGCTTTGGGAGCTCCCTGCTGCCCTGAAACTGATCCTAGGGTGATTTGCAAGCAGGATTTCTCTCTAAGCCATGGCAAGTGGAGTTTGTCCCTATCCTCGATGGCAGTGCATTGATGTCTGGCTATAGCCTCCACACAGACCTTGTCCTTGAAGGACCAGATCCTGCTCAGCCTCTTCCAGAGGGAATACCTGCACAGCACAGCAGAGAATCATAGAATCATGGAATTGTTCAGGTTGGAAAACACCTCTAAGGTCATCGAGTCCATCTATTACGCCAGCCAAGGACTGTTCTGCTCAGGGGTGTGGTTTGGGTGAAGGCAGGAATCCCTTGAGATACGAAATCTGGCAAAGGGACCGTGGATTGGGTGTTACTGTTTTTCTGAGCAATCAGTAGATTAAAGTTACACTTTAGGCATTGGCTCCTGGGGCAGTTTCCTCACTCCCAGGCACTGGCAGTGTCCCTTGTTATGATTCAGCACAGTTAACAGACCTGCAGATTTAGAAATGTGCTTTCTTAAAAATGTTGCATCCTTCTCTTCTAGAAGAAAATGCTTCATCATCTCAGAGGGATGTGAGTCATTGTCTGCATCTTTCTACGAACTCAGCAGAAATGTTCTTTTGGGTCTTCCTGGCCACTTCTGCCTTTTGTCAGCCATCACAGGGAAGGCAACAGCCAGGCACAATTTCTTCTGTAATACTCATGTGTCTTCCTTAGCCCTGGAAGTCTGGGGTATTGCACCACTTTAGGAAAACACTACTTTTGTATGCAGCTTACAAACCCATCCCCTTTTACATTATATTTTTGGATTCTGGTGCCTCAGAAGTGACACACCCCCTGCTCATGGTGTCTCTGGGAAGAGCTGTTCTGGAGACTGAGCCTCCCTCCCTGTGGCAAACCAGGGCCCTGGGGATGGGGAGGGAGGTACAGAATTGGCACTTCTGGGTGCACAAACATTTTGCCTTCAGTGTGTCTAATTCCTCTCTGAAAAGTGGAGATGTAAAAGCTCAGACCATGAACATTGACTGGCTGAACATTCAATCCACACTCCATCAGCACAGCCCTGCTCCTCCTTCTGTGAGAAGCTGGACTCCAGCCTCCAATTCCTCTGGTATTTGGTGTGCCTCAAAATGCCTACAGACACACTAGAGTGATGTAAACAGCAAATATGGAGACATATGCATATATAATAATGATATTCTTATCATAGTAATGATTGAATTTTTGTTCACAGCTAGGCTTGCCGAGGACTTTTGTCAAAAAAAAACTAAAAAAAAACCAAAAAAACACCCCACTTTACCAAACAAACCAACCCCCACAAAACCAAAAAAAAGAGAATTATTTTTATATACATTGTACAAAACATTCAGTAAATTCCAAACTCTGATTTCAGGATGAATAGTTTACAAATTCCAAACCCCTTTAACAGCATTGTTCTTGTTTTGATCTGAATCCAGAGAAAATTCTGCAGAAAACCACCCTCCTCTTGGTCCCAGCTCCACTTTTCTCTTCATCTGTTAAGCTTAAAGATCCTTCTAGTTCAACATGTTCTGTGATTCTGGTGGCCACCTGCTTGAGCACCCCATGAGAGTTTATGGGAGGGATGAGCACCACAATTAGCCCTGAGCCCTGGGCGTGAACTTCCTGGGGAGAAAAAACTCTTTACCATGAGGGTGAGCAGGCCCTGGCACAGGTTGCCCAGAGCAGCTGTTGCTGCCCCAGCCCTGGCAGTGTCCAAGGCCAGGCTGGATGGGGCTTGAAGCAACCTGGATAGTGGAAGGTTGTGGCAGCAGCTCTCTGGCTACAGAGAGCAGCACAGCTTTCCCAGGCATTGTCCTGGGGAAGGCTGTGAGAAGATCAGAGAAAAGAATGATAAATAATTCTTATCTTCACTTGCTGCCCCTGTTGTTGTGAACATGTGGAATGTGTTATCGAGGTTTGTTTACCAAAGGGTGGTTTCTTGATTGGCCAGTGGTGATGGTGTTTGAAGGACCAGCTGGGTCCACCTGTATTGTAACTGTCTATAAAAGCAATGTGTTTCTTAATGAGCATAGTTTAATAAAGTGATTGATCAGCCTTCTGTGAATCAGGGAGTCAATGCTAATTATTACCCGGCTGGGGGCCCGCAGTGACAGAAAGTGTCCCTGCCCATGTCAGGGGGTGGAACAGGATGAGCTTTGAGATCCCTTCAAACTGAAGCTATTCCATGATTTTATGATTCCATGATTCTGTGACCCAAGGATTGCATGGTGTGAGGGTCTCCTTGCATGCTTCAGCTCTAGCAGCAAAATCAGCCTCAAACAGCTGCACAACCACAAATACATCCAGGGCACATGGCAGGGTGACCCCTGGGTGAGGATCTAAGCTGATGGTGCCATGGGTAATGCAGCCCTTGCCTGCTCTGAGCCACTCCTCATCCTCTGCAGAAGGCGCTCTGTTCTCACCTCTCTGCTGGGGGTGTGGAGTTGCAGCTCCTCGCACTCTTCTGAGCTGTCACACACAGGCGGGTGCAAGATCAAGAAAGACATGAGTAATTCTGGGCTCCTGCAGGCTCCCAGAATAGCAGCGAGGAGCCAGCTGAGGTACCCTGGAGTGGAGGGGGAGGGCGGGGCTGTGGGAGGATGGAATGCGCCCTGGGTGCTTTAGGACACTGCACAAGACAGACAGCCTGTCTGCCGCAGGCTCCAGCACTGCCCGGGCTGGATGGTACTCACTGGATGACCCTGTGCCCTTCCACAAGAACCCTGAGGCTGTGGGCCTGCTCCCAGTGCCACAGAGGCAGGCAGGGCTTGTATCCAAGAGGGACTGTGGAGGCTCAAGTGATTTTGGGATAATCCCATCACAGCTCTTCCCCCTCCTGTCTCCTGTTCCTGCTGCTCCCTGGAGTGAGGGCAGCTCTGGGCACTAGGCTTTGTGCCAATCTCAGTCCTCAGGGTGAATCTATCCAGCAGCACCCAGGGTGGCTGGTACTCAGTGGCCAAGATGAGTCTGCCTTCTGGAGCTGGCCCTGGGGTGTGCAGGGTCTAATGAGTCCAGGCTTTCACCAAAGCCAGCCCCTTCACATGCTGGTGGCAATGTCCATCTAAACCTCCCAGCCATGGGCTCCCTCCTCTCCCAGCAGCATCTCAGGGAAGGGGGCTCTGGTCCTGCTCTCTACCTCACTTCCCTCCTCTCAGGGTGCTGTTTTAAGCTGGATGCTGTCAGCACTGGGGTGGGATGACAGATGGGATCCACAGGGCCCTGTGGGCCAAGGAGCCAGGGGCTGCAGCTCCCTGAGTGAGGAGTGGTGTGTTCCTTCCTCCCTCAGACGCGCCCACGTCCCCCTGATCCCTCCCAGCCCCACCTGATCCTCCTCTCTCTGCTCACCATCCACTCTCTGCTCAAGGTCACCCCTCCCCAGGGCTGCCTCCTGCCCTGCTCGCCTGTGTCCCGCTGGTGTTTATGTCTGAAATCCCAAATCCAGTATGGAAACGCAGTGTGGTAAGCTGAGCATTGTTCCATGGAGTGCACCAGAGATCCAGGCAGGAGGAACCCAAATACTCTTTGCTGATCCAACAGATCCTGTCTAGAGCTGATCAGAGCATCCCAAACACCATCAGTGGTGTGGGAAATGCCATCAAGGATGTGGGAAATACCTTTGCTAAGGTGAGCTCCATTTCCTTCAGCTCCAGGGCGGGACCAGGGGAGATGTTTCCTTGCAGGGCCAGGTCCTGCCCTGGGCTGGGGTCTGGCATGGTCATCTCTGGACAGGCATCTCCAGAGATGAGCAGGTTTTGGAGTCAAAGTATTACTGAGGGAATATCTGCCAAGCTTCATGTCGCAGCTAAACGAGAGCTTAATGAAATAATTCTAAAATTCTTGCAGTGAAACATATTTTTTCCACCCTCGGCTCTGGAAATAGCTGATCCATTTTATCTGTATCTCTCAGAAAGCTTTCCCTAAAACAGCCAATATGTTATATTTCAGCCCCTAAAGGTAATATTTTGATTGATTATAATGGGGCCAGAAATGGAATTTAATGATCTTCCAGTTGTCATAATGAATGGAAACTAAATACCTTAGAAAAACGTAAGACAAGTTACCTGAATGTAATCCCTGCCTTTCTCACAACTCCTCCTTCATGGCTTTTCTTGTTATTATTTTGCAAAACAGGATGTTCAGACACAGAAAGCTTGTAGAAGTTTTGACAGTGTGGAAAAGGAAATAAAGAACCTGCTGTCACTATTTTAATTTCAGCTATTGTCAACCCAAAGGATTGTAACAGAGGCAAACACAGAAGATTCTTACAAAAATATTTATTTATTGACATCTGAATTTAATTTTATGTCCAAAATATAGTTTCTTAAATACAGAAAATATAATCTGAGTCTACAGGTAAAAAAAAGCCCAAAACAAATTAAATAAAAATATTTTTTATCTCAGAGTTATTGCACCTGATCCCTCCCCTATAAAAAATTAAATAGCACAACATTAAATTGGGTTTTGGAATGTTTTCAGTTTCTCAGCTAGCTCTAAATGACATTGAAGCACTTCCAGTGGACCCCAGCTGGTCACACTCGTCCATCCCGGCAGCTGGGGACATGGAGTAGCTGGATCTGTGCAGGAGCTCAGTCCAGCTCTAGCTCATTCACGTACTGCTGGACCCAGTCCTCCATGGGGTTGGCACAGACTTCCCGGCCCTTCCTGGTGATGAACCTGTGGGGAGCAAGGAGGTCAGTTTTTGTGGGAGAGCACTAAATGGAGAATCACAGAATCATAGAATTATGGAATGGTTTGCTTTGGAAGGCACCTTAAAGCTTATTCAGTTCCACCCCCTGCCATGGGCACGGACATCTTCCACTAGACCAGGTTGTTTCAAGCCCCATGCAACCCGGTCTTGGATACTCCCAGGGCCAGGACAAGAGCCCTGCCCAAGTCCTGCCTCTCCCGAAGATGAGCAGCTCCATGCCTTGCCCATCCTATCCAGCAGCCACCAGTTTTATCTGCAAAGGGGTAGAGCAGGAGCAGCATATGGCTTTTGTGCTCCAAGCATCACCTTGTTCTTCTTGTCTATCCCAGCTTTCCTTCCCTGTCTTTGGAAAAGGGCCTTTCCCTCCCTGGCTCCTCAGCCCAAAACCACCCTGCCCTGGAGGAGGGACTCACACGACAGCAGGCTGGGAGCACTGGCTGTTGGTTTCGTAGTAATCCTTCACAAAGCTGCGGGGCAGCTGCCGCGAGACGTAGGAGAAGCAGCAGGAGGTTGGTGGGTCGGAGCCAACTGTGAAGGGCAAAGACAGTCATGAGCAGTGGCAAGGGATGGGGAACAAGGCAGGGAGCTGGGATTACCCATCCTGGGTCTAGGGAGCAGGGATTATGTGGAGGAGGAAGAGAAAAGATGGGGTCTTTTTTCTTCTTCCTTCAGTTATTTCCCTGTTGGGTTCACCCTGAGCTGGCATTGACATGCCACCAGGCAACAGCTCCCAGCCCAAACCTGGCCAGCCCTAGCCTTCCTCAGGGTGCCCACATTTGATCCCTGTAGCAGGGGTGGGGGGCATGGTTGTGCTTTTACCCTAAAAAGGTAGCAAACCTTCAGCTTTTATGCTAATGGTCTTTGAGCTCTTCTTGTCCCACAACCCTGGAGCACCTGCCAGAAGATGGTGGGACAGAGGGAGGGACCCAGAGTGGAATTGCTGTCAGAAGGGGCTGTCCCAGCAGCGACATCTCTCCTGTCCCCACTTAGGGAAGGTGAGGAGACCCTGGACTTACGTGGAGCAGCAGAGGTCTGGTAGCAGACGGCAATGACGAGGATGGTGAGGGCAACCACAAACACCTTCATGTTGCTGGAGAAGTGGTGGCTGGAGCTGAAGCAGGCAAGGGTAGCTTGGAAGCCTCTTTGCTGTCTGATGCTGAGACCATCAGCAGCCCCTCAATTTATGGAGTGAGAGGTCTGTGCAGAGCTTGCGTAGGCATGGTGGAATTTCCACCAGAGTCCACTTGTGCTGCAGTCTCGTGATGGAACAGGGCAACCCCACACTCCGGAAGAGTGAAGCTCCCTGCTCGATTCAGTGCCTCCCCAATGACAGAGGATGTGAAACAGTCACTGTGGCTATTTCTGCTTCTCTCATGCCTGTCCCTTAGTAAGAAGTTCCTCTGTGGAGGTTCCTGCATTTGTTAAGTCCCCTGTTACCCAACCTTCCTGGCAGCTTGGAGGGGAGAGTGTATCCATGAAAGAACTGTGCTGGAGGGCCCAGAAGCATTAGTGGGATGAGGTTGGTTAGGGAAAAAGAGACTGAAGTCTCCTTTACCAAGGATTCTCCCATATTTGCAAAGCCCTTGGTGCCCCAGGAGCAGGAGGTGGGAGCTGTCACCAGTGTCCCGCATGTGTTCTCCGTGGCTGGAGGTGCCTCAGGGCATGTCCTGCAGCTGTGACAGCACTGCAGGCACTGGCATAGGTAGTGGTGGGCATGAAAGACGAATCTGAGAAGCTGAAACACTCAAGTTTCCTCCTTCATTTAGAGGAAAGGAGTGCTGAGATGGGCTACTTGTTATCTCCTGGAACTGCCTGATGCGCCCCAGGTCCTATAAGGAGATATTACATTGCAATTTAATCAAACCGTTGCTTTTTAAAAATAAAGATTATACAGTTACATTTCAAGAGCTACAGGTAGTCTGGGCATGAGGATGCAGAGAGCTGAAAGAAGTGTGGATATTTGTAACCCTGAAGATGAGGCAGAAGGAGTTCCAGGAGCAGGGTGAGGAAGGAAACAGTGACTCTGAAAAAGAAGAGCAGATTAACTGTATGGTGAGAGCATGGACAGAAACTAGGATGTTGGGAAGAAAAGGGTATCCTGTCTTAGCTGATGAGGGAAAATGATCACAGACTGGAGAAGAAGTACAATGTGTAGGAGAGAGTAACAGCTCTGTGAAGGCTGGGCAAGGGCTGAGACAGAGATGGGTCACTGGGAAGAAGCCACCACCCTCCACAGAGAGAGCCATGGAGGTCTGACAGACTTCCTGAGGAGGAGAGGGAAGGCTGGGCAGGGAGGTGATGAGTGCTCTGGGAAGAGCTGAGGGCTGTCCAGCTGTAGTGAGATGTT
>NW_005054381.1:3099014-3106623 GCF_000277835.1 Geospiza fortis | reverse complement strand
GGATGTTTGGAGTGGTGATGTCTTGATAGACACTTCCTAAATAACAGTGGAAGGTTTATAATGTAAATGGAGCAACCCAACCTCACCCTGGCACCTCTGCACTCCCCCCAGCAGTGCTGGGTACTGACTCATTCTATTTCTATTAAAGGTTTCCAGTTACTGCCCTAGGAACCTTCTGTAAATAACCTGGTGTTTTCCCAATATCCTTCAGCTCTCCACCAGCCGTGCTGAGTTAGCTCCATGCTCCAGGTGGGCAGGGAGGGCTCCAGAGGACAAGGCACAGGAGATGCCCCAGACTTGTCCCCACCTTCAGGGAGGCTCCTGCTGGGAGCTGTGGTGGTGTCTCTCAGTCAGGCTGGGGTGGGCAGATCTAACCCATGAAGCAAATATGGCTCTTGCCAAGCTGAGCATCCCCTTCCATAGCTGATCTGGCCCATTTCCATCTTTCCCTTTGCAGAGAGGCATCTTGCAGGCTCACTCATCAGTCTATATCCCATTGCCTCACTCTGTTTGTCATCTTGCTTGTCTCCAAACATCCTGGAAGATGAGGAGAGAGCCTGCCTCCACATGCAGGGCGCCCAGCCAGGCAGGAGGTGGGAACCTGGCATTCTGAGGGACGCCAGCTGGGCCAGGAGGGAGTGAGCATCAGCTCCCTCAGATCCTGTCTGGCTGCTCAGGGAATATAACTCATACATGGATGTAGGAGCGTGGTTTGCTTCTGAGCTGTCCCCTCTGACTGTGCCTTCAAGCATCTGTGGGTTGCACCTGGAGATCCGAAACCTCCAGCCAAGTGCTCCCGTCCTGCTTCTGAGGTGCACAGTGCCAAAATGTGGAGAATGTTCTGCTAAAAGACGAGTTTCATGAAAACAGAATAATTAGTTTGGAATCTGATTTGATTATTCAAATGTTTTCAATGAGAGATTTTTCCTTTCAGGCAGCTGGACACCTCTGTGCCTTAATCCCTTTGTCAGCAAGCACATACCAAATTATTTTAGACTCTCAGGGGCTATTTTGAAATTAATAAAAGCAAAAATTTCTTAAGTCAGTTTAGGTTCAGTTTCGTTTAGGTAATGTGTCTTATAGGGGACTGGTAAGGGCTGAAACTTTTCTACTGCTGAGAGCCAAAAATAACCCCAAAGCCAAGTTGCTTGGTTTCTAGGAATCTAATTCTTCCTTAGAAATCTGATAAAAGATCCTGCTCTGCCAGCTCATGGCCAGCTGGATATAGGTGGGAGGTTACAGTCATGCCAGTGATGCCCTGGGATGCAACATCCTCCTAAAAAACGTTTTCTTACCCATTTCCCACATTCCAATGATGATGAAAAGAGAAAGTCATCTCTTCCAGCTCTTCCTCCTTTTAGGAAGGGAGGTTGAGTGCGTCTCAGATGAGGAACCATCTTCCCTGGGAGTTGCCTTGAGACATGAAGATGGCCATGGAAGAGTGGGGAAAATGGGCTGGAGCATCTCTGGGGGGATTAATTTAATTACACACCAAAGTGGTGGTGTAAGAAGGAAGTTTTCTCATGACGTGGTTTCAGAATTCCTGACCCAGCAGGCAGTGCTTGGAGTCAGTGGGATCTGCCATCTGAAGGAGTCTGGTTGATGTTGCCCTGTTTTACATAGAGGGATATGATTGAGGTTTTCTACAAGTCCCCCGAAAAATCCCAGGAGAAAGTGCTAAGTAAGGCAAATGCCCAAAATAAGTTCTGTCAGAAATAGGGAAATTCTCTGTCTTGAATGAAAGGAGAACCTGGAAAAAAACTGGTGAGACTGGATGATGTAAGTTGCTATTTATAACAAGGTTTAATGCTGAGGAATTGGGATTCACTCAGAAAAGGAAGTCATTAAAGATGTCCTGAGTTCAGAAATTGCCCCTAAGCCAAGATCCACCAACCCCTGTAACAGCTCCATCCTGCCCTGCTCCAGCTCCAGCACTGATGACATTCCACCAGTGTCCAGAAATGTCACCCCCACTATTCTTGACACTGCTGGAGAAATGTTGGAATTTTTTAGATGATGTCACATCCTGGAACTGACTCCAGTAAGAAGCTGTGCCTGTGGGAGTGACTGGGGAGCATCTGTCTCCAGTGTGGTGGGTCCAGAGGAGCATGGCCACCTTGGCTGTTCACCTCTGGCTGGTTCACAGAAAACATTTTGTTTCCCCTAACTCATGTCAGGACAGGAAGTTGGTCATAGCTGATAAGAAATATGTATCTTGCTAAAGGTCCCATTCTTACTCCAGTAAAGGCATTTTACAAAATAAAATATTCTAGGGAATACTCTTCTTTCTCATGGCTGATGCCTCTGATTTTTCCTGGCCTTTCTTTTGAAGCAGAGCAAATCAAAGAGGATGAACTGTACAGTATTTCAAAGCAAATTAAGGTGAAATAAAATTTCTTTGCTCCACATCCCTCTCCATTCTTGGCATGAAAAGAAAAGAAAGAAACAGGGAAAACCTGAGGTTTTGCAATTTTTGAGCCTTAGGGAGGTGACTGTGGGGCTGTGTCCCTGGTTCACCCTGACTGCTGGCTCCAGGGACTGGGACATACCCAACCCACCCCCTTCAGCATCCCTCAAACCCCAAATGTTTGGGAGGACCAGAAAAAGTGTCTCTGCTGGGGCTGCATCCTCTGCCTACCTCGCTCAGATCATTGTTGAGTCCCCCAGAAAAAAGCAGGGAGGACCAGGCTGAAAATTCAGAGCTCTGCTGGGATGGAAACTAGAAGAGGGTAGAGTTAGAATAGATATGAGGAAGGAATTCTTCTTTGTAAGGGTGGGCAGGCCCTGGCACAGGGTGCCCAGAGCAGCTGGGGCTGCCCCTGGATCCCTGGCAGTGCCCAAGGCCAGGCTGGACATTTGGAGCACCCTGGGACAGTGGGAGGTGTCCCTGCCATGGCGGGGGGAGGTGGAACAAGGTGCTCTTTAAGGTCCCTTCCAACTCAAACCACTCTTTGATTCTGTGATTCTATGAATACCAAATCCACTTTTAATGAACCCAGTGGGCCTTGCCTGCTCGTTATATTCAAGGAAAAATAAAAATAAGACACAAATAGTTTTCATTTTCATTGGTGCTCCTGCTGTGCAGCATTCTAGGCATTTTTGGGTGGGATGGGTGAAGGTGGCCCCAGGGAGCATGGGATGTCTGGCTGATCCCCACAGGTTAGAACCACAACCTCCCCTGAGAGCAGGGATAACCTTCAAACTTGTGTCAGGGCTATTGCCACAGCTGGAGGACATCCCTAATCATAGAATCATGGAATCATTTAGGCTGCAAAAGCCCTCTGAGGTCATTGTGTCCAACCATGCTCCAAGCATTACCAGAGCCACCACTAATGCAGGTCCCCAAGTGCCACATCCACACATCTGTTAAACCCCTCCAGGGATGGGGACTAATGGCCCCCTGGACTCCCTTGCCCAGTGCTGGCCCCTCTCTGCAGGGTCCTGGCAGGGCTGTATCACTGTGGGGAGGTCAGAGCCCCCCAGGAGGTGTGAGCCCCAGTCCCACAGCGAGGTGTGAGCTCTGCAGCTGCCAGTGAACAGCCATGTTCATGCACTGCTGTTTACTGGCCTCATGATTTATTCAAAGCTGTCAAACCACTTCCCATGTGTGAGGCTGTTTGATGGTAGGGGTGCTCAGCAGTGTTTCTCTGAAGTTCAGGTCCTGTCCTCCGTAATATGGAGGGTTTTTCCACCCCAGCTGGGTTTGTGCCCTTCAAAGGGGATATTGTCTGGCTGCCCCAGCTAGCACGGGATGTGCCTGGCACCCGCATCCCCTGGGAGAGAGGGGAGGGCTCGGGGAGCTTTGGCACTGCTCACTGATTGTGCTGCTGCTCCACAGCCTCTCCTGCATCCCTTCGTGGCCCTGTAGCCTCCCCCTGTGGGCCCCTGCATCCTTCCACAACCCCCACAGCCTCTCCTACATCCCCCCACCACCTCCACAGCCACAGCATCCCCATCCCTCCATTGCCCCAGGGTTCCTGCATCCCATGGGGACCATGCAGGGATGTGCAGCCACACCTTGGGACTTGGTGGGGTCAGTTTGTGAGTGGGAGTAGAGGGACCTGGACTCAGTCAGGGATCACCTGAGGGACAGTCCTTTGATTCCCAGAGCACCTCACCTCTGCCCCAGGTGAAGCCACCAGCATCTCCCAAATGGATCATCACACTCCCCAGGGCTTGCATCCACTTGTAGACCTACGGAAAGAGGAGAAAAGGCTACAGGAAGTAACAGGGATGGAATAATAATCCTTCCTGTGCTCCAAGGTCCTTCAGTGCCAGGGGCTGGGAGAGTGCAGCCCCCACAGGTGAGCTGTGCCCCAGGGGGAGGTGACAAAGTCCCCCACCAGCCTGGGGAGAGCCCTCACCATCACCCATGGGGAAAGTACCCCCATTCCCCTGCCCTGGGTTCTTGGCTTTGTGACCTGTGTCTCTAGGCAAGGGCAGGATTTCAGGGCAGCTTGAAAGAGTTTGAAAGCTTCTGGGCTAATCCTTGTCACTGTTTATATCCCAGGGTGAAGACTCAGCAGCCCCATAACAGCCTTTCCTACATGTTTCTCCTTTGAATAATTTTAGCTTTCTATTTCTACCCTGCCTGCACCAAAACAAACCTCATACCCCAGTCGAGTGAGGCAAAAGTGGTAAAGAATGGCTGTTTTCCAGGAATAATAAAGGAAGCTTGGGAGGAGTCAGCTAATAAACACGTAAACTGCAGGAACTGCAATAGCAGAGAGCTCTGGGATTTGCCAGAGAAGCGAAAAGCAGTGGACAGAAGCAGAAAACCGAAACCAGAAAACAGAAGCTGGGCCCAGAGGTCCGCAAGGGCGACTGGTTTGGGATGGCCGTGCAGAGCTCCAGGGGCGGCAGCCGGTGACTCAAAGCAGGAGCCCGGCGGGCGGGGGCGACGGTGACGGGCAGGAGCCGCCCCCCTTGTCCGGGAGGCTTCCCGGCATTCTGGGGGAAGCGACACTCCAGCTGACAAAGCAGCTCTGTGGGCACCCACTGGTGACATAACCACCTCCTCCTCCTCCTTCTCCTCCTCACATTCAGTTGTGCTTTCTTTCCTCACAGACCGTCTCAGAGCTTCCAGGTGAAAGACAGAGCTGCAGGTCCCATCGCAGCCACCAAACCTCCCCACATCCCCCTGTGCCCCATGCACATCAGCAGCCTCATGGTTTGTGCCTTGCAGGCAGCAGCTGGTGAGCAGAAGGTGCGAAGTTCCCATGAGCAAAGCTGTCACCTGCTGGTCACAGGGTGGTGCCAGGCACAGGGTGCCTTTCTGCAGCCACAGCCTTTGTCACTGCTCCATTCGGCGCTGGCGTTTGTCACACTCGAATGTGACTTGCAAGAACAGAAGAAGATAAAACTCCTACTGTTGGTTTCTGAATGAATTATTTCCGTGGCAAAAAGCCATAATTTGCGGTTTTTTTAGCAGCAATTCAGCCCCAAGCTGGAGCCACTTCTTGTTCTGTGCTGAGCTGATCAGACTTACCAAGGGAACAAAGAGCTGATCCTGCCAGACTTGCTTCTGGCAAAATCAACCACCTTCCCTGATATCCTTGTCAGGACTTACAGAGACTTTGCTCCCTCTAAAAGCACATCCTTGGCCTCTCTGCTGAGGACTCTGCCAAGATGAGGATGTGCCACAACCAGCAGCGCCAGGGATGTAATGCAGGACCAGACCATGAGGGAAAGGAGGCATGCAAAACAAACCCTCCCCATGGAAAAAGCATGGGAAAGAGCAGAGCAGTCTAAGGAACCTCCAAGCTTCTCCTCTCAGTCCCTGCCAGGGACAAGCCAGCTGGTGAAGGACAGTGCCTCCATTGCTCTCATGTGCAGCTCCAGGGTAGCCAGGCAGGGGGTTTAGAGTTCTGGGAGAGAAAATCCAGGTTCAGGAACACAACCAGAAAGGCCTGAGTACCCTCTCTGCAGTGCAGGGGTCTTTGACTGCATGCCCAGAATGTGACAGGAGATCAGGAAGCCCAGGTCATCCCTCTTCCTGCTCCCCAAGGAGCTGCCCTGTGTTGTTGGCCTGCTGAGACTTAGTGTCTCCCACATCAGGCTCGTTGTCCCCCACTTTCATCTCACCTCCTTAGCCAGAAAATCCATCTTGTACCCAATGCATCTCTTGGATGGAGTGACTGAGGCTGGCAAAATGTCTCAGCTGTGACAAACCCCTTCTGCTAGTGAACTCCCTGCTCCCAGGTGAAATGCCCTTTGGGATGCCTGTGACTGCTAAGGGCAAAGTGATAAAGGGTGGATTAGTGAAACAGCAGTGAGAGAGGCTGAGAATGGGCTCGACGCTGTACTTGGAGGGTTGTGATCTATTGCACAAAGTCCAGCTAGAGGCCAGTCAGCAGCAGGGAAACCCAGGGATCGATAGTGGGTGGTCCTTAATATGTTTATGTCCTGGCTGATAGGACAAAGGCCTTCAGCAAGCTGGCAGGTGACACAAAGTTGGGAGGGTGGCTTGTCACTTGAGAGGGACATGCTGCCATCATAGAATCATGGAATGTATTGGGATCAAAGAGACCTTAAAACCCACGCAGGTCTGTCCCCCCTGCCATGGGCAGGGACACTTTCCTCTATCCCAGGCTGCTCCAAGGCCTATCCAGCCTGGCCTTGGACACTTCCAGGGAGGGGGCAGCCACCGCTTCTCCCTGGAAGCAAGCTGCTCCAGGGTCTCACTACCCTCACAGAGAAGAATTCCTTGCTAATATTTAATCTCCCTTTTTTTAAATTTAAAGCTGTTCCCTCTTGTCTTATCACTTTTGGCCTGTGTGAAAACCATGGAGACCTCATCAGGATGAAGAATCTCATGAAGCTCAAAAAGAAGTGCAAAGTCCTGACCCCGTGAAGGAACATCTCCAGGCACCAGTATATGGCAGTGCTGACCAGCTGGAAAGCAGTTTGGCACAAAAGGACCTGTGGCTCCTGGTGGGCACCAGGCTGGACGTGAGCAGCAATATTCCCTTGCCACCAAAATTCCATCAGGCTCCTGGGCTGCATGAGGAGGAGCACTGACAGCAGGTTGAAGGAGGGGACCCTTCCCCTCTTCTAAGCATTGGTGAGTCTGTTCCTCAAGTGCTGGGTCCAGTTCTGGACTCCCCAGGATTAGAGATGTATGGACATACTGAGACAGTCCAGCAAAGGGCCATAGAGATGATGAAGAAATAGGAGCATTTCTTCGGGGAGGAGATGCTGGTACAGCTCAGGATGGAGAGGGCTCAGAGGATTCTTACCAATGTATGTGGAGCAAAGTAGATGCAGCCCAACTCTCAGCGGTGGCCACTAACAGGACAAGGGGCAACAAGAAATCCTATTTAAACACCAGATAAAACTTTATTGCACTCTGAAGCAGGCTGTCCAGAGAGGCTGTGGAGTCTCACAGCCCACCAGACATGGTCCTGGGCAGCATCTCCAGGGACTGGGCTGGATGAATTCCAGCCTCAGCTCTGTGCCAGCCATGCGGGTGTGGGGAGGGCAGGCTGAGTGCTTTGGGTGGCACAGAGCCCTCAGTGCAGCTACCCCTGAGCTCTGGGACAGCAGCTCAGCAGTCTCTGGCAAACATCCAGCACACAACGGCACGAGAGCACTTTGTGCTGCCTGTTGG
>NW_005054381.1:3087197-3098959 GCF_000277835.1 Geospiza fortis | reverse complement strand
AACCCCCTCTGGAGTCCAGTGGGACCATTCTCCTTTTTGTGACCAGGTCACTTGGCACATTCTAGTTTCCTTTTGATTTGAATAAAGCAAAAATGAATGCTGAGTCACTTGGCATTGTGAGGGACCATATTCCATTCTACCTCGCTTTTTTCTGTTCCCTCTAATTCCCTTCAGCTGTTTCACTTTCATGTCATCCTTTATCATCATCTTGGAATTTCCATTTCGGCTGCTCCCAGCTGCCTCCAGGACTCCCTTTTAAAAGAGGGATGAATCCAGCTGTTGCACACTGAGCTGCATCTTTCAGAGCTTCTGCTCCTGCCCTGGCAGCCCTCACCCAATGGAAAGATGAAGGTCTCTGCAGCTGGATTGGCTCTTCTCCTCATTTCAGCCTCCTTCTCCCAAACTTTCTCTGGCCCAGGTGAGTCCTGCTTTTTCATTTGTGAAGGGAGAACAGATATGAACCTTCCATATTATTTCTCCATTGAGCTCCCATGACAGATAAGTGAGAATTTTTCAGCATTTTTGCCATTCTTCACTCCGCCCAGAGATCAACTGCATGTAGGAACCCTGGAATCAGAAAATCATCCATCCATCCATCCATCCATCCATCCATCCATCCATCCATCCATCCATCCATCCATCCACCCTCCATGCATCCATCCACCCATCCATCCAACCTGGGCTCAGAGTTATTCCTGGTTAGAATTGAGCCCTCCTGGGGCTGGAGGAGTTGTGGAAGTGAAGCTCTGAGCAATGGCAGAGTGAGAATCTCACAGCACCTTGAGTCTGCTCAGGGCATTGGACCAGATGATCCCCAATGTCCATTTTAACCTTAATTATTCTCTAATTTCTCACTACCTTCCCTGCCAGCACAGGTCCCAGAGCTCACATTGTCTTCCTTTGCCTCTTCTAGCTGGACTCGAGATCCCAGTCTGCTGTTTCACATACAGCCAGCACAGGCTCCCACGGAAGCTCATCCAGCACCATTACAGCACCAGCAGCAGCTGCCCCCAGCCAGGCATCGTGTGAGTGCCAGCATGGGACAGGGCAGGGACAGCACCGGGGGGGGGGTGAGTGACCAGCTCTGCACTGCAAGGGGGGCTGTAGGAACAGAGCAGGGAGAGGGGAATACCAAGGAGAAAGGGCTCTCACAGGGATTGCTGGGGATGCTCGTGGGGGGATTCCCAGGGATGCTCCTGCAGGAGTGGAGGAAGCAGTGTGAGGAAAGGGATGGCAGTGGCGAGCATCACGGCCAGCTGCTGCCTTCAGCATCAGCACAGGGCAAAACTTCTTGCAATGCTCAGAGCTGGGATCCAGGCTCTCCTGGGAAGCAGGTATGAGTGGAGATCTAACATGTCCCATCCCTGTTCCACAGGTTTGTCACAAAGGAAGGCCGCCAGGTCTGTGCCAATCCTGAAAACACCTGGGTCCAAAGCTACCTGAGAATTTTGGAGCAGTACTGAGTGAAGCAGTGTGGCAAGAGTAGCTACTGTCATGGACAAGTCACGTTATCCTGAGCTCCAGCCATGGAGCAGGACCCTGGGACAAGAGGAGCCACAGGAGCATCTGCAGGTGTCCCCAAGGGACTGCTGGAAGGGCACCTTGTGTTTGGGGCTGCTGCTCATCCTTGGCTTGCACAGAGCAGGTTTCAGCCTCATCCCTCTGCCCCAACCCCAGGCCCATGGGACTGCACCTTGGCTGTTGTATTATTTGAAGTTATTTAAGAAATCATCATATGGGGCAGTCAGTCCTTTTTTTTCTGTGGATGATTAAATTATTTATAGGAGGGTGACAGGGAGGGTATTTCTAGGAAGGTGACCCAATGTTGGATGATGGGAAACCCTGGTTTATACATGTCAACTCGTGATTCTGGAGAATAAAGAATTTGGAGAAAACCTTTGCTTTTCCCCTTTTACATGCCTCTGTGTGGTGTTCACCAGCACACACAGAACAAACCTCTGAGCCATCTGAGCCTCTATAGGACACATGAAGATGGAAAATGGTTTGAGGCAAACCCATAAAGTTTCCATACTGCAGACTCAGGAACAGCCTCCAAAACCTCATTCCCCCACAACACACACCCCCAGTCCCCACATCCTCTACAGAATTAGAAGTGTTTATGCCCACATGGGGGACTTTTACATTCGTGAATCTGCTCTCTACACTCCCAGGCATGTCGCACACATTTGCTGCTCCCAGCTCCACACACCCCACATCAAACTGATACTTGGGTGTGCAGCATTGAGACCAGCAGTGATGGAGAGGGACAGGGACCCCATCTTTCATTCTGACCACCCCAATGGGGGTTGTTCCTCACTTTCCCACCTGTAGAACAAGGGGAAAGGTCCAGCTCTTGCTGTAGGGGTAAAACAGCCAGCAGAAAACCTGCTGCAGTTGTTCTCAGGATGCAGCTTTCCATGGGAACGTGGATAGGAAGGAGCAGGTGCCCAAAGGCACAGTGCGGGGCACACCTTGTCCATGGAGATCATGCTCAGAGTTCCTTGACATCTTCACTCCGTGAAGAAATCCCAAAAGGATTTGGGTATAAAGGACTTAAAGCTCATCTCATTCCACCCCTGCTGTGGGCAGGGACACCTTCTACTGGACTTTCATGGTCCAAGCCCTGTCCAACATGGCCTTGGACACTTCCAGGGCTGGGGCAGCCACAGCATCTCTGGGCACCCTGTGCCCAGGCCTCACCACCCTCACAGGAAAGAATTTCTTCCCAATGCCCATTCTAAACTGACCTCCTTCAGTGTAATACCACTCCTCTTTGACCTACAGCAACAGGCCCTTGTAAAAGTTTTGTTCCCATCCTTCTTACAGACCCCCTTCAACTGCCCCCACAGCATACTCCAGAGTTGGCCTAGCCTTGCCCACATCTTCTTCCTAAAGCAAAAAAAAAGCTTTCTCTTAGTGTTTATTTTTTTCCCCTGCAGTTATAAGTCAGATTTGGCAACTCTGAGGCTGGGAAAGCACCTCTGTATTGTCTTGTGATTTCTCTCTAGTCTTGTGTTTTCTGGGCAGGAAAGCCGTCTGTAGTCAAGAGGGTCATGAACACCCAAGGAACAGCATCCCAGTCAAGGGCAGCCCAGCCCAGGACCATCCTGTGTCCCAAGAGATGGTTCTTGGGCCATACATGGAGAGGTGAAAATCTGCAGGGGGTGTATCCTGAGTGTGGCTACCTCACTGTGCTGTGAAACCGTGGAGCAGAGTGATTGGTGGATGGACAGGAGCAGGTGAAGATCCCAGGAATGGGGTGCTGGATGTCTCCTCTACCCCTGAGGACATCCCAACCCCAAGTTTGGCACTGCAGAGCAACTACAGGAGCCCCAAATTGTCCCTGCTCTGGGACTGTGAGCTGAGAGGTGATGGAGAAAGGGAAGTTGAGGGGAGTACTGAGGTTTATCCCATGCCCAGGATGCAGGGACAGGCTGGAGAGGCTGGATCATCCAGTGCTGTAGCTGCCTCCCCCCAGGACAGTCCCTGGCTGTGTGCGCAGGCACTTGTGGGAATTTCCCTCTCAAGCCTTTCTGGTTTCAGTTTCCAGTTGCAGGACTTAGGGAACGTTTCCTTCCCTGCCTGCAGTAGCAGAAGGCATCAGGAGATCAGAAGACCTTCATGGTTCCATGGGCAAAACACTGGATAGCCTGGTTTTCTCTGGCCTTTTTGAGAACATGAACCCTGTGGCTGTTCTCTCTCTCCCAGCTTCACTTGAAGAAGCCCTGGGAGGAGAAAGGTGCCAGGGACACCCTCAGTCCCAGTGTCCACATTTTCTCCTGGCTGGTCACTGCTCCCAAACCCATAACGAACATCCTGGCATGGCCTCTCACTGCCACTCCTGGAGAACTGATGGTTTGATCTTGGCCTCACACCTCAGCCTCTTCAATTTCTGTCTTTTCAATTTGCACTGGCCACTTCGTCCAAGAATCCTTTCTTCTAAACACACCCATTTATACATCCCATCCTTGGTGCTACCCTGTGGAAAGTGGGGGCTGGATGGATCGGGCTAAGTACAAACATGGTCTGTGAATCTGCCCAAGTCCTGGTGGGAACTTGAAGGTCTCTCTGCTTGAGCCTTGTTTCTCTCCTTGTTTCTGCTTTTCTTTCCTAATCCTGCTCTGCTCCAGGTGAGTCCACCCACCCAGAACCATAGAATCACTAAGGTTGGAAAAGACGTCCAGGATGGTGGCTCCAGCCATTCCCCCAGCACTGCCAAGACCACCCCTACCTAACCCATGTCCCTAAGTGCCACATCCACACATCTGTTAAATTCCTCCAGGGATGGAGAGTCTGCCCCTGCCCTGGGCAGAGGTGATGATGAGCAAGGAGAGGTCAGGAGACAATCTGAGCATCTGCAGACCACTGTGGCACCAACGGGGCTTCGGGCTGTTTTACAGACAGTTTACCTCACACTGGTTTTCTGTCCCAGTTCTGAGGGACACAGCCCGAATTGTTCCCATCCCCTGCAGAGGTCCAGCAGGGAGGTGGGACCAGCAGTCTCATTTTCTGCCCGCAAAGTTACCAGCCAGTTTTAAGGGTCAACCGCAGGCTGATAAAATGCTTTTGTTGGTTTTACTCTGTGCTTTTTAAAACAAAATCTTGTTTCCTGCCCCAGGAAGCTGCAGAACAACAGTGAATTGGTGCTTGTCTTGCAATAAACATTAACAGAGTATCCCAAGAGTTAAGCCTGGCTCAGGCTGCATTCCAAAGGAGCCTGTGCCAGGGATGTAGTCCTGGCCATCCCCCTTTCCTCTCACCACAGAGACACCCTTGAATCCCCACCCTGAGATTTCCAGGCATTCCTTTGCCAAATCTGCAGTGGCACAGCCCCACTAGCTCCCAGCCTTGGCTATGATATGATGGGCGAGAGGGCAGGGAAGAACTTCTGGCTCCGCATAAGGGCAGGGACTGGGAAGTGTGGGAGGTGCTGGGGCTGATGCTGCTGTGGTGCTGGGATCAGGGAGGCCAAGCAGAAGGGAAGGCTTTTCGACCTAAGAAGGCTGGGGCACTTCCAGCTGAGAAGTTGGGTTTTTCTCCTACATCTCCGAAAATAGTTGTAGTGGGGTCCCCATTTTCCAAACAGGAGGGGAACAACCAATGATGACACAGAGAGAAAACAGCTTTATTCATTGGCACCAGCACAAAACAGCAATTTGAGAATAAGGCTGAACACTGTGGTTCCACAACAAGCATCCTGTAAGTAACGAGGGTACCACTTCCTTCTCTAGGGACAGATCTTGCATCATCTACTGCACCGTTACAAAATTCAGTAGGAAAATTCATCCTGAGCTCATAAAACAGCACTCAGAGCTAATTCCAACCCACAAATAGCTCTGGGATTAAATCCCCCTCCCATTCTAGCAGTGGAGGCACAAGATGGGGCTCAGTTTAGCCACATCACACAGCAGGGCACCCCAAGATGGGTCTGCAAGGCCAAGAGGTCTTCAGCATCACGTTTGCCCTAAGTGTAGCTGAATTATTGTGGATAAATGACACTTTTGCAAGGCAAAACAAACTTCCAGGATCCTAAGGTGGCTCAGCAGGTCCTGGTGCTCGGCAGTAGCATTTCTAGGTCTGTGCCAAACTCTCATGGGTGGTCTGGCAGGACTTCTCAGCTTCCAGGGCTCACTGCAGCTCCAGGCTGTTCACGTATTCCTTCACCCACCTGGCATCAGGGTTAGCACAGATCTCCCGCTTCTTCCTGGTCACAAACCTGGCGAGTCATGAGTTCAGGGAGAAAAGGAGCATCAGGGACTGGGGTCATGTTATTGGGTCATCTCTCACAAACTCTCAAGCATCCTCGAGCTCCAGAGTGTGCTAAAACCCAGGGGGAGATCAGGGTCCTTTGGGAGACCCTACCATGCTCAGATATTTGTCCCCTTGTCCTATGCAGAGGTGAGCCCAGGTGCAGTGTGGAATGTTGTGTGGATTGAGTTCATCAAACTCTGGAAGGTCCTGCTGTCTCCTGACCTCCTTCCCATGCCTTATTCACAGCATCAGGACAGTCCAAGGAGACCAAGGGACCACTTATTTCTCAGTTGAGGAGGGTGAGGGCTTACAAACTGCACATGGGACCTGGGCGGCTGCTCCCTTTCCCCAGGTATGATGCCTCACAGCATCCTGCTCCTGGCCCTGTTAGATGTGAAGCCAGGAGCCCAAAGGCTGGCAGAGCCTCCCCTCAGGGCCCAATGCTGGTACTTACACAACTGCTGGCTGAGAGCACTTGCTGCTGGTGTAGAAATACTCCTGCACATGACTCTGAGGCAGCTTTCGTGAGATGTAGCTGAAGCAGCATAAAGCCATGTCGGACCCCACTGGAAGAGATCAGGAAATCCAGCCTGAGACCATTACTCAATAAATTGCACATTCCTGGCTGAGAGCACAGGCAACCACCTCCTTAATCAGCTGAACTGTCCCTTCTCCCCCTGTTTTCCCTAAAAATCAGCAAGAAATTGCTGTGAACAGAGAAGCTTGATAAAAAATATTGCTAGGTTTGTTTGTTAAATGTTTTACAATAACATCCAGGGTAAAAATCCCTATTGTTACCCTGTGTCCACTCCTAAAGGCCAGGAAGAAAATGAGGGGAGAGGAAACCTGGAAACTTTTATACCAGTAAAATTCATCCCTAAAATAAAAGGATATTAGAAAGGAAGACCAGTCAAAATAAATCAGGAGAAGTTATTCAAACAGGTTTCCAACACTTGCAGCTGACTTTTGTGAGTTCTGCTCCAAATTACAGGCAGTCAGAGCAAAAGTCCACCCCAGGAGAGCAGAGGGATGCTGTACTCACATGGAGCAGGAAGGGCCTGAGAAAAGAGGTCAGCAACCAGGATGATGGAGAGGCAGAGTGTGGAGATGTTCATCCTGGACAGGGATAAGCAGAGGCAGGATCAGAGCAGGTTCCTCCTGTGCCTTTTGTGAGGTGCTGGCTTAGTCCTTGCTTTTTATAGGGACAGTGGCCAGTCAGTCAGATTTGAAGGCAAACATGCAATTTCCAAAACATAATAGAGCTGATGTCATGGCACCTTTGCCTCAGAAATACTGAAGAAAAAAAAAAAAAAAAGAAACAGCTGGCTGAGGAAGTAGCAGAATAGCCTTTGTGTGAAGGGAGGTAAGTGTGAGCAAATCAGCCTCCAGTGACCAAGACAGGATATGAAACCACCCTTGAGCAGCAGGTTCACATTTGCATCATCCAAATCAACTCTGCTTATCAAAGTCACCCCAGCATCCCCACAAAAGCACCAGGAGGACCCAGCTCAGTCTCATCTTCAAGGAACCAGGTCTGGGGGTCAGGGGTGCTCAGAATCTCAAATGGAAGGTGCAGGCTCCACCAAGGGGTCCCTTCTCCAGTGGTGGGTCTGGGAAATGTCCAGGGTGGATACAGGGGGTCAGTGAGGGCAGCATGGGCAGCAGGAACACTCAGTCTGGAGACTGGCTGTAGATCCAGGCTGGCAGCCTTGGCACACCATCAAGCACAGAATTCTCAGTGCTGTGCTTCCAGTGTGGGGCTGTGCCCTCCAAACCCCTCCCAACAATCCCAGTAGGGGCTGGGCTTGACTGGGAATCCTGCCTGGATGTTCTAACTCTACAAAGAGCATCTTCTCCAAGTGCCAATGGGTTTGGTTCAAGGTGGGATGCAGAGGGCAGAGCAGGAGCTTCCCCAGCCCAGGGAGTTGAGATGGACCAAGAGACTCCAGTCCCTGGTGCCCACCTACAGTCATGGAGATCATGGCATGGACTGCACAGAGGCCCCTGGCACTGCCCTTGCCGTGACATGATGGGTTCCCAGGATGTTCCAGGGAGCATTTCCCCTTTTTCCATCTCTCTACTTTGTGACTGGCCCCCATTTTGCCAGCTCACAGCCCATGGTTCCTCTGGGTGTTTTCCAGCCCAGATGCTGCTCACAAGGTGCCACAAGCTCGTGTTTCCCAGATTTCCTCACTGACCCTTGTCCCCAGAGCTGCAGAGAAGGGCTGCTCTGCTGCCATTCTCCTTCTCCCCCACTGGCCTCATGGGTCTGTGGGGGCACTCAGAACCTTCCCAGTGTACCCTCCACTACAGTGTCCCCATGGGTGGGGACCAGGGCTGCAGGAGGGTCTCCAGGGTTGTGCCAGGGACCCTGCTGGGGTGGTCAGGAGCCCATGGTTTTTCCCAGTCATCCTCCCCGGAGGCATCCAGCTGCTGTCCTGAGGACCCTGAGGACTCTTCATGAGCAGGAGCTGGAGCTGAACCAAGTGCCTGACATCATGGGGTTGTCACAGACACATAGTGGTGGCATTTTGGGGCAGCACAGCAATGTGCTGCAGGTATTCAGGCTTTGCAAAGGACACAACCTCAGCTGGAATTTGCCAAGGGACTCTTCCTGTCAGAGATGGGGAGACGGATTATTTATTGCTACCATCATATTGTATTCCAGAATTGGTCTGGCTAATTGATGTGAGCATTTCTTATGCCCCAGATCCATGTAGGGTGTAAAGTAAGGCAGTGGGATCACCCTCATCTTCTCAGCACAACAACAACCACTGCATTTTGTGCTGAGCCTCATCCCCACTGCCCCAAGGCTGATCCTGGGGCTGGGATTTCTCTTTCCAAGGAGCAGTGCCTGTAGAAAAAGTCTATTTTTATGTCCCACACCTGCCTTGCCACATGGCCCTACAAAGGGCTCCAAAAAGCAGCTGCTGTGCTGTGTCACCTGCCAGTCACCTGTGGTAGGTGGCAGAGATGGAGACTGTCCTGCCTTGGGACATGCAAATGAACCTGTTTGGTGTTCCCAGATCTGCTGGCAGATGAAGGAACTGTTACTGCCTGTGACACAATATGTGATAGGGCCAGATCAAGATCTCAGAAACCACAGAAAGATTCTGGTCTCCCAACCGCAAGGCAGCCAGAGCTCACGTTCTGTCATGGCTGGTAAAGGCAACTGAAACCATGACATCTGATTATTGCTCTCACAGCGAGGTGTGACTTCTCAGCCCTGCACAGCCTCCCCCTTCCCTGTCCCACACATGCCCAAGGACTGGCACAATCCCGTAGGATCATCACACAGCCCAGCCTTGCCCCTCACTCAGGGGCTTTGCCCTGTGCAGGATTTTTGAAGGTGCATTCTGCAGCCCTGGCCGTCAGAGCAGAGATGTCAGAGGTTTGGAAAGATGCCAAGTCATTTGTTGTAGGTCCATCCTTTCTCCAAGCCACATTCCCCAAAGCTGCCTTCCTTTGCCTTCTCCTTCTCCTTGAAGGGCAACTCCCCAAGGAAAGGTGTTGGCAAAGGTGGCAGCTGGGATCCACCAGGTTCTGAAGGGGAACTTGAGAGGAGATTGTGGCACCACAGGGACCGGGGGCTGGGGGATGCCCAGAGTCCCACCGGGACCCTCTGACCAGATCATGGAAGGGCTGCAGAGGCGCACCATGGTGGGGTCTGGCCTCAGATGGAGACGGGAGCTGCACAGACCATTTTTTGGAGCTTCATGGCACAAGGCAAAGCACAGGGAGGTGTCTGCAATCTGTGTGCCTCGATCCCTGAAAGCCAGGGAGGTTTTCTCTCTGTCCATTTACTTCCCCTCCCAACCACATGCAAGCATCCAAGGAGCACCCGGCCCTCTGCTGTCCTCCACGGGAAGCGTTCCTGGAGCCCTTCCACCCACCTCCACCTCAGCCACGGGTCATCCCTCAGCTGAGGAGCCCTGGAGACGCACCCATGCTCCCCTCTTGGGGTCTCCTCTCTGCACACAGCCCAGGAGCTCCATCCTCTGTGTCAGTGCTCCTTCCCCTTGAATCAGAGCCCTGCTGTGCTGGGAGCTGCAGGCAGAGGTGACACTTGTACTGTCTCCTTGAGCCCTGGGCTCTCCCTTGTGCTTTTTGTCCTGAGCAGGGGTCTGCAGCTCTGCAATGCCCTGTCTTTGCTGGTAGCAAATCCTTGGGGAGTGGGGGGACCTTTTCCAGCCCCTCTCCATCTCTCTGTTCATCAGGAAGTCACTTTTTGTTCCCTTTCCGTGGGACAAAGGAAGACAGAAATCTCTACTCCCCCTAAGGACTCCCTATAAAAGAGAATCACCAACTGCTTACCTGCTCTTCACAGCTCCAGATTAGGTTCCAAAAGCTGGCCACAACCAGCTATTTTCTCAAGACAAACAAGATGACCAGATTACTGTAAACTAGCAGGACTGGGCCTCCAGATACACTCCCTGCCCAGCACCAGGGCTCAGATCATTTACCCTTGCCCAGGAAAGGCTCTCCTGACACTCAGCCTGTATGTGCACTGCTGTTCTCCCAGGTGACTCTGGGGAAGCTCGGGCTGTGCACTGGGGGTCAGTATTGTTGTGTCCATGACACTGTGCCCAGTGTGGTGTATGTCACATGAGCCTGGCAGTGCACAGCAGCCCCAAGGGGGCAATGATCCAGTAGCAGCAGGAAAACCTCCCTGGTGAACCTCCAGAGGCTGCTACACTTTTTCCTGAACCATTTGCTGTCACTGCCTTCCCCAAACCTGCCTTTGATGGTGGTCAGAGTCATGGCACTACCATCTCCTGCTTCCCTGGCCTGCAGGATGGGGTCCCCTTGCACAGAGGGGCTTCCTGATGACACAGACATCCCTGCCAATTCCCCCAGAAAGGCTGTGAAATCCATCCTCTCTGGTCCTCTCCTTTAACTGCGGGGAGCAAGGGTACCTGTCCCTTCAGGGCTTGGTTGATGCCAGCAGCGGGTCATTCTAGTGTTGGCCACTCATCTCTGGTGGTCACCACTCCCCCCTGGTGGTCACCACTCATCTCTGGTGGTCTAGTGGTCAGATTTTCACACTCTCACTGCTGCGGCCTGGGTTCAAGTCCCAGCCAGGGAAGGGGTTCCTGCAGCCACCACAGGTCCCAGTCTTTTCCTGGGTGGCTGTGCTGTCCTGGAACAGCTCCTGGAGTTCAGTTCAGGGTTCAGAAGGTCCCAGTGTGTGGGGCTGGGTCAGGGTGGCACGAATTTTGGGGGGTGGCAGCAGCCTCCTGTCTTCCCAGTGCCATCAGGCAGCAGCTGCCAGTGGGGTAATACCCCTGTGGTGGGGTGTGGGGAGCAGGGTGCGACAGGGATGCAGGGGGCTCACGAGCCAGTGCCCCCATACCTACCCCAGGGAGGGGTTTTACACTGTCTGATGCAATACTGGGCACTGTGGTGGTTTATGTCCCCTTCCAATGCCATGGCCACAATTTGGCCCCATTTCTCCCAAATCTCCCAAATGCTTTGTTGTGCCAGTCAGGAGTCGTTGGAAGGGAGGGAATTGGCATGATAAAAAACATTACCCTGCCCCTCCAGAATCTGCTTCTTATCAGCCTTTGCCCTTATCTCTTTAAAACATTTGAGGCATTAGTCTCTGGCTATCAGTGACAATAAATCACAGGGCTCTAACAAAGTTCAGTCTGTCACTGCAGAGTGATGGCTGTAGGGAGCAGGGTGATGGGCTTTTGGGAGCAGGGTGACACAGCTGCAGAGAGCTGGGCAAAGGGTTGCAGAAGGCAGGGGGACACATTTATAGAAAGCAAGGTGACACCTCTGTAGGGAGCAGGGTGACAGCAGGTAGCAAGCAGGGTGACACATCCACAGGAAACAGTATCACACAGCTGTTGGGAACAGGGTGACAAGGCAGTATGGAGAGGGGACATGCTATTTGTTGAAGATGGCATGCAAGATGTTTTCCATTACCATCTGTATGGCAGATTACTTTTGTCAAGTGGGCAGTTTGCCTTATCTCTCTCTTTGAGTGACCACATTCACACCTCCCT
>NW_005054381.1:3061709-3086893 GCF_000277835.1 Geospiza fortis | reverse complement strand
ATCTTTGCCTGAGAGCCCCTTCATTTAAAATGATAGCAATTCGGAGGGGTGGGGAGGGTTTACATTCTCCATTTCAGGGGAGGCTCCTGCCTTCCTTAGCAGACTCCTGTCTTTCCAAACCAAGACACTATTGCAGGATTTCTTCCTGTGATAAGAAGAGCTGCAGGGCTGCTCCTCTGAACACCCTCCTGACCACCTCCTAAAGGTAAAGAGTCCCTGGAGATCAGGGCCAGAGGCAGGATGGGAACACAGGGTCCCCTCGAGGGAGTGTGACTGCCCTGTGTCTGTCTGTCCCTCCCGGAGCCAGGGGGACAGGGACTGACAGTAAAACTCTTTCTGCAAGCAGGAGTTGAATCTGCATGGGGAAACCCCAGAGGATTTCAAGTCCATTTCAAGCCTTCACCACTCAGCCATCACAGCAGCTTGCCCAGGCTATGTCTGCAGAGCCCCTGGCTGTAACCCTGCCCAGGGTCACAACAGGACCTGGTCCCATCCTGGACATGGATGCTGCTATCCCTGCTTCACATCCAGCTCAGGGACTGCTGATCATGCTGCCACCTGCCCTGCACAGAGCACCCCAGCAGCCCTGGGAATGGGAGCTGGGCACTGGCCGCAACATCAGGGGAGATGACATGGGGCATGGACATGGTGGGAGGTCTGTGTCCTGTCTTATCTCCTTGTATCCAACAGGAAACTTGTCCCAGGACAACTGTTCCCAATCGCCTTTTCTAGCCTGGAAATATCCCAGCCTTCTCCATCCCCTCTTCCCACAGTATCCCTTTTTTGCCTCTGTGACAACATGTCCAGACATGGCTCTTGGAGGCAACCTGAGCCATGGACCTGGCAGGTTCTGTCCTGCAGCTGGGAGGAGATGTTCCAGGCTTGTGTGGTCCTCACCAGGTTTCTGCCTGCATTTGGGCTTTTGGAACAGGGGATTTGGAGAAAGGAGGAAAAGGTGGCTGTCAAGAGGAAATGCTTGCTGAGCAAGGTTTGGTAGTGACTTGGCCTCTCCTTTGGAGCATAAATCCAATTTGGAAGGCAGTCCTAGAAGCACTATCCTTGGTTTGGGTGGGAGCTGGCTTTGGGGACTCATCCTGAGACATCCAAAGCCCTCCCTGGGTTCCTGGAGTTATTTCCAAGAGCTGTACAAGAGCTTCCCTGTGTCACTGGCGCTCCATGCCCCTCCCATGGGGATTTATCAGCAGGGACTTGCACATTACCAGATCCCAAAATGGGTCTGGAGTGGTCCACCATGATATCAAAAGGATGGGAGGGTCCAGACCACAGTGGAAGGACCTGGAGATAACCAAAGTGGGAGCAGAGCGTCCTGGAGAGCAGTGGCACCCTATCAGAGGAGGTTGAAGGAGACTAGACCTGAAAAAAAGAGGTCTGAGGGCATTAAGGAGGTTGAAAGGTGTGGTCTGGAGAGCTCCAACAGAAGCATCTGGAGGAGACTGGAGGACACCATGTTGCCTAACTGTTTTTGCAACCCGGCTGGACTCACACTTTGGTTGCACTGGTCGGAATTGCCTCAATATTCCTCTGAGTCTTTCATCTTATTGACTTTTTTCCTTATCTAATCTTGTGTTGTAGGCAGTGAACAGCGATTTTCATATACAATTCTTGTCATATTTACAGACAAAACAATCTTGCCTGGTTAAAAGAACAGGATGTGTTTACAGAAAAGTCTGAGTTCAACAGAGAGCTGACAGCTCTTCTCGTGTAACAAATGGCGCTTTGCAGTATTATGCAATAGAGAAAACCACAGGGTGTGTCATGAGGCAGAACTTCTAAATCAAGGAAATGTTCAGACTCTCGTTTTCACCCTTTAATCTTCCAAGTTTCAGAAAACAGTGACAGCCCTACCTGAGCATTGGTTTTGCTGGACACAGCACACAGCACTCACCATTCCTGAGGACAGGGAATGGCCTCAAGTTGTGCCAGGGCAGGTTTATGTTGGATATTAAGAAAAATTCCTCCACTGAAAGGGTGGTCAGGCACTAGAACAAGTTGCCCAGTGCAGTGGTGGAATCACCATCTCTGGAATTGCTCAAAAAGCACGTGTCTCTTGGGGACATCGGTTAGTGGAGGCCTTGCCAGTGCTGGAGGAATAGTTGGATTCAATTGTCTTAAAGGGCTTTTCCAATCTAAATGATTTTGTGATTCCTTGATTCACTGTTCCCTCCCATCACTCGATGCAATGTTAAAGACACTGCTCTCACCATAAACTATTGTGTCACTGGTGGCAATGTGTGGGCATAGGATGATCCAGAGGAGCCTTGGAATACCAGGGAACCCCCGCAAGCTCTGTCCGTACAGGCATTCCTTCACAGGGTTAAGCATTGAATCAAGCCACAAAATCTGTGATCCTTTTTTGCTTCTATTCACATATTCAGCCTCTTAAAAATTTAAGAATTTAAGCTGCATCCATGGCTCTGGATGACTTCCCATATTTCCCAGCTGTGGGGCACAATGAAAACTGCAGTGGGACCTAAAGCTTCTTCCACTCTCTTGCTAAACCTCTGGAGTGTTTGAAGCCATTTGTTCTCCTAGGGTGTCCTCCCAGTGGCTTTCCAGGGGCCTGACAACTGCTTCTGCTGCGTCCCATATTTCCAGATAAGATAGGAACTGATTCCAGCGCAGTAAGATACATGGAAAATGGAGAAACCATACTCCTGCATTCTGTCTTTACTCCTGCCAGCCCCATCTCCAGAGAAGCCATCTCCCACCTTCCTGCCTGAGCATGGCATCACAGTCTGGAAGAGAAGTGGAAGGGATGGAAGAAAGGTTTACTAAAGGATGGGGCAGGAAGAAGTTTGGTTCTTGAGGGGAAGCTGAAGGTTTTATTTGGGGAGTTTGGTCCACGGGAAGGGAAACAAAGCTTCAGCCCCTGGGGAAGGATTGTTGTTCTTATGGAAGAAGTGTTATAGCTGCTGCTTAGGACTGGAGTCCCATTTAGGCCTTGCAAGATGAGCACTTTCTGTGGATGGATGTGCTGTAGCTTGTTCTGGTGTGTGGGGTGCATTCTACCACTGTTCTGGAAAGTCACAGATGCCTCTCCAAGGCTTTCCAGCCCTGGGCACTGTGCCTCCTGCTTGAGGGAGGTCTGGAAGGAGCCCCCAAGCAGCCTGTCCTCACTAGTGTCTCCCCAGACTCTTGGGCTCACCTGGAGCACCTCCCATGGCTATGAAGTATCTCCATGGCAGGTGGGGAGATGCACCAAGGAGGCTTTATAGCCTTGGGTGTTGAGTCTTTAAAGGAGAACTTCCAGAAGAGGCAATAATGTCACCCCTGGGCATCACACAGCTGAAGACACCCCTGAACACCTCTGTAGTGCCACCTCCTGAACATCCCTGGCTGTTGCTGTCACTTATCCATAAATGGTTAAAGTTCTCTTTTAGAGTTGCAGCCTTTCTATTTTTAAAGCTGGACAATCTGGTTTTATTAAACATCACCACTATGCTGCTGGGAAGTTTTTCTCCTCTAGTTGCCCTACAATTTCTGTGCTGTAACCCATTACTTCTCATTTTTGTCTGTTTTATCCTGCTCACTACATCCCTTTATAAGCTCTGCCCTTCATCTATTGCAGCAGAAGATGCACTGGATACAGTTATGTAAACTTGTGCCCTGGACAAGGACAGATTGGCTTGTACAGGCTATTGGCTCTCAGTTTGTAAATAAATCCACGGTTTGAAATATAGGAAAAATACACCATTGGCGGGTGAAGAGAAAACTTCGTACATTTGAAGTTGTACCCAAATTAAGTCCTTAATCATTATTAAACTTGAGGCCTCATGGTTCACACCTGGGATTTAAATGTGTCTCTGTCACCTAAGGCCAGGTCAAATGGGGCTTGGAGCAATATGGTCTAGCATAAAGTGTACCTGTGCATGGGATGGGGTGGAATGAGATGACCTTTAAGGTTCCTTCCATCTCAAACCAGTCTGGGATTCTGTGATTCTATGATTTCTATGAAAACAAAGCTGAAGGAGTTTGCAGGAATATCAGAGGTGTCAAATGAGGAAGGGGAGGGTGTTGCCTTTTGCTGTTGGGATGGGAGATAGGAATGCAGTAATAAGCTCTTTCTTTTGTTTGTGTTGCTGGAGTTTAAGGAACATTTGTTCCTACAGCCACTTTTTTAGCAAACACCACCAATGCTTTACATAGCTCTGCGTTTATACTGGGGTATAAACACCTTTAGGGGTGAAGATCTGCAGCCTGAACAGGACCAAGAAGTAATGCTGGCAATACCAAGAGCCTGAGAGAAAAGAAATCTACATCTTCTCAAGATAGAGGAGATCTGCTGCTTGGTCAAATAAGTAATAGCTAATTATTACCCTGGTTGCCTGATGTCTTGTAAACTGCTGAATGTACATTGGTCTTGGTGAGCAGGATACCCTGGGTTTTCTAGACGCTCCAAAGATTGCACTGGAACACTACAAATCCCAGCTGGAGGTGACACGGGAGTGCTCAGTGCTCACCTTGGGAACTGCATTTAGGCCCAGTAATGGGCGTGATGTGAGTGCAGCCTTTGCCTCCCGGGGCACTGGAGCCAGGGGAGCAGCATGGGGCTGCCTGCCCTCAAGGACGTGTGTCCTCCAGGGTAGACAGTGTTCCTGTCCAAGGCCAGTGAGATGTAAAGGAAGATTCCTTGTCTGACCTGGCCATTCCTTGCCTTCAGCCTGGCAGTCTCATTGGCACCGCCTGAGCTGGGACTGAGGTCCCTTCCCAGCAATGGCACCAGTGACCCTACTGGACTCCCCACACCCCTCACCAGCTCAACCCCAAGTTCCCCACAGCAGAGTCACAAATGTCTGGATGCTCAAGATAATTTAATCTTGGTATAACAACAGAGTAACAGCTTGAGTTGGTGCCTCTGAGCAGGGATCCAAACAAAGGAAGCCCTGGGCTTTATACTCCCCCAGTCCATGCACAGGAAAGTCTGGAGTCATCAGCTCCAGACATGTCTCTGTGCCTCTCACCTGGCTGTGCACAGGTCCCTGTTCCCCTGCTCGGAAGGGTCCTCAGTCCCAGCTCCAGTGGTGCCACTGGGACTGCCAGGGTGGCTCCTGGGTAGTCAGACAGGGAAGTTTCCTTAGGAGTCACTATGGAAAAGATACTTGCCACAAACACAAAAAAAGAAGCAAAGCCACCCAGCAGGTACCTGGACTTCTGCCTATGCATGTTTTGCAACGAAAGTTGGATAGATGAGGTGGAACATGTACTAGGGTGATCAGAATCCCTCTGGTGCTGGGGGCCACCTGCTTTGGATTCAAACTTCTCTTTAGGGGAGAAAAATTGACTTTGCATTTTCAGTTGCTGAAAATCTGGCCTTCATACATTTTTCTTTTTTTTTTTTTTTTTCCCTGACAGATTTAAACCAACATATTTTTGGTAGCAGTTTTCTTTATCATATATGCTTTTCTTTTATTTATTTTGATTAATAAGAGCTGTGAAAATATTTGAACAGTAGGAAGGATTGGCTCCTTAATCCTGGGAGGTTTGAAAGGCTGATTGATGGCAAGAAAATTCAGCATTGTCTTTTGTTATCAGTGCCACCAATGTTCAAAGGATTAAATTATTTCTACAACCTTGGTCCACTGAAGTACAGTCCTTTTCCCTACTGCATATCATGAAATCATGGAATAGTTTCTATTTGAAGGGACCCTAATGTTCCTCACATTCTGCCCCCTGCCATGGCAGGGACACCTTCCACTATCCCAGGCTGCTCCAAGCCCTGCCCAGCCTGGCCTTGGGCACTGCCAGGGATGCAGGGGCAGCCACAGCTGCTCTGAACACCCTGTGCCAGGGCCTGCCCACCCTCACAGGGAAGAATTTCCTCCTAACCCTCTGTCACAATTCACATTGAAATGAATTACATCACTTGGCCCAAGACTTTGTTCCTTTCTAAGTATTGGCACAGCTATAACTTTGGGACTGTCTATATTTCTGTCCATGTGATTTTGCTGGAGACAGCTTGACCCTGTTATGTACTACTGCCTCATTCCTTGTCCACTTTGTGTCATCCCCAATAATCAGCATTATTTTATAGGAATTTCCAAATTCCTGATGGGACACAACTTTGTTTTGCCTGGACACAAATAGTGGCAGGCCCACCATTCACACATGCTGTATGTGGACCTTGGGATGCCCCACAAATGCATTGGCAAAATGATCCATTTCTGTCTTCCCAAACCTTCACAAATTCAACCAACAAGGAAAAAGAAGCCAAATTCCACCATGGTCTTTAACCGTCATAAAGTTAAGCTGACCTCTTTCACTTGCAGGAAAGAAATACGTGTCTTCATTCCTTGTTGAACTGATTTTTCAAGAAGGAAGTCAGAAGGAATGGAGAAGTGTACACTTTCTAGATCATTCCAGGAAAGCAAACCAGCAGATATTTCCTCTTGGCTCAATCTGGTCCCATTTTTTTTGGCCACACCCATCTCAGACCCGGCGAATTGCTGCCCTGGTGCAGGTGTATAAAGAACTGACTTCTCTCCAGGCCTGCCAGTGCTGCAGAGATGGCAGGTAAGATCAGTGCATTTTCATTCTATATCTGCATTTGATATTTCTGATGTGGATATTGGTGCATTCCACAGGTGAACCCAAGGAGATGGGAGGCAGAGCAGAGTGTTGGGACCTGGTGGTGCTTCATTCCTCCTTCTCCCCTGATGTGTATTTAATTTATTGTGAAAAGTGAGCAAAGACAGCCTGATTTATTTCTTGGGCAGAAAATTCCTGCAATATATGTTTGCAAGGAATTAGCAGTTTTCAATCTCCAGGAACGTGGTCCAAGAATTTTCATGGATTGTAAATGTAAGATAACTTTTCCCACTGTGAGAAATCTGTTAGTTCTTCCAAATTTTGTCCCTGTCCTGTTCTAAACAACTTGAAACTTGACTAAATTACTTAAATCTATTTACAACCTTTGGGCTAAAAATCTCCATTCGGGGAAGGTGCTGTGCCACAGTGGGAGATATTGGTGGAACAGATCATACACATTTCTGCTTTAATGTGAAACAGGAATAGAGACAAATTTCAGGGAGCAGCAGGAGGACTGGCAGGGGTGGTTGAAAGTGATGATAGACGTGGCAGCTTGTTTTGTTCAGCATCAAGATGGAGGGGGCAGAGAGGGAAGTGTGGGGTCAAGCTCCTTCCCACCAGCTGCTTGTGGACGTTGCCAAAGACAGGACCCCAGGACATCAGCGTCTTCCAACTCACCTTCTCAATATCCTCCACCACTGAGGCTGGACTGTACCTGGCTGACTATTCCTTGGCAGCTACTCAGCCCACTTTGCTGAGGGTCCCACCTCTCAGAGGTGTCCCTGTGTCCTGCCAACCCCTAGAGCCACAGCCCCAGCCTGAGTCCCACTGACAGGTCTGGACAGAGGCAGCTCGATTTTATTCCTGGATCCTGAAAGAGATATTGAAACCAAACATCTCAGTCTGTTCTGACCACTCAGTGAAGCCCTGCCCATTGAGGATTTATGTTGCATTTCTCCCTAGGCACAAGTCCAAGGATGACTCTCCTGGGATCCCTCATCACTCTCTGTGCAGTTGGAGCAATGGGTTCCTCGGGCAATAGTAGGTTCCTCTCTGTCCTTTGGCTGCTGCTGTACTGGAAAGGGTGTGAATCAAAACTCAGCTGGAGTTCCCAATTAGACACAGCTCCAATAAAAAATTGAAATATCCTGTAGATTGATCCACTAAAAATGAAGTTTATACCTGAGAGATTTGCCTATGGAAACTCCCTAACTCCCAACAGCCCATCTGAGCAAATCATCATTTTATGACAGGAAACTTGGGGCAGAGACTGTATCTTTGACTTCTTCTGTGCACTTTCCCTGGGGAAAGGTCTGGAGCCCCAGGAGCCACTGAGGGAACTGAGAAATCTCCTTTTCTCAGCCTGGAGCAAAGGAGGCTCAGGGGGCCCTTGTGGCTCTGCACAGCTCCTGCCAGGAGGGGACAGCCGGGGGGGTCGGGCTGTGCTCCAGGGAACAGGGACAGGAGGAGAGGAAATGGCATCAAATTGTGCCAGAGATTTAGATTGGATATTGGGGAAAATTTCTTGATAGAAAGGATTGGGAAGCATTGAAACAGGCTTTCCACAGCAGTGATGGTGTCACCATCGCTGAAAATGTTAAAAAAACCTTGGTATGTGGTAGCTTGGGGACACGGTTTGGTTGACAACAAAGCTTTTGGTGTATAATTGAGTATCCTACATTTCTGTTTTTTCTTCTTTTATTTTGTGGAGCAGAGGTCTCAGAGGTGCTGTCAGATTCGTCTCTCCTGAGCATCATTACTGAGGCCAGGCAGTTGGTAGACGCTACATATTTACAGGCCCGAAAAAGGTGAGTTCTTCCTGCATGACAGCCCAAATATTTTAAGGCAGTAAGATTAAATACATGTGTGTTTTTTCTGTTTTCCAATGCATATTTATTATGGAGAAGCCTTAGCACCAGAGCTCTCTTTGTCATGGCTGGAGGGATCCTTTTGCCCAGTTTGGCTGGATTCTGGTCCCAGAACCACCAACCATGACCTTCAGGTATTGTTTCCTCACCCACACTGCCATGAGCACCTCTCACTGGTCCATAATGGTTCAGACGTGCTGGACACGTGTGAGTCCTCTCCTGGCAGCAGGAGTTCTGCCCCTCTTCAGAAGGACTGGAGTTGTGCAGATGGACACCCTGCCCCAGACAGATGTCAGTGGAAGTCAAACCCCAGGTATTCTCTGTGATTGTCCCAAAAGTCTGATCATGCAGTGGGATGATTTTGGAAGGAGTCTCTCTCTACTCATCCTACAAAAGTAGCAAGACAGAACTTTGAGACCAGAAAGAGATGGAACAGGAGCGAGGTTGTCCCTCTGTTCACAGAATACACCTTGCAACATAATACATGTAAAATTTTATCCAGACACAGTTCATTGATCTGGATTTCCACATGATAGAACAAAGTTTTTTGTGACAAGGAAGTATGACTGCAAACTTGAAGTAGGGCATTACAGTGCTTTGTTTGCTGAAACCATCTGAGCTGACATGCTAATGTGCAGACAGCTGGTCCTACTGGGCAGGGCCTGCGTGTGACCCTGCAGTGGTGTCACAGCTAATTACACCCAGTCCAGCATGACAGAGGAGCTCTGATTTCAGAGAAGGTGCTTCATAGAACTCTTCTATGCTCAGCTTAAAGAGAAAACTGGAGGAAAAGATTGTTAACCCAATGGATTTCCTGAAGCACCTAAAGGACCCCATAGGAAGAACCAGATCTGCAGTCCGTGCTGCTGATTATTTGGAAACTACTTTGAAACTCCTCAAAAGGAAGCTGCATCTCTCTGGGGAACAGAGTTTCAATGTCACAGGTAATGTGATTTAGACCAAAATGCCTTACAAAGAGCAAAGAGCAGGAAATGTGCCACAGCGGGTGGCAGGGAGCAGCTCTGCCATGACCCAAATAACCAAGGATAAAACCCTTCCCCAACAGGAGAATAGATTTGAAGGTTTCTCAGTAACAGACCAGACTCCCGGGTGTTTTATTCATCATCTTGGAGAGTGCATCTCTCCTATCCTTGTAAAACCAGCTTAACAATACCTGGAACAAACCTGGGACAAAGACCACTGGAGACTGTAATCACTGAAAACTCTCCATCTTCCACTTCTGCTCTGCACACCTAGGTTGTACCACTCCGCAAACTCATCATTTTGTTCCCAGCTTGGGTAAAACCTTCCTGGTGATGATGCTGTCCACATTCCCCTGAAAAATATCTTTATGCCCACCCAGCTTCCCTAGTCCAGAGGGGAAGGCTGATCCACAAAAGGATTCAGGCACCAAATTAACAATTTCAATCCAGATGTTTTATACCCACAGCTCCAATTCAGTGGGCTCAAATGTTGACCTAGAACGCTGAGAAGCTAAAACAACAAAAGAAGAGTAGGATCAGATGTTACTCTACAGGGTTTCTCTTGCAGACCTGCTAAGCAGGAGACAGAAGGAGATGATTTCCAAGGGCACTGGCTGTGACTATCAGACTCGTTCCATTAAATGCCCAGAGAGGGACTTTTACCGGACCATTACTGGGGAGTGCAACAACAGGTAGGATTTGTGTGTGGACAAGATGAGTCTCTTTATTCTGACCCAGGGTAGATGATTTGTGAAAGTGCCTTTTGAAAGGGCAAGAAGAGTGAAATGCTCAGTTTAATAAGCCTATAACAGAGGATTCATTTCTACCTGTGCCTGTCAGGAAAAAGATGTAACTTCTTTAAAATCTCTTTAAAATTTCTTTAAAAAAAAGATTTGCACCCACTGTCCTTTAGATGCTGCTTTAGATGAAGGAAAGGATCTTGGGGTGGGGGCAGGTAAGAAGTTGAGAAAATTTTGAGGCTATGACTCAGCCTCTCATTTTGCTGGAGGCTACAGGAAATCATCCCTCCACTCTTCCGTAGGGATGACACTAATTTCCCCAGCTGATTTTGATTATAATATTCAGCTGTTGATGTATCTCTGTGATGAGTAAGGGTGGGAATTAAATAAGATATTAATTCTTGGTCCTTCCAACTTTGTGTATTGTACATCTTTTTTCTGAGAAAATTAGTTCTTCAGGGTTTTTTTGCACATAGTTTCCGTCCAGGTTCAAAGCTGGGATCAAACATTTATTTCCTTTTGCACTTTTTAATTTATTTTTTTTACCAGAAAATGACCAAATTTCTAGTCTGACAATAACAGTCAAGGCTCCTTGACCTGCTGTATCAGTGCCAGACCCCAAATCTGAGTTGAACTTGCATCCAATGTGCACCTGGCATGAAACAGATGTGCTAGATGTGATGACATAGCACAGCTCTGCAGCAGTGTGCAGGGAGCTCACACTCACTGGGGTTTTCCAGCCTGCTCCCCTGGACTCCAGGGCCCCCACCCCTACAAGGACAGCATTGTCTGTCTGCCCAGCAAGGGTATAGAGTCTCTTTCACTGGGGATATCCCAGAACTATCTGGACACAGTCCTATGCCATGTGGTCTGAGATGACCCTACCTGACCCTGCCTGGACATGGGACCAGGTGACTCCAGCGTGGTCTGTTCCAGCCTGACCCATTGTGGGTTTTTGTGTCCATGCTGATTTGAGGCTCAGGGTAGGGTTGTCCTTGACCTTGTTGGGCTGTCAGAGAGATGGAGGGAGGCTTGAGGGATCCCTGTGGTGTTAATATTTTCCCAAGGATCTTGCTCAGCTTGAGGTGCACACCATGAAAATAGTTTGCCTGCAAGGACAGTAATAACAATCAGAACAAGACCCTGGTGGTTCTGAGTCCTTAATACTTGATGGAATTGCTTCAGCTCTGGCACAGTCATTTTCCTAGGACATGCTCTTATTTCCCAGCACATTGCTGTGAGCACTGGCTACTCCTCTCCTTTTCCAGTGCAGAAGCATAGAATCATTTAAGTTGGAAAAGGTGTCCAGGACCCTCAAGTCCAACCTTTGACTCATTCCCACCTTATAATCCAGACCAGAACCCTGAGTGCCACATCATATAGACATTGCCTGAGTTTTGTGCCCACAGGGCCACAGATCATTGGCTCAATCAGAATTCTTTTTCTTCTGAACACAAAATGATGACTTTAGCAATTCAAACTTTTCAGAGCAGTGCAAGGCAACAACACAATGGCCACAGCTGCAGGCTGAGAGGGTCTGTGTAAAAACTTCCCCAAGGAGCAGCCTTGCCACAGATCCCCACAGAAGTGGGGAATCTTCATTCTTGGAAGCTTCCAGCCCTCAGCTGGACAAGACGTGGCCACCCTCACCATGCTGATGGCCTTGCCTCTGATTTTGAGAGGGCAGTGAAGACAGAGGTGGTAGAGAGATTTAAATGCCAGATAAAATTAATGCAGATTTAACTGACAGACACAATAAATAGAGTGACACAAGGCACCTTTTTTAAAAAAGTTGCTTTTTCTCCACAGTAATAACCTTGGTATAATTTGCATCTTGGTGTTTTGCCAGTCTAATCCCTGTTACCAGCTTGTTCAGACATGGAATAAAGGGTTGTGAAATATTGGTCTGTACAAGCCTGCTGATGTTTGAAAAAATAACAGAAGTTGTTTTTCTGCTGATGCTGCAGAAATCACTCCCACCTGGGGTCCTCTAACCGCGCATTCGCGCGCTGGCTCCCAGCTGTGTACGAAGATGGAGTGTCTGTTCCCAGAGGAGCAAGTGAAGGAAAGCGCTACAATGGATTCCCACTCCCACTGGTGAGAGTTGTTATCCTAATCCAGCCATGACTAAGGACACTGCCTTCAATGCACCCATCAGGAAGGAAGTAGTGACAATATCTAAAGTGTAAATTGCTTGATCTTGGGCAGCTTTTCCACAACTGAGTTATTGCTCAGGTTAATATTTTTTGTTGGAGACAGACATGAGAAAAAGGTTATGGATGCTTTCCTAAGCAGTCTCCAAAGTGTACATCCCAAGGATTGCTGCAGTCAGTGCTCAAGGACACCAGGAGGTTTGTACAAACCACAAAGCTTGGTAGTTCCTCAGCTATGTTCTTGACTTTCTGGTGTTCACAAACAAGTTTCAGCTGGAACGGGCTTTCCATGAAGCCAAGTTTGGCTGAAGGACTGTGTAGTCTACTTTTACACCTGATTGGATGGAGCTGAGGAATGACATGGAGCTGTGTAATGCCATTAGTCTTAGTAATTTATCTAAGATAATCTTGTGCATAATCTACAACTACCTGAAAGGACCAGTTGTGGGTTGGCCTCTTCTCCAAGGGAGCAAGTGACAGGACAAGAGGAAATTGCTTCAAATTGTACTAGAGGAGGTTTACGATATTAGGAAAAATGTGTCCAATGACATAGTGGTTAAGCATTGGAGCAGGATTTCCAGGGCAGTGGAGGAGTCAGTCCCTGAAGTTGTTCAAAAACGGGTAGACGTGGCAATTCTCAGTATGGTTTAGAGGGAATGAGGACATTCGGTCAAAGGTTGATGATCTCAGAGGTCTTTTCTGACCTTCATGATTCTGTCATTCCAAGATGTCTCAGTGGGAGTTCAAGTGAGAGGCAACCCCTCCACCGTGGCAGAGACAGTCACATTTTCATTTTGGTTTCCTGCAGGTTCGAAAAGTATCCAATGAAATTGCTCACACGGCCAACGAGAATGTCACTGCAGACCGGCAGCTCTCGCTGGTCTTCATGCAATGGGGCCAGTGGGTCAACCACGACATAGACTTGGCCCCTGCCAGTGGGGAAGGAGCCAGCCTGGAGCTCCAGTGCCACACCAGCTGTGCCTTCAAGCCCCCCTGCTTCCCCATTAAGGTACCCTGACTCTCACCCATGCCACACTCTCTTACAGCAGCAAAAATAAAACCACAGGGCTTTCTGAGGCATCACTTGGCTTGTTTGCTTTAGTTCCCCCCCGACGACCCGCGGGAGCTGAGCTCCGATACCTGCATGCCGTTCGTGCAGTCGGCCTCCGTGTGCAGCCCCGGCACCTTCCGGCGGGAGCAGCTCAACGCCGCCACGTCCTTCATCGATGCCAGCACCGTGTACGGCAGCGACGATGCCCTGGCGAGGAGCCTGAGAAACCTCAGCAGCCAGCTGGGCCTCATGGCCGTGAACCAGCTCTTCAGGGACGCGGGGCTGGAACTGCTGCCCTTTGAGAACACGACGCACAGTGTTTGTGTGCTCACCAACAGGAGTGCCAACATCCCCTGCTTTAAAGCAGGTAAGGTGCAGCTGGGGGGTTTCAGAGGGTCATAAAGTCAAAAAGGGACAAATATCTCTGTATGGGATCCTTGTAGGTCTCTTCCAACAGAGGATATTCTGTGATTCTGTGATATTTGAATGACGCACTTTAAGACATGACTACATAAGGGAATCCTCCCCCCAGTTAGAAGAGAAAAATAATCAAGCAACAATCGATTAATAAACATAAACATTATTTTAACTTCCCAAAAAAATTATAGCAATTTGTACTTCCTTTATAAAGTCTTTTCCAAAGCATGAGAAATTTTCAATAGAATAGCCACCAGTGTTTAAAACTTCTCTGAAGCTTTTTTTCGTCTACCTAGAATTCACCATTCACTTGAATGCCAATTGTCAGGTTGTCAGCACTGACTGAGAAAGCTGAGGCTGTTCAGCCTGGAGAAGAGTGGGTTGTGTGGAGACCTCACAGAACCTTCCAGGATCTGGAGGGACTACAGGGAGCCTGGAGAGGGACTGCATTAGTAACTGTAGTGGGAGGACAAGGGGGTATGGCTTCACATTGAAAGAGAGTAGATTAAATTAGATATACAGAAGAAATTCTTCCCTGTGAGGGTGGTGAAGCCTTGGCAAAGGTTGCCCAGAGCAGCTGTGGCTGCCCCATCCCTGGAAGTGTCCAGGGTGAGGCTGAATGGGGCTTGCAGCAACCTGGGGTAGTGGAAGGTTGAAATGGGATGGGCTTTAAAGTCCCTTCCATTCTGTGATTCTATGATTCAGTTTTCAACCCAATCAAGAATAACAGTTAAACACTCTTAAGAAAATCTAGTTAATTAATTAATTAACTAACCCACCCTACATCAGAAGAAAAGTCTAGACTAGTATGAAATTAAAAAAAACTAAAGACAAACACAGAACTTATTCAAATTTGAAGTGATCCATCACAGGAATAACATTTAAAAAAACATTATAAATGTGAAGCTTGCAAAATCAATCACAAGGGTACAGAGTGTTGTCATTTCCTCATTCTCTGCCTGTGAGTAGGGCTCCTGGCTGAGTGAGGAGATGTTCAGTGCTTCTTTCATCATGTCACAGAGGGTCTTCAGTGAGTGCCCTCCAGTTTTCATAGAATCACAGAAGGGTTTGGCATGGAAGGGAACTTAAAGACCATCCTGTTCCACCTCCTGTCATGGGCAGAGACACCTTCCACTAGACCAGGTTGGGCCAAGCCCCATCCAGCCTGGCCTTGCACACTTCCAGGGATGGGGCAGACACAGCACTATTGCCAGAAACATCACCACTTGTTACTTGTCTGTCCTAACACAAAAACTTGCCTCTGAAATTGAAAGCAATGTACAAAATTCATAAAATATTTTCATTTTAGGTGACAAACGGGTGACAGAAAACCTGGGACTCTCTGCAATGCACACTCTCTTTGTCCGAGAGCACAATCGCCTGGCTAGGGAGCTGAGGAAATTAAATCCCCACTGGGATGGGGAAAAGCTTTACCAGGAGAGTAGAAAGATTGTGATTGCCATAAACCAGGTACTGACTACTCTTCACTGTTTATCATCCACAAACTTAGAAATGATTTTCCCGTCAGGCAAAAGGAGGAAAATATTTTGCCAAATCAGTGAAGTTATTTGTGGAAGTTGGAAATTGTGAATGAGGATAGTCCATCTGAGACAGCATGGATATCCAGAGCTTTTTTATGAGCCATGCTACTAATTTATCAATTATTTATTATATTAATGTATAAATTAATTATTAGATAAAATAATTTCACATTTTAAAATAATTTCTATCCATTATGCCAAACTTATTCCATTGCTACAGTTCTTTTTTTCTGAAGATTTTAATGAATTCTGCTGGCAGACAGTCCATGTTCATTCTCTGCACTTGACTTCTGATGCCATTTCTGCTGCAGCTGCTGGTAACTTGCTGTGCTCTTGTGGTTTTTCAGATCATAACATACAGAGATTACCTCCCACTCCTGCTGGCTGAGGAGACCAGCAAGTGGATCCCTTTGTACAGTGGTTACAATGAAAAGGTGGATCCAAGGGCCTCAAATGTTTTCTCCCTGGCTTTCCGATTCGGCCACACGTCGGTGCAGCCTTTTGTGTCCCGTTTGAATGAGAGCTTTCAGCCTTTGTGTTCCTCCTCCCATGTCCCTCTGCATTTGACCTTCTGTGCTCCATGGAGAATTGTAATGGAAGGTAAGAACATGGAGCAGTGGTCCTGGTCTGGTCCTGGGGTGGAGATCAGCTGGTCAGGCACATAGAATTACAGAATCCCAGAATCATTTAGGTTAGAAAATATTTACAAGACCATCAAGTCCAACCTGTGATCCCCACCTTGTCACCCAGCCCAGAGCACTGAGCAGCATGATCAGTCATTCCTTGGACGCCTCCCTCCCAACTCAGCAAGACATGACAGTGGAGTGTTCGACATCCACTCAGACGGTGCAGCTGCTCCTGTGCTCCAGGAGGCAGGAGACTCCCTGGGCCAAATGTCAATCCACCAAAGTCTATGCCAATCAAAGCTCTTATATCCCTCTGTAACCAGGAGACATGGACAGAGGGTGATGCATCCAGTTTAACTGAACTAAAGCAGCATCATTCATTCCTAGAGGTGCCCATCCCTCTTCCTGGCTCTAACTGGAGTTATGGGGTCCTGCTATTACGTAGCTGAGATCTCCAGATAAGTCTTTCTGAGGAAGACAAATATCTGTTCCAAAATGGGTTTACTAGTCATGAGAAATATAATTACAGTTGTGCAGCCAATTTTCCTGGTTTTGCTCATACTGTCTCCTTAATTGCTATGAAAAAGATGCGGACAGTCGGACATTAATTAATGCTATCACTACATTTAATGTTCTAATAAATGTCTGTCAATTAATAGTGAATTACAAACAAAATTCATTGCAAAACCTAAAACCTTGGACAGACCCCCAAGCACCAGGACATAATGGAGCCTGGCAGGCTGAGGAGCAGACTTGGAAAGGAACTGATGGATGGCAAGTAGATTTAGGAGTGTGTAAGGAAAAGCTAAGGGATGGGAAGGGATAAGGAATTTAGTTACTATGTGAGGCTTTATTTACTGGCACCTGCAGACATGCACAAGTTCATACAGGTACCACTGTGAGGGTGGGCAGGCCCTGGCACAGGTTGCCCAGAGCAGCTGTGGCTGCCCCAGCCCTGGTAGTGTCCAGGGCCAGACTGGACAGGGCTTGGAGCAACCAAGCTGGGACAGTGGAAGGTGTCCCTGTCCATGGCATGGGTGGAATGAGAGGGGCTTTAAGGTTCTTTCCCACCCAAACCACTCTGTGATTCTATGATTCTGTGATTCCATATACACATGGTGAAATGAAAATATGAAGATGAAAACCACACCCAGCCCATAGTGGACTGTTTCAGCGGCATGAAAGGGATCATCAAAGCTGCACCTTGGCACAAAAAATCTTTCCTTGCTTTGAAATGGCTGCAGGAGTGTCTTGGTTTGGAAAGACAGGAGTCTGCTAAGGAAGGCAGGAGCCTCCCCTGAAATGGAGAATGTAAACCCTCCCCACCCCTCCGAATTGCTATCATTTTAAATGAAGGGGCTCTCAGGCAAAGATTTGGGAGCAGGATATAACAGTTCTTTAATAGGGTGGAAAAAAAATAAAAATAAACAATGCAGTCCACTAGAACAACACTGACAGAGTCAGAACCCAACCTGACACCCTGTGGGTCAGGATGTTGGTGGTAGTCCGATTGAAAATGTGGCTGCAGGCCTCTGAAGTATCAGGTGTGGTTCTGTTGGAGCAAGGGAGTATATGGGGTAGCAGTGCTTGGCTCCTCCCTCTGGGCGGAGCATCTCACAATGGGATGTTACAGTTCTTACCAGTCATGCACTGATATTCAATAGTCTGTTATCAGCAGGTGTCCCCTCCCAGGGAGGTGTGAATGTGGTCATTCAAAGAGAGAGATAAGGCAAACTGCTCACTTGACAAAAGTAATCAGCCATACAGATGGTAATGGAAAACATCTTGCTTGCAATCTTCAACAAGGAGGCATCGACCCCCTGATCCGAGGCATGGTTGTGGACCATGCAAAACTCATGAAACAGAACCAGCTGCTCATTGAGGAGCTCCAGAACCACCTCTTTGAACAGACAGAGGTGATGGGTCTGGATCTAGGAGCCATGAACATGCAACGGGGAAGAGACCACGGCCTTCCAGGTAAGGAGACACAAGTCCACACCTCCTGTGAATAAGACCTTTTTTCCTTCTTCTGTTTATTCCATGAATTAATTAAGCTTTTTCTATACTAATGGGAAGAACCAGTACCTTAATTTGAAGGTGAAGGATGGACAGACAGTCAAGCTCAGGGAATAAGAGGTTTCTGTATGATAAAAATCTTTTTGTGAGACGTATGACAAGGACAAAAGGCTTAGAAATCAAAGATGATATTGGGGATAATGTAAGAAAGTGGGTAAGAGACTGAAAGTAGAGACACAAGTGACCAAATTAGGCTTTCACATGGGCTTGGACACCTGCCCTGGGCTTTGTTCTTTGCCCATCAATCTTGTCTTGAGTCCCAGACAAGCCAGAGTTCCGAGCAGAAGTGACTTGCATCCACAGGTGGGACTGCCCCAGGTGCTTCAGAAGAACAGGTGCTCTTGGGTTAAACACAACCAAATTTCCTCTTTTCTAAGAATTTGATCCTAGAAATTTTGCCTCCCAAAGCTGCAAGGACTGATGCATTCAACCCACAGCAGTAGATTTAACCAACAGGATGAGGTGCAGTCACAAAGATGACCCAAACTGTTTGTTTAGTGTACATATGAGAAAATACTTGAAAATGTGACATTTGTTGAGACTGCCCAGACAATAGTACCTTCCAGATCCTTTAATACAATGAGAAGAAGCAGGCAGTTCTCATGGGCCAAGAAAGGTGCTGTGGAGATGTGGTGGTGGGTCCTGGTCATCTGCTGCTCCTGCTTTTGCAGGTTACAATGCCTGGAGGGGCTTCTGTGGGCTCTCCCAACCCCAAACTGTAGAAGAATTATCTGAGGTGCTGGGCAATCCAAAACTGGCCAAGAAGTTCATGAATGTGTATGGGACACCGTACAATATTGACCTCTGGATTGGGGCAGTTGCAGAGCCTGTGGTTCCCCAGGGCAGAGTTGGGCCCCTCCTGTCCTGCATTATTGGCACCCAGTTCAGGAACCTGCGTGATGGGGACAGGTGAGAGATACATTCCCTGTGGCATTTTTTAGGGGGGGAAATGCTGACATTTCCTGTGACACACTAATCCAACCCATTTACAGCACTCCAGTGAGTGCTCCCAGCCAGGTTCATCCCTTAATTTTAGCCCAGTTGCCAAAGGACTGTTTTTGTCAGCCTGTTTCTCTAGATACATGTGTCTGAGGAGTATCAGCTCCAGATCTTAGGGGATCTGCTGTGGCCTCTGCCTGAGGTGTCTTTTGCTCTCAGGGCACAAATCCCTGCATCCCAGCAGTCTGCTGATGCTGTGTGGAAGAGGCAGGCTCTCTGTACTGGCAGAACCCAGATCTGGCCACACTGGAGACACCTCTTTCTAAAGGGGTGTTCCTAGGGAAGGTGGATTAAGGACCATTCAGACTCACCTTGGTTGGGTTCTCAGCAAGTAACCAGAGATTATAAACTGCTTCTGAAAATATCATTGCAGATTCTGGTGGGAAAACCTGGGAGTTTTCACTTCACAACAGTTGCAAGCATTGAGAAAAATCTCAGTGTCAAGGGTGATCTGTGACAATACTCATATCAGAAAGATACCCAGGGATGTGTTCAAGATCAACACTTATCCTGAGGACTTCACTGATTGCCAAGAGATTGACATGCTTGACCTCTCATCCTGGAAAGATGAGCCTGAGAGTGCCACAAAAGGTACCAGTGGTCTAAGATCTGTCAAAAATAATAAATGCATTATTAGGTCTTTTCCACACCTAAAAAAATGAAAGAATTAAGGTTTACACAGTGATTCTACCCCAAAAAGATGATGACTGTCTATTTAGCTACACTCAGACAGCACTGGAGGCAGAGGTGCTGTTAACTGGGTTTCCAGGCAATCCATCACTTTCATCATACCTTATTCCCTGCCTCTTCCTTTCAAGCAAATGGGAAATCCCTCAAAATCCAGCCTGTTCTGGACCTTGGGATTGTGTCCTCTAAAGATATTATTTCCTAGTCTTTTCTAACAGGAAAGGTGTTGATGAAAAAGCAACTAGAATTAGCCAACCTGCTCCAAAGTGTTACTGTGCTGCTCCAAGCTCCTACTCTCTCCTCATCTTCCCCAAAACTTTAAATCAGTTTAAGGTATATCTGGAGTAGTTTTGACATGGTATGGCCTCACACACCAATAGCTGAACAAACCTGATCAAAGGTTATGATGTGCCACAGTAAAACAATGTCTTTGTCAGAGATGTGGACACTCAGGGTCCCACTAAAACACTTTTGACTACTGGTCTCCCAACTGAAATGATGTGGGAGAACAGAGGCTTGAAGAATGGACTGGACTGGATTGGATTATTTTTCCTTCTGACAACCCATTTATAGATGATCACAATACCTGGGGATCACCTACACTGTCCTTCTGCAAGGCACAGACAACAAAGCATCTCCATGCAGCTCCTGTATTGAGTTTGAGCAACTATTTGAGGGAAACACTGTTCTTTAAGACAGATATTTGCACTTAAAGGCTAAATTATGGTGGCTTCACCTCATTATTTAGGACCTGAGTCCAGCTTATGTCCTCTCTATACAACAGAGGTTTTTTCATTTTTTATCACATTTTTATGGTCACTAAAATGTGCTGAGCTGCTTCCTGTGGCTCTTTTCTCATCAGGCTTGGGGGAAGTCAAAGTGTTTATGTAACCCAGAGAGAGTCAAATTCCAGGGCTAAAAGCAGTTGTTAGAAGTTTAACCTTTTGAAACGTCAAGAAATTTTCCCCAAACCACTCATTCTAAGGCTGGAAGGACCACAATGTCTCAGAGGTGCAAGCATACAGGGATGAGAAAAAAGTGGACAAGAACAGTGTGTCCAGGAAAGACTTTGTGCCTCTCAGCAGCTTTTTCTTGCTTTATTTTTCTTGCTTTATTTTTCTTGTAGTTTCTAATCCTACTCATCAGACCAGCGTTGGAAACCCCTAATGGTGGCACTGAGCTGCTCCTGGGAAACTCCTGCCTGGACATCAGGCTCCACTGGCTGCTATTGACTGAACATCAGCACATGGTTTCCCAGAGGGAAGCTCAAGACTATGTATTCTGTTTTATTTCCTGTAATGTGATTTTTAAAAAAATATAATTTCTTTGAAAAAAACTTCCAGTAATGTAAGACTTCAGATGAAATAGCAATGATATTTTGTTTTCTGTTGCCCTAAAGAATTCATCAGAGGCTTTCTGACTCTCTAAAAGTGTAATTTTTTTACTTCCCATCCTGAATGGGTGTCAAACCTGCAGGCTGGCATGCTTGCATTGCAAAATCAAACTCCTTATCCTTTTACCTGCTCAGAAATTAGCACATTCATGTAATCTTTACCAAAACTTTCCCAATCTCCTGGTTTTGCATAAGAGAAGGAGCTGTTTAGGCTGCTTCTAATCGGCAGTGAGATTTCAGCCTTTGAAGTCACTGAGGCATGGCAAGTGCATCTTGAAGCTTTGAAACAAGTTTTATTAAAATCCTACAGTGAATCTGTGTGGTTTGGGTATTCTGGGCAGTAATAAAACACATCCTTGTGCACTTACCTACAGTTGGCATCAATGACAGGCTGGGGACAGAGGGGTTGGAAATCTTTTTATCAGAAAAGGGCCTGGGGGAGCTGGTTGACAGTGGCTGAACAAGATCCCAAGTGTGTCCAGGTGGACAAGAGTCCAATGGCACCTGGGCTGTGCCAGACACACTGTGACCAGCATGGCCAGGGCAGTGCCTGTCCCCATCTGCTGGCATGGCTGAGACCTCACCTCAAATTCTGTGTTCAGTTTTGGGCCTCTCACTGCAAGAAAGACACTGAAAAGCTGGAGCATGTTGAGAAGGTGATGGAGCTTGGGAAGGATCTGGAGCCCCAGGAGAGGCTGGGAAGGGGCTCAGCCTGGAGCAAAGGAGGCTCAGGGGGCCCTTGTGGCTCTGCACAGCTCCTGCCAGGAGGGGACAGCCGGGGGGGTCGGGCTGTGCTCCAGGGAACAGGGACAGGAGCAGAGGGCACAGCCTCAGGCTGGGCCAGGGCAGCCTCAGGGGGGACATCAGCAGGAATTTCCCCATGGAAAGGGGGCTCAGGCACTGCCAGGGGCTGCCCAGGGAGGTTTGGAGTGCCCATCCCTGGAGGTGCCCAGGGAAGGGCTGGATGTGGCACTCAGTGCTGTGGGCTGGTTGAGAAGGTGAGGATCAGTCACAGGTTTGACTCCATGATCCTAGAGGGCTTTTCCAACCTAAATGATTCTGTGAATATGCGTGTGATTCAGTGTAAGTCAGACCTGTGTCCAAAACAGTCTTTGGCTATGGTTCATAGCAGCACAAAAAAGCAAATCACACCTAGGCTGGTGGGCATCCTCTGACAGAGAAGACAGAAGGCTGGACTCAGAAATCAGGAGCTGCAGCTCCCAGTGTGTGTTTGAAAGATATAAAAGTTGTGCTAAATATCATGAGGTTATCATAGAATCATCACAGAATTGCAGAATCAGTAAGGCTGGAAAAGCACCCCAAGATCATCAAGTCCATTAACCCAGCACAGCCAGGTCAACAGCTAAACCATGTCCCTAAGCACCAGATACACACATCTTTTGAACAGTTCCAGGGATGATGATTCCATCTGGGCATAGCGAGGATTTTAGGCAGCATACTCCTGCAATTTGCCTCTGGTTTCTGAGCCCCCAGACATGTCCCTCTTGCACTTTGAAGATGCGCTCAACCCTGAAAGTAAAATCTTCCACAGCTTAAAAGGAAGGCTAAATATGCCAAAGAAACCACCAAGCCCTGTAGACATATGTAAGGTCTTTAATTCCCCTCTCCCAAAGCTGCCTTGGTTTCTGTCTCTCATGGCAGAGGTACCTCGCAAATCCTCCCCATGGAAGAGGAAGAAAACAGCACCTTCTCCTGAGTGTATTCCAGGGAAATGTGGGCAACCCTCAAACCCCAGGACAGCCACTTCCCAGGCAGCATGGTCACAGGCTTGGGATCAATGCCTCCACCTTGCTGGATCTGAACAGGGAAAAGTAGTTATAAGCAGGCAGCAATGATCACAGGAAGGGCCCAGCTCTGCCTGGGGTCCAGCTGGTGGGACATTATCAGCAAAATGATTACATAGAAATGTCCAGCTGTCCATTGTGTGTCTGTCTCGCTGGGTGGCAGCGAGAGTGATGCTCTCTAGGAGGAATCAAGAACATCCCCGTTGGAAGCTTCTCTTCTTGGTGGATGTTTTACCTGTCTCTGGTTTGTCAGTGTTGCAATCCACAGCTGTCTCTGCTGCCAGACCTTCCTGTGGTTGTCATGGCTCCCCTCCACTGTGGTACACACAGCTGGAGCTGGAAGATGGGATTGCTAATGGGAAGCTCCATTCGTCATTCCTGATATCCCCTGGTAGGCAGAGAGCATGGAGTCACGGACCTGCTCCGTCAGCTTGGGAACATCGTCTGGGCCCAGGCCCAGTGTCTCCACTTCTGGCAGGATCTGGATGGTCATCTTTCCTGGAAGAACGTGAGAAAAAAAAACCCCATGAGTGGTATGGAAGAGCCAGAGGCAGTACAGCAGGAGGGTTGGTGCCAACCAAGGAAATGCTCTCATTCCCACACCAGTGGAAGCCCAGTCACATTCCAGATGTACACAGCAAAAACCCAGCCTGGGCTTTTCCCATCCACTGAGAGCCTACGAATCATAAATATGGAAAGAGGTGAATCTCTCCTCCAACACAGTGCAATATAGGAGGGGTTTCATATAGGATGGGTTTTCACAGTGGTAAGGTCACAGGGTCTGTCTAGATCACGGGCAAAGACAAGATGTTTAATACAATACATCCAAACTGGCTGTGCTCTCTCTATGTATACCAAATTTAGCATGGCCCCTCCTTCCAGAAACACACTTTGGGATGAGAGAAATTGTGGCCAGGATTCCCTGGTATGTTAGATTTCTCTGGGGAAGCACCTAAGCAATGGACTGGTGTAAACTGGAAGAACATACTGGGGAGCTGCCATCATGCTCTTCTGTTCTGGCACCAAGAGTTCCCGTTTTGAGCCAGTGGAGACAAGACAGTGCCTGCACAGACAGGAACCTGGGGATCTGGGGAGAGTCTGTGGTGTGTTATAATGTTCTTGCATGGCTTAACACATGTGCCTGGAAAGAGATCCAGCAGTCCGGCAGTAGAACTGTGAGAAGGAGGCAAAACAAGCGTAGAGAAGAGCTTCACAAAAGAAAACAGTTTGTCATGTTGGATGGGGCTTGGAGCAATCTGGTCTAATGGAAGATGCCCTTGCCCATGGTAAGGGGTGGAATGAAATGAGCTTCAAGTCCCTTCCAACCCAAACCCTTCTGTGATTCCATGATTCTGTGTTACTGCCTGCACATCTTACACCCAAAGCCAGGCTGGTACCTCACTTCACTTGCTCCTACTAAAAGATCAGAGTGATTACAAGGCTGTGCTGAAAATTCAGGTCTCTTGGGAACAGACTTCCAGCAAGCACCAGACATGTTCCATGAATGACAGTGTCCAACACCAGGCACAGAGCTGGGCTTCCAAGAGACTTCTCAGTGCAGCCAGAGCACTGTGGGCACAGGGAGCTGTCCTGACCCACGGAGCTGCTCGGTGTGCAGGAATATTGACCACCATCTTCAGAATCAGCTCTGGCAAAACTTCCAGATGGGGAAAGTGGAAAAGTACAAGGAAAGCTAACTAGGGCTCTTTCTTCAGCAGTTCAGGTCCTGACTGTTTAACAGCCATTTGGAAAATGGCTCAGAGATCTGCTGAGCATGGAATTAGCTAACCATGAATTCCCAGGGTGACTGAAGTTGTATAGAGGCAAATATACACGTGACTGCAGAAAGTATTTCCTAAATAGCTCAGGGAATTCTTGGAATCTCCATCCTTGGAGTTAATACAACATTTTCTGGACTGGTCACAAAGCTAACTCATCTGTCTTTAGACCTGGCCTTGCTTAAAGCAAAATATTCAGCTTCTTCCAAGATCCCTCCCCACGAGGTTATTCTCTGATTTCCCAGAGCACGGATGTGAAGGGAAAGGAACCGTCTGGCAGAATCCCTGATCATGGTCCTATTGACCCTCAAGTGGGGGAAGACTTCCAGATCCAAAAGACTTTTGTGTGTGAACAGGGAGAGGATAAACCCAGCAGGTGAAAGATGGATGACCGGAAATGCAATTCCATATTTATCATTTGCACCACTCTGTCTTTCCAGGTGTCTGCCTGCAAGGGAGTGACTACACCCAGGCACAACAATGGGAGGAATGAGAATTTCAGATGCAGATCCTCTCCTCAG
>NW_005054381.1:3056060-3061686 GCF_000277835.1 Geospiza fortis | reverse complement strand
GGCTGAAGTCCATTTTAAGGTGGGTGGCAGCTAAGGGAGAGAAGGAACATGATGGGTTACTTTTCTCTGTTGGTATTTCTACCATCTTTTTCTGCATTTTCCTTCTGAAGTCCAAGACCTGTGTTATTTTTTCCCCTAAAATTTTATCAGTGGCCAGTTGAAATTTTTGTTACCATAAATGTTTCCTAGCTCTCCATGCACCTGCAGATCCAAGGGCAGTCGGGGTGAGGGGCAGAGGCAGGACTCTGCTGCTTCTCCAAGTTCTCTTGAACAGGTATTGGACAAGCAGTGAGAAATCCAAGGGGGGAGAGGAAAAAGTGATGCCTGAAATGTCCCATTTCTTCCCAAGAAGGCAGAAACTGCTGTTTTCTGGGTGCCATCTCCATATTACATGTAGTCCTCTGCCCACTCCAGTCATGGCTCCAAGGACTGAGCTTACACCACCACTCCATTCTTTGCCCCAGGTCATCCTCACCTGGTGTAAATTTCTTCTCCTTCTGGTTGTAGAAGTTGTTGTAGGATGACAACACTACAGGAATAATTGGGACCTGGAGAGGAGGCAGTCTACAGTGAATATGCACATCTATTTATCCTTTCTCCAAAATTCAACTAATGTTTTCAGGGCAACTCTGCACCTTGTTGATAATTATCACCATCAGTGTCACAGCAGACACTCCGAGGATTATTTGAATATTTAGATCATTTAACTGTATCACCCCATGTCCTTGCCACTGGATTTTGTATTTTCATCTCTGTATTTAGGCCAACAACAGTGGATTGTCAAATTTCTATCTACAGAGGCCAGCTCAGCAGAAACTTCCCTGTGGAGGTCCAGGGCTCTTGTCAAGGTCCCCCCACTTTTATCCCAAGCTGTAACAAAGGTTTTTCACTTGTCTCTCTGTTTCTGAAACAGACCCCTCCTGTGCCACCTGCAAACCCCGAGGGCTCCTGGATATGTACGCAATCCATAGGGAAGCCTGGGACCAGTACCCTGGTTTGCTGGTGGACCACAGGAGGCAAATCACACTCCAGGGGCAGAAGGAAGATGGGTCTCACCTGGGCTTTCACAGCCAGCTGGAAGGCCCCACGTTTGAAGGGCAACATGGAGCCACCATGGTTGCGAGTTCCTTCAGGGAAGATCAAGACACGCAACTGCAGGAAGGAGAAGACATTAGGGCAGAAGGACCTCCAGGTACAATTCTAAGCCACTGCAGAGGGATGGTGCCCTGGGGCTCATCTCTGTACCCCTGACCTCTATTCGTGGGCACAGAACACACTGATGCTCTCACTCTGTTCTGCTCAGTGCCCAGCCCAGAGACAAAGATCTCTTTCCACCCACACTCAGATTCCTGTTTTCCAGTGGCTCCTCACTGGACTCCTCCCCACTCACATTGTCCTTGTGCAGGGAGTGTGCCACCTCTGTCAGGGTGCCAATGGACTCTTCCCTCCTCTTGCGGTCAATGAAGATGACCCCTGCAAGCCAGCAGGCCAGGCCGAACGTGCCCATGTACAGGATCTCCTTCTTTGCAATGGGCACACAGCGCCTTGGCAATATCTCCATCATCACTGCAAGGGGACAGCAAGGGCAGAACAAATCATCATCTGCACTCAGAGTCTCTCTAGATTCTGGGCAACAGCCCTCTGCTCTAGGGGGTGCCATGCCTGAAGCCTCATAGAATCCCTGGGGAATTTTGGGGTGCTCCCAACCATTCACCCAGGACTGGCACTGAAGGAGAGCAGCTATGAGAGGGCTGTGGTCAGCTGAGAGCCTTGTCCCCATTCCCTTGGAGAGGGTGAAGCTGATGTAGCTTGAAAATGCCTCTGATACCCTGGAGACCAGCCCTGGCTTGGGGCTGGCTGGGGAAGGGCTCTGTAACAGCCACTCTGTAGCAGCCACTCCTGCCCTTCTGCCTGCCTGGAGCAGGAGGCAGGATCAACACATACCCAGGATGTCAAGGGAGGTCTGGTGATTCAGCACCAGGACAAAAGGTTTCTTAGTCCTGAGGTTCTCCTTGCCCTTCACCACTATCTGAATGCCAAAGATGTATTTGAGTGGCATGATCAATGTGCGCAAAAACCTGGAAAAGAGGAGTGGAAATTAGCCAAAGAGATGTTGAAATTTGGGACCAAACTTCGCATCCAAACCAGCCCACCTCACACTCTCCTTCTGATGATTTCCCATTGACATAGCTTTGACCATGACTTGGAGAACAATTAGTATCTCTCTGCAGCTAATTATTTAATTACAGAAGACAAATACACCTTGCAGGTTTCCCTCAAGCCATACATGACCAATGACCCAGCAACTACTGCTTCAGAAGTTCCACCGATCAACCAAATATTAGATAATACCCAGATTCACAGCACACCTTTGTACTCTGCTTTCCTCCCCACCTTGCTGGTTTGGGAAAATAGGGCTGCAGTAAACCTGTGCCTAACCCTGCTGGCTGTGGAAAGAGAGGGATTTGCCTTTAGGTGACATTAGGCTGCAACGCTGAGAGTCTTATTTGAAGAGATATTGCTAAAATAATATTAAAAAAAAAAAATCAGGCACCAAAGTTAAGAGGTGAACAAAATTTCTCAAAGCAAAAGGCTGATGCTTAGTTAGGAGATATGAATTCCCACTGAAGCATAAAATGGAATAGTAAGTCCTGCTTCTGCAGCACTTCAGGAGGGTTCAAGCACTATGGTACCGTGTAGCAGAGTCATCTTTTTATCCTCACTCAGCCCAGGTTCCTGATTGCCACCACTGATCACTCCTGAACAGCTCATGCAGCCTCCAGGTGAGACCACATCTTGGAGAGTCTGAATAGAATCTGGAGAGATAGGATGGGCAGCTATAGGATGGGCTGGGGGACCGCCAGATCTGGGACACCAGGCTGTCACTGAGCTGATGGGAACACCAGTGCCCATGCAGGGGCCAGCACTGCACCATGGTGATGTCTCAGGTGTGCGCTGGCCCAGAGCAGAGAATGGGAAGAGCCCCTGGAGTGGCTTTCTCAACACAAGTTAGTGATAGAGTGCTTAGCCATGGGGAAGAGGGAAATAGAGCTCCAAAGACCAGGTGAAAGAGCTCTAGTAAAAACAGCAATATGTATTCCATTCAGGTTGTTGGCATTACCTGCTTTGGCAAATCTATGTCACCTTTTACATCCTTTCTTTCCCTAATTTGTTTTTATTTTCATCAACCCCAAACCAGTATTAAAACCCACATCCCTTCTCTGAATTACAGAGTCTGTCATCTCCCCAGATCATTATAAAACTGATCCCTCCCCTCCACAGCACACCCCCAGGACCCTTCAAATCAAAGCACTGGATAGAGTGGACTCTATCAATGCTCAGGGCAGAAAGGAGCCACAGACAACTTACATCATGTTGTCCACGTTACGTCCTCGAGGAATACTGAGGATGGCAACCCCAGTGCTTATGGTGAAGAGCCACAACTTATAGAAGGTCATCTTGCAGAAGAATCTGAATGCAGGTTTCACCTGGTAGAGGACTAGAAAGGCAATGAGTAGACAGGTAAAGGGGTAATGAAGGAAGAAAAGCTCCATCCTTCCAGCCCAGAGCGTGTTGAGCAGAGCAGTGAATGAGTCACAAGCAGCTGGTGATGTAGAGCAGAGGTGAGACTCCCTCCATCAGCTGTGTGTGGGTGGTGCAAAGCTGCAATGAGGTTTGGGAGTGAGGCCTCAGCCAGGCTGTGCTCTCTGCTGGGAGCTGCACTCACCGTGGGAAGCTGGTTTGGCAACTGCACTGCAAGAGCTCCGGGAGGGCTGGATGGCAACAGGGCAAACACACCAGCAAAGCTATCTGTGTGCAGGGGCTGTGGGGCTGGCAGTGCTTGGAGAGCCCCTTCAGGGGGCTCTGGGAATAGAAACCCTGAGGAATTTTAAGAAAATCTTTCGTGGGAAAGAGCAGGATGAATTGGACAGCACAAACCCTGCCCAGAGAAGCTGTGGCCACCTCATCTCTGGAAATGTCAAAGACCAGGTTGGGGCATGGAGCAACCTGGGATAGTGGAAGGTGTCCCTGCCCATGGCAGGGGTGGAACTAGATGATATTTAAGTCCATTCCAGCCCAAAACATTCCATAATTCCATGATTCTATGACCCCAGGCTGTCTCACTTTGTGCAAACATTGATCTTCACCAAGCAAGCTGGCTGCAAGATGTCCAGGAAATCAGAAATCAGTATTTTCAGGGGAGAAAAACAGTAATCTGAGCAGTCAGACCCTGCTCTACACATCCAGGCATTGGAGGGACCAAGCTGAGCAGCTGGACATTCCACATGCACAGTGGGAAAAGTGCCACAAGTCTAGAGAAAAAAAAAAGCAAGTGCAGTGACTCCCAATGTTTTCCTGACAAGAGACAGATGCATGTTCAGACAGCATCTGCATAAGCAAGGAGTAAATCAGGAAAATGTGGGTATAACCTGGGACAGCTCCAACTGCATTTCATCTCCTAAAACAACTGCATGAAAAGGAACTTTGCATTAGCCAGAATGACTGGGCTGAAAAACAAATGTTTCATGATTTATCATCTGCACACCAGGCCTTGCTCTAGGAGCTGGCAATTCAAAGGAGCAATGATTCTCAATTCCAGCCAGGTCTGGGAGCTGCAGATTCTCAAAAGGGAATAGCCCAAGGACCCATAAAACCACAATGACCATCACCTAAAACCTAAAGAACAAAGTCAAATCCTTAACATCAGTAAAATGGGCAAAACTCAGTGATATTTCCTGAAGAAATTAAGGAAAGACCTAATAATATAGAAAGACATTGCCTGTGCTCCCTGCTCCTCCGGCTTAGCCACGGACCCTTCTTCTCCTGATTTTCATTGGAAAACTGAAGAGAGGAGGCTGCAGCCTCTCCTCTCAGCTCTCCCAAGGCTTCCCTGCAACCACAGGAGCGGCAGCCAAAGCAAAGAGGTTCTCCACAGCCTCTGAACTGTCCCTGCACCAGCACATGGACACTACAAGAGCCCCATGTGTGCACACTGGGACCCTCCGAACTGGTGCTTGCAGAGACCAGGTTCCTGGGGGAGCCAGTGCTTAGAAAAAGCCATGGCTTCTTTCAGCTTCTCCAAGGTTTGATCCAGCAAACAGTTCCCTTTCTATGTCTGTCAACCTTTCCGGTATCTCATCTGCACAAAATTGTGGCCTTTTGCAACTGGGAGGAGGTTGATTTGATGCACAACTGGTTCATCCTGACCTACCAGAAAGAGGTTCCTAAAATGTAATGCCAGTGAAAGGAGTGGAATGGCTGTCCTGCACTAATGGCAGTAGTTTCCAAACCAGGGTGCTGTTGTGAGGCTCCTGCTGTAGAAGAAACCTTTGACACAACTCTGCACATAGAAACCCACCCAGAATGTCAGGTACAAGGAAGTCTGCAACAGCTCACAGACCACTGAAAAGGTTTCTTTTAAGTCACTGTCAGCAATTTTCAATGACTTCACAGAAACACTGAGGTTGGAAAATACCTGCAAGATCACTGAACCCACCGCGTGCCTGATCCCCACTTGTCCCCAGCCCGGAGCTCTGAGTGCCACATCCAGGCCTTCCCTGGGCACTTCCAGGAATGGGGACTCCAGACCTCCCTGGAGAGCCCCTGCCAATGCCTGACCCCCCCC
>NW_005054381.1:3041958-3056048 GCF_000277835.1 Geospiza fortis | reverse complement strand
CTGCTGATGTCCACCTTGAGGCTCCACTGGCCCAGCCTGAGGCTGTTCCCTCTGCTCCTGTCCCTGTTCCCTGGGAGCAGAGCCCAAATTCCCCCTGGCTCCCCACTCCTGTCAGGAGCTGTGCAGAGTAAGGAGGTTTTTGATTCCAACAGCTGGTAAGTGTCTCTGATGAGTATGGAGAAAGCCAAGGACGTTCCCAATTCACCATGGACAGACAGGCAGCTCAGATCTAACACAACATTCAGGCTACAAACCTAGGGATAGCAAAGTCTGCAGCTTCAATTTCCTCCTGTTGCAAGGATCCCCAGCACCTGGATCCATCCTGCTCCCATTTCAGAAGTCAGCTCCTGCCTAACCTGCAACCTGTTTTCAGAAACTGCAGCTCCAGTGAAGATCCCAGTCTCCAGACCAAGTGTGTCCATGCCCAGTTGACTCCCTTCTGCCCCTGAGTCTTTGCACCTTTTCCAGGACCTGGCTTAATCTGAGATAGGGAGATGAGGGACTTGCTCACAGCATGAGCTTTTGTCACCAAGTTTTAACGACTCTCCCGCTCCGCAGATCTGCTCAGCCACACATGGGCCAGAAGAGAGAGGGGAGGCAGGGAAAGTGATCCTTTATGGGAAAATGCGGTGGGAAAAGGCCAAGAAAATTGTCTTGTTCACCATATGAAGGCTCAGAAGAGGATGGACTGTTGTCAGCACGGGGATGTGTGAGAGAGAGGAGTTGGTGAAGCTGAAGATCACAATGATTTCCAAATGCAAAGCAATGGTTCCAACACAAAATACAAGGACTGGATTTTGAAATGGGAGTGATTCCCACTGAAAATTGCTGGCATAAATATCTACTCTGAAACAGACTGGAACAAGCAGAGGGGCAGACACCAACCTCTTGTCTCTGGTAACAAAGGACAGGATGCGAGGGAACAGCTGGAGCTGTGTTGGGGGGTTTAGTTGGATATCAGGAAAGGTTCTTCCCCCAGTGGGTGCTGGGCACTGAATAGGCTCCTCAGGGAATGGACATGGCCCCAAGGCTGCCAGAGCTTCAGAAGCGTTTGGGCAATGCTCTCAGGCACAGGGTGGGATTGCTGGGGAGTCTGTGCAGGGCCAGAAGCTGGACTTTCCAACTCAGGATATTCCACGCTTCTATGATAAGTTATCAAAGGGCAGTGTTGGGTCTGGCCAAGGACAGCATCAGACACTAGCCGCCAAAGCATGAACAGGTCAAAAGAGAATTCATCCCTTACTCCTCACTTAGAGGCATTAAGGTTGATACTAAAACCCTCAGAGGGATTCCAGGGTAAAGATATTAGAAAAAGGTCATCAAGACTGAAGAAACTGTTTAGGATGCTCTGGCTGAAGCTCCACAATGAATCCATATAACCCTCAGTTTTACAAGGCACAGATTCCCTTCAGAGACCAATTTATGAGCAAAGGCATGGCTGGAAGTGCTTGCAATGACAAGAGAAGAGGTTTTACAAGAAAAGGTGTTCTGGCTCATCAAGATTTCTGTGGTATCAAGACAGGTCTGACAGAAAAGAATGCAACAGCATGGAACAGCCTGGGCTGCAGGACTTGCATACATAGGATAGCTTAGAGCCCAGCCAGGTGAATTTTGGCTAGGAAGTACAACAGTTTATCACTGTAAATCACAGGAAAATTGAAGTGGAGAAGGACATCAGGAGGTTTGCAGGTCAACCACTACTCACAGCAGGGTTAACTGAAAATCCAGAGAGCTTGCTCAAGGCCTAGATAGTTTGGAAGAATACCCAAGATTGGAGATTCCAAGATTTCTCTCATCCCTGTGTCTGCATCACACCGCTGTCACAGGGAATAATATTTGTCTTTGTCTGAAGATTACTTCCTTTGTTGTAACCTGCATCTGTTACCTCTTGTCCTTTCCCTGCGAGCCCCTGGGAAGTGTCCACCTTCACAGCTACTCCTTAGAGAGACATAAATCACTCCCACTCTCATTCTTCAAACTGAGCAGATCCAGCTTTCTTAGCCTGTCTCTGCATCCCACTGACCACCTTGGTGGGGATCCACTGAGGAAAAATGTAGTTGGCACTGGGAGAAGGACCTGACAGGACGAACTTGGGATGGACATCCAGCTGGGGGAGGCTGCTGGTGAGAAAGAAAGTGAATGAGACCTCAACAGAGCTGGGAGGGAGAGATGCCCTTCTGAAACCAGCAGCAGAGGTTGATCAAGGCAAACCATCCCATCCCAGCTCCTGCAGGAGGCAGCCCCCACCTCAGGATCTCCACTGGCCAAGGCAGGCACATGCCAGGCACCCTGTGGATAGTCCCCATGTTGGTGTACCAGCATTGCATATGTTTGATCAAGTTGATAAATAAGTCAAATTGTCCAAATTTCAGCTTGGCTAGAAAGAAAAAAATCAGCTGTCTGTGCTCAGTGCACACAGAGGGCTTGCGGGTGATTTTGAGCCAGTCACATCCTCCCCCAGAGGGGAACTGCTGAATTTGACAGGTCTTGAATGATACTCTGTCCCAGATGGGCTGAGCAGACACACGGCTATGCCACAATTAGACAACCAGGAATGGCAAACCAGAGCTGGAGAGACTGGGACACCCCAGTCAATACCTCCCACCCATCAGTGCTGACTTTCACACAGGAGTTGGGGTCAGAGGCTTCAGCAAGAAATACCTTCTTTCATTAACAACACACAGCTTCTGGAACTGCCCTTTCCCAATATTCCCACAGAAAACCTACCACCATCCTCCACTCACGTATGGTTGCTGCACCTTTTATGAAATGTAAAGAACATTTTGGCCTCAGCCCAAAATTGCAATTTATTAAGCAATAACAGGAATATAGCAGACTACAGAGGAAGGTAGTGGGTTTGATCCCTTTCAGGAAAAGGGGAAAAGCTGGATTGAAACCAGAATAGTTATTACTTTCTTGTATGTTCAGATTGTTTTTATCTTTGCCAGGCCACATCCCACCAGCTCTACAGTGCTGAGTCACTCTGGCTCATGCCAGGCCTCAGGAATTTTTCTGTCACATCAGAGGATGTTTTGGGCATTCTGGACTATGGGAAATAATAGTGAGAAAACTTTCACCCATGTGGCAAATTTCTTCCTTCCATAATGGAGCAATACCTGACACAGAGGATTTTAGGACAGTGTGTTTGGGGTCCAGGACAGCTATTTCTTCTTCTGTCAGAAGCATCCTACCATTAGTACATTTTCTCTGAAAATTGATGAATTCATTACTTTCAAATAAAAAGAAATGGGGAACAAAAATCTACTGTTATTCCAATGCCTTGATCATTCTTTGGGGGTTGAAAATGTTAAAAGAAAGGTCCAAAATGTGTTTGATGATAAATCTTGGTGAAGCATTGTATGGTTCCATGGCCTAAGCCAGCAGCTGGTGTGACTTGGGATCAGCCTCTGGACAACTCATTTCACTTGGCTTTGTGATACTGAGTAATTTCACAGATCTGGGATATCTCTTCATTAAGTTCTTTTATTCCTGGGCTGCATCCCACTTCAGGCTTCATGCAAATCAAGCTGAGCAAATGACGGAACCGTGCCCAAACATTGCAGGCAGTGAAAGCATAAACACAGTAAAAATTAATAATCCACCTCAGCAGCTTCCCAAGTCTGGACATCTGGGAAATCCTCAACATTCAGCATTTAAAGTCACCAGCATCTTTTTCTAGAGAAGATAAAAAGCATTGTGTTAATAGATAAGAACCTGCCATATCTCCCTGATACCTTGTGGGATTTGTTTCCACAGGTTAGGCTGGAAAGGAGGGATCAAAATTTGGTATTATGAGAGTGTGGCAGGACCTGACTGTCAGGGGAAAGCAAGGATGTTTTGTTTGGAAAATACACTGGAACAGCTTGCACTTCTCCAGGGAGAGCCACTCTTCCCTACAACTATTTCCCAGGGTTTTCAGGGAGCATTTTGGAAGGAGTTAGATCTTAAGAATTTTACAAATCTTTAAGGCAGGTGACAGAAATAGTGTAAAAATAGGTGACAACTGTACAAGCAGAGATCAAAACCAGAAACCCTTCCACAGACTGGGAATTAATTTTCAAATGCTGAGTTGCTTTTGGCCTTACAAGGATGTGCTGACAAACAGCATCTTGACAGACAGACAGAGAGAGCACCCTTCCCAGTCTGGGCATTGTTTCCCATGGAGTAAACCCTGGCATCAATAGTGAAGAACTAAATGGAAAGTCTATTATTTAGAAAAAAAATCCCAGAATTCCAGAATGGTTCAGGCTGGAAGGGGCCCAGGGGGTCCCTGGTGGCACCTCCCTGCTCAGGCAGGGCCATCCCAGAGCACAGGGCACAGCACTGTGTGCACAGGGCTCTGCAGTATCCCCGCTGAGGGACACTCCAGCCCCTCCCTGGGCAGCCTGCTCAGGGCTGGGCACTGCCCAGGGCAGAAGTTGTGCCTCCTGGGCAGGGGCAGTGCTGGGCTCAGGCCCTGCCCGTGGCTCTGGTGCCACTGCTGGGCCTGGAGCAGAGCCTGGGCCCTGCTCTGCCCCTCCCTGCACACAGGGACACCCAGGGCTGAGGGCCCCTCTCAGCTGGGGCTCCTCTCCAGCCTGAGCAGCCCCAGCTCCCTCAGCCTTTCCTTGTTAGAAAAAATTCCCAGAATAGGGCACTTGGCTTGCTCTGCCAGAAAATCTGCATTTTGTAGGAGCCACTCTAAGTACACCTAGTGAACTGGAACATCTAAAGCTGTACCTGACACACAGGTCCAGCTCCATGTTAGGGAGCTCAGTTTTAAACCCCAGGGTCTGGCTTTCACAGGTGTCTGCAGGCATGACCTGCTGCGGTTTGCAGATCGTACCTTGCTCCTCAGTGCTCTTTGACTTCCAGGGTCTGAGGTCCAGCTTTGGGATCTGACTGCAGCTCACAAAGCCACGGGGGTATCTGTTAGCCTGGAAGATATTCCTTGATACTTTAGTGATGTGGGTATTGTCACATATTATTCGTGACAAGGAGATTTTGGCCAGTGAACAGCGTTGGCGAGGAGTGAAAACCCCAGGGTTCTGCCACCAAAACCTGAAGGAGAAAGAAGACACAACAGATTTTTGCCTTCTGCCTTCTTCACATTGATGACTCCCACAATATTAATTCCCATTAACACTAATTTCTTCTGCCAAGAACAAATTTGAATTTCTGTTATTTAAATCAAGACCCCTGACTCAACAATTGGATAATTGTTAGTCTCACAATCTGAAGGTCGTGAGTTCAATGCTCACACAGGCACAGTTTATCGCCGGTCGGGGTCTGTGTACAAATGACAAAAGGGACGGGACTGCTGGGGACGGCGTCTCAAGCTGTTGTATTTTCCGGCATCAGTCTGATGACATGCTGATGACAATGGGAAGCTGCCAGCAGCTGACGTCCCCAGCAGCAGACAAAGAACTTCATGTTACAACTTCCTTTCCAAGTTTTTTCACCAATCCCACAAAGCAAAAGCATCTTGACAGTGGTTCTATCCAATCGCTAGAAGCACACATACCTGTGGTTAAAACAATGCTTGCTTCTTTCGAAGAAAAGACCTGCTTGTGAGCCTTAAGATACAATGCACAGAGCTCCATTCTTAAGCTTAGAACTTCCAAACATCCGGCTAGGTCTACTTTGCTGTAGCTTTGGCAGTTCTTCTAGACAAGCATTAATACACAGACCATTGTTCTATTTGTCCTTTCCTTTCTACTTATATAATTTTTCTGCTGACAAATCCTATGACTACTGCTTAGCTTCAATGACAGTTCTGCTGTCTCTGAGGCCTGCCTTTTGCAGCTTTCCCCAAACCCTCTGATTTTAAAGATTCCCACAATTACTTTGCTTTTCTTTTGGCCATGGACAGGTAACAAAGCTGCAATTGAATTAATTGTCCTCAGATGAGGCATAGGTACCCTCTTTCAAATAGGAAAGTTTGCACAGACTGTGCACAGGCTGTGGTCACAGCCAAATGAGTGCCATGTTGGAACAAGCCCTGTAATTACTCGATTTTTTAGAAAAGGGTTTGTTTCCTGCCATAAGAACAGGATTTCTACATGTGCAACAGATTGTTTGACCCTAAGCTCCTCATCCTGGAGTTTGAGCTCGTACTAAGTATTTCTCAGCAGAAGTGTTTCCCAAAAAGATGGGTTGTGATCCTATTTTCAGGCAATATTGCTGGCAGGTACAGGGATCTTGCTTCAGAATTCCAGCTTAAAATGGGGAATGTAACTCACTGCTGCACCTGAAGCCCCTGAGCAACCTCAAGGAGGAGGAGGAGGAGGAGGAGGAGTTCAGGTGTGTTGAAACCTCAGCACTGCTGAAGTGATTTTGGCTGACAAGAAAACTCCAACCCACCATATCCATCACAAGCAAAGATTAAACACTGCCACATGCCAGAGCTGAGGGTTCCAGTTCAGAACTGGGGGAGGGAAGAAGAAATAGTGAGATATCACTTTGCTGGGAAGGGATCTCAGCCCAGGACCTCAGTAATCAGACAGGGAATAAGAACATGACTACAAAGAGAATGAAACTTTTGAAGGAGTATTTAATAAAAAAAAGCAACAAACAACCGGAGTAGTTTTCAGATCTGAAGATCATGAAGAAATCTGCATAAACTCCAGACTCCCTGTGTGCTGGGGTTGGGATACCTAGCTCTCCTCTTACCTGTCCCCATCACGAATGTTCCTAAACTGGGTGCCAATGAGACAGGCCATGAGGGGCCCCACTCGGCCTCCTTTCACAAAGGGCTCTGCAAGGGCCCCAATCCAGATGTCAATATTCTTTGGTGTCCCATAGAGCTTCAGGAATTTCCTTGCCAGGTTCCGATTCCTCAGCACGTGCCCAAGTGACTTCACTCCAGAGGGCTCTGAGAGCCCACAGAATTTTCTCCAGGAGTTGTAACCTGCAAATAATTGAATGTCAGAGCAGATAGAGCAGTGATGCACTACCCCCTCCTGGAAACATTTTTCCCTCTCCTTCCCAAAGCTGGGACACCAGTAAGGCACGAAAATGTTTAAAACATTTTTCTATATTTCTGTTAATGCTACTGCCTTCCCACTCCTCCAGAGCCAGCTCCCCCTGCCTGTTTTTGGAGAGCCTGTATTTGCAAGTGGGAGTTGTATCACCACCTTCCAGCAATGTTCTGCTCCACTCAGCAGGGATGCAACTGATGCTGACTTCACTGAAAGAGAACCTGGACAAGATGTTGATGGCCCCTCTCTCTGTACAACAGGAGAATAACCAAGCCCTTCTCCACAGCTGATCCCTGTCCAGCCATGGGGACAAGCCACCCACTCCACACAGCCCAAGTTACTTCAGCCACTAGACTTTGCCAGCTGGACTAATTTTTCTGGACTGTAAACAGCCAAAAATCCACTGTGCCACAACTGGTGCATAATTCTGCATCTTGGTGGAGGAGATGAGATGATGCTGCAGCAAACACCTCTGCTGTAAGCAGGATGTCATGGAATCATGGAACAATTTGGATTGGAAGGGATAATAAAGTTCATCTCATTCCACCACTGCCATGAGCAGGGACACCTTCCACTATCCCAGGGTGCTCCAAGCCCCATTCAGCCTGGCCTTGAGCACTTGCAGGAATGGAGCAGCCACAGCTTCTCTGGGCAACCTGTGCCAGGGCCTCACCAACCTGACAGGAAAATTTTTTCCTGATATCCATTCCAAACCTACTGTCTTATGTCTAAAAAACAGGGAGCATTGGGAGCAAAAGACACAGCATATGGTGCCTAGATGACACTACTATCAAACAATTCCAGGACACTGAGCATTTGCTTAATCAGAAAATTAATTAGGGAGGGTTTTTGACCTTGCTATGCCATCACCACCTTCGTGGATGTCTAATATAAGGGAATACAGCATTCATAGGTGGGTTGAGACCTAAAGCTAAGCCCAAATTCACTAGAAACACATGTCACTCCCACCATGTCAGGTCTGGAAACCCAGGATTTGTGGTTCTGATCAGGTCTGCATGATAGTTTTTCTCAATAAAGCATGGAAAAATCACAACCTTATGTTGTGGCCAAGGCAGAGCAATCCCGTGAGCTCATGATGACCCTGGATGTACTGCAAAGCCTCTGACTGGGCTTAAAACTCATGGATCCAGCTCAGTTTTCATCCCAGTTTCAAACATGAGCCCTATTGCATTTCTCAGGATGTTGCTTACACAGCAGCTCTGGGCTCTTACCTCAGCATAATGACACTGTTGTGCAAGGACCCACTCAGGAGCCAGCTCTGAAGTGCTATCAACAATCTATTTCTCAAGACCATCTTGCAATGCCATTACACTGGTTTTGCACCTTGAAGAGCCCTGAGTGTGGTTCTGACATGCTTGACTGTTTTTTTCTCTGGGACACAGATTTAGTAAAGAAATTATGATGAGATTTTCTTTACATATTGGAAACTGCTCTTCCAGTCATGCATGGCTGGGCTGGACCCTACAGACAGTTGCAGAGAAGTCACAAGGGACTTACAGCCCTAATTCCACTCCTGCAAACTTGTTGCTGAACTATTTTACCATTTTTTTTCACTTGGACAATAGAAACAAGTCAATTCACTGAACACCAAGCTCTGGTCTGTGCAATGACCTGTGTTCTGCCTCCACATCTCTCATGCAGCTTCAGCCAGGCTTTGCCTTCAGTGCTCAACCTCCACCCACTTACCTGTGGTGGTTCAGAAACAAGGAAAAAGTTTGGGAAAGAGCATCATAGAATCACTGAATATCCTGCATTGGGAGAGATACATAAGGATCACTGAATCCAACTCCTGAGTAATTTCAGCCAAGCATGGGCTGGAGAAGCTTCTCAATGTTTAATCACAAAAATGCCTGATTTCCACTTGTTTTTCTTTGTAAGCTCTGCTCCCACAGCTGACTTACCTGGAAGGCCATGATCTCGGCTGCGCTGCATGTTGAGTGCGGCTAAATCAAACCCAATCCTCTCAACCTGCTCAAAGAGCTGGTCCCGGAGCTCGCCCACCACCATCTGCTGCTGTGTCATCAGCTTGGCCTGGTTGGCCATGAGGCTCCGGAGATAGGGATCAATCCCACCTGCAGAGGTGGCACAGGGAAACTGGGATCAATTCCACCTGAAGCAGGGACATGTGAGCAGTGCAGGGAGGACAGTGTGTGGCTAAGCACAGCTCATATTTAATTATAAGCTACTACATGAGAATCAATTTCCCTGCACTTAAAGGATTAAGAAGAAAATACTTTGAATAATGTTCTTCGAGGCCACAGCAATGAAGCGATCAGACCACTTTGGAACATGATGGGCTGCCCTCATCTACAGGGGACAGCTCTGTTGGGACAACTCCAGCTGGTAGTAAAGGCCATTTAATACATTGAACACAAAACACTTTTAAATTTGGCTGAAGCAGGAGTTCATCCAGAGAAGGCAAAAAGGACAAATGAAATAAACCCACACCGCAGAAAAGGATTTACCTTCTTGAATGATTCTCCAGACAGCAAAGAAGGAGGTTCTGAGCTGAATTTCAGGAGTTATGGGTCTGTAATATTCATCTAAGCGGCCAACAGTTGGAGGGACTGAGGCATGAGCAAAGCGAAAAGCCAAGGTGAAGACATTGGATATCCGAGGATCCACAGACTCGTTGTAGCCCTGGTAGCGAGGAATGAGCCTGTGGAACCTGCATCCCAACAGGAGAGGCAGGTAGTCCCTGTAGGTTATGATCTAGGGGGAAACAAGGAAAGGGTGAACTGTTAATGTCTTGGCCATCAGTTTCTGTGGAAGCAAAGATGATTTTCATGCTCTCTCTGCCACAACACTCTGGCAGGTCAGAGCAACATAATAATAGGTTGGACTCAATGATCTCAGAAGTCTTTTCTAATCTAATTGGTTCTGTGATTTTGTGAAGATAAAAGCCTGTCAAATCCTCCCCAATATTGGCTCCTTGTAACCACACCACTCCCATCAGGCAGGCAGAACTGCACCCTTCGTGCCTCAGATAGCAAAGATAACATCGGCAGATAACGGGGGTAGCACCACCCACGGGCAGCTCCCTGAGTCCTCCCACGGAAGAGATTTCCAGTCCTGCTCTCTTGTCTCTCTGGGATATTGAGGAGGCAGCACAATATAATTTAAAAAAGAAAAATCAAATTCTGTGTCAGTAGGAGAAAATGGATTAATTGTCTGAATACTGCATGAAGATGAAACCATTGATGTAAACACAATGATGGAGATTATGCTTTTTGGACAATCCTTTGAATGCTTGCCTTGCCCAACATGTTTTTTCAACAATACAATAATATTTAAATGGACAGCATAAAAACATAAAAATTTTGATATTCCTGCTTTTTATTTTTGTTAAACCAGCTCAGAAGACAGGCTTCAAAGGAGGTGCAGTGCCTTTAGAAACCCCACGTCCCTTTCTCTCATAGGATCCAGGGTTTCCTGCCAGCTGTAAAACCTCATCTGGCTTTGAGGCCATTCCTGCTTGAAACTGGAGGCTGGACAAGAGACTTTGGGAGGGCTGTCCCAAGCACAGAGGTGTTTGTGTGACCCCAGGATCCCATTCAGGGTCAAGTCTGGGGTAGTGTGTCAAGCTATTCAAGATTGTGTGGGGTGGTCAAAGGGTGCAGCCCTGTCCCAAGGAGACACCATGATTGGCTCCACCAGCACATGGGGCTTTTTCATAGAATCCCAGAATGGTTTGGGTTGGAAAGGACCTTTATGATCATTCCCTGCCATAGGCAGGGAGTCACTGAGAGGAAGGGATTCACAACCCAAGGAATTTTAATCCAAATTTCCAGGACCATTTTTATCAGGTACAAAACACCGGTTAGAAAAGCTTTTCCTCTGACTTTTCTGTCTGTTCCTCAAACAAAAATGTGCCATTAAAAACCTCATCAAGCACTTTGTAAATTTAACAGTAGAGGTACATAAAACATTCAAGGCGCCCCTCTGTGCTTGTCATTTCAGGCATCTCTATGTGATTTTGCTTTGGTCAAAAGGGGCTGCAGGAAAGAATTTGGTCCTCTCACCCCTGAATCCTGCACCCTTTGGCCACCCTGCACGAGCAAAATCTAACACGTGAACCCTGTGAAACTGCAGGCAGAGCCAGGACAGGTGGGATGATGGCTGGTACCTGAATCATGGCTCCCAGGATCTTTCGTGCCTCTTGGTAGAGCCTCTCATCATTCCAGTGGGGATTGAGGCTCCTGAGCTTTCCAGCCAGGCGGTTGTGCTCCCGCACGAAGAGCGTGTGCATGCAGGCCAGCTCCAGCATCTCACTGGCACGGGTGTCACCTGGGAGGGGCACACACGACACTGGAGTGGGAAAGTCACATTGGGAAGCACACACAGAGGAATTTTTAGATGTCTCAATACTTGTGTTGTGAAGAAAGTGGGTAAGAAACACAGAGGAGGAGAGGGAAACAGAGGATTGGACAGCACCAGGCAAAAGCTGAATTTCTGCTGAGGCAACAAAAGCCAGGTGCTGTTCTGGTTGTGCTGAGAATCACAGAGAGGTGGGGAAAGTTTCAGTGAAGGGCTGGGAGCATTAACTTAAAAAGTTAAATACAAGTAGGTGCTCTCCAGGCTCCCATATCAGAGATGTTTGGTCTCACAGCTCGAGAGAGAAATGCAAATGGGCAAAGGGAAGTCAAGATGGCCAAGGAAGCTCTGAAACTCAGCAGGTCTCCTTCAAACCAGCTGAAACTGTGGCCAAAGCAAGGTGACAGTCACAAACAGGCTCTCTGGGGAGTAAAAGGAAAAGCAAAATGAGTCAACTTGGAGGAATAAATAACAAACAGCATCACAATAAAATATCAAATCCTTCTTCAAACATCTGGGGCAGGAAACACAAGAGCAAGCAGGTGATGAGAGCATAGGCAAGTATTCAGAGAAAAGTAAATATGTTGCATTTAGTCCCCTTGTCCCACAGCAAATGGAGGCATTTGCTCCTGCACTTGGCACAGAGCCCTTTTCATCCACTCTCAAAGGCTGCCTGTGAGGGACTGCGGAAGGAGGAACAAATGCAGCACTGTGAGGTTTCCCTGAGCAGAATGCATCCAGCCAGAGCTTCCAACAGAGCTCTGGGAGGAAACACTGAGCCCTGGGAGGCAACTGCACATGTAAAACTCCCCCAGTTCTCAGGGACCGGAAAAGTCACAAATAAGACACTGAATTTTCAAAGGCGCTTCCGATGCAGCCTGACTGATAAACTTTCCCATAAAAGAACTGATGGATCTGTTCCAGCCATGGAACAGGAACTGCTCCTTGCTGAGAGTCTGCAGGGGCCAGAAGCCCCTCCTGGGAAGTATCTGATGCTCCTGCCCACTCTGCTTCTCACTGAGCACCTCCCTTTGGCCACAGGTCCTGCGTGGTCCTCACCAAGGAGAGACCTGCACAGAACTGGGGGAGCAGGTGAACACGTGGAACAACATGTGGGACAGGTAGAATGCTATGGGAGCCTGGAGGGAGAGTGAAACACCATGAGCTTTAAAGGAGAGAGCTGATGGATTCCAAGGACCATGGGGATGTTCAGAGGAACTTTGGCCAGATATGAAAGGGGCCAAGGGAATAGAAAGCAGCTCCACAGCTGATGAGATCTGTTGTGCCCTGAAGCTTTCTCCAGCACTGCCACAAGCATCCTGGTGTGGCCACAGCCAGCAAGAGTCAGCTGGGAAGTCCTGCTCTCCAAAAGAAATAGGCCAGGGAGACACAAATTCATGAGGTATATCAGAAGCATTCCTCTCTGGGGTCCCACAGGCTTGTGGAAAGTACTCCCAGTACTCCCTCAGCCTTCACAGTGGTGGGAACACACCTTAAAAGGCCACCTTGGTCTGGTATTGGCCTCATCCTCAATCCAGCTGGGATCCGAGCTCCTCTCAAAAGTGCAGCAGGGACATGCAAATGTTTCCTGCTGTGGCCCAGCACAGTAGCTGCACATCTGTTGCCATCCTGCTGGGATGGAGACAGCCATGGAAGGACAAGTACAGACCAGCCATTGCCTCCAGGCCAGGCTGCCATTGCTGTGCCTGCTTGGGCACTCTGGGCCCTACACCAGAGCTGCTGAGAATGGATGAGACACCTTCACTCCAGGTTTATCCTCACAAACAAGACTTGGAGAGGGTGAAGACCTTCCTCCTACCTAGCACAGCCTGTCTCAGTCTTTCATGATTTGCTCCATTCCATTTTCTATTTAAATAAGAAAAACAAACAACTAAAGAAGTGAGCTGGAGATGGTGGAATTGCCTGCTCCAGATTCCAGGTTTGGAGTGCAAGCACCCAACTCACCTGCAAGAAAACAAGGGATTCGAGCTGCCCCGCTGGCCTTGAGGCAGGGCTCCTTTCTCATGGGACCGAAAGGCATGTACGCCCTGCCCCTGTCGGTGAAGTTGTGGTTCACAGCCAGGAGGCCGACGCTGCCGTCCAGGAAGGAGCTGAGCGCGTTGATCTGCTCCCGCAGCGCCCGGCCCCGCGGGCAGCCCGCCGCCGAGCGGAAGAAAGGGAGGCAATCCCTCCTGTTGGTGATTCGGGGGTCCTTGGGTGGGATCTGCAGATGGAGAAAAGGAAAATTCATGAGTGGCTCAGGAGATGGAGCCAGGAAGGAGACCTCTCACAGGGCATAAGGGTCAGATTGACAGCAGAGATGCTGCTTTAGGAGCCCAAGTCCCAAAAAGCCCGAAGCCTAAAGTCCTATGGATTCCTGAAGTCTTTCCCCTGAAAATAAATAAATTGGACTGCATCTTTAATGCTCAGTTTCCTTATCTCCATATCTACACCACAGAGAATTGTCATCCAGTATTTGTGACCCTTCCTTACAGCACTCTCAAATGTATATCAGGGAAACACTCAGTGATGTTTCATCCCATCACAGTTTTCCTTGAGAGGAATTAGGAGGACATGTAGATGCCAGAGCTGCAGCAGAACTTCAAAGGTGGGAGAGCAGGGCTGCAGGAGGGACATGGACATGATTTGGTGAAAAAGAGGCTCAGGGGGCCCTTGTGGCTCTGCACAGCTCCTGCCAGGAGGGGACAGCCGGGGGGGTCGGGCTGTGCTCCAGGGAACAGGGACAGGAGCAGAGGGAACGGCCTCAGGCTGGGCCAGGGGCGCCTCAGGGGGGCA
>NW_005054381.1:3031989-3041948 GCF_000277835.1 Geospiza fortis | reverse complement strand
CGGAAAGGGGGCTCAGGCACTGCCAGGGGCTGCCCAGGGAGGTTTGGAGTGCCCATCCCTGGAGGAGTCCAAGGATGTCCTGGATGTGGCACTCGGTGCTGTGGGCTGGGGACAAGGTGGGGGTGAGGCACAGCTTGGACTGGATGATCCTGGAGGGCTTTTCCAACCCCAATGCTTTTGTGATTCTGTGATCTGCTGGAGCAGGGACCAGGATGTGACTTCTGATAATGCCACAGGCACTGCTGGGAGATCTCAGCACTCCCTTGTCCCCTGCAAAGAACACTGAAGTCCTGCGGATTTTCTGGGGCATTGACATTCACCAGTGTCTGTCTGTGACATTTCCTGTTTTCCAGGCATCACCCATGCTACCTTTGCACAACAGCTCCAAAGAAAAACCACATTGCTGAGGGAGATGGCCAAATGCCTGGAAACCTGGCAAAGTCTGTGCCTGTGCCTGAACCCAGGGACTGCCCCTGGAACACAGCACTGCCACCACACAGAGTGCTCTGACCTCCTTGGCCTGTTCTGGGAGATATTCCTCCACGGCCAAGGAGCATGAGAGCCACCAACATCTCCTGGTTGGAAAGCAGATGACCTCTCCCTTCCTCCCCTGGAAGAAGGAGGCTGCCTGTACCTGGATGGGAAAGCAGGGAGGCTCCTTGGCACAGCTGGTGTCACAGTCTGTCCCACCACCAAAGGGGACTCTGGCTGGGGTTTCTGGGCTGAAATCCAGGTCATGGTCAATAAACTGGCCCCACTGCATGAACATGAGGGATCTCTGCTGGTCCATCCGCAGCAGCTCTGGGGGGAAGCGGACAATCTCGTTGGACACTTGTCGGACCTGCAGGGGTGGAGGCAGAACACACTGGGGGGAAATGACATGTGTGAATGGGCGCACCCAGCTGCGGGGTCATCAGCAAAAATTCCCAGGGCGCTTCTTGTGCTTTGCAGACAAAAAACCCCAAATCTGTCTGTGCAGGAAGGTGTTGCCATCACCAAGTGCCCTTCGCTGCCAAGTGCTGCTCTGGCTCTAGGCAGGATTCTGAACCTCCAGGCCAAGACTGTCCCTTGATGGACTTGGGGAAATAGCTAAGCAAGCCTGGGAAAGGGACACAAAACAAATTTTAAAATATCTTTTTTTTTTTAATAGAAGTGTAGAAAAAATAGCCCCAGGGAATGTCTGAAAATTATCTTGAAGTCCTCCTCCCTTCTCATCCCTTACTCAGCAATCACAGTTCTCCCACCTCCATGTATTACTACAGAAAAAGTGGACACAGTGCTGTGGAGGAAGGTTAGGAAGTACAAGAAATCCATGAACACAACCCCAGCTCCTCCTCATCACAGCTGTTGCACCAAGCTCAAGTGACCAAAAGCCATCTCACAGTGTCCCTGCTCACATCCAGGTGCCATGAGAGCCACAACCCCAGCACTTCACCTACCCAGGGACCCCCACATAGCATTTCTGGTCATACATTTTTTGTTCTGAGGATTCCCTGGCTCACTTTATCCTCTGGCATAATTGCTTTTCAGAAACAACTGCCACAGACCAAATAAAAAAAAGGTAAGTAAAATAATTTGGCTTAAATGCACTCAATTTAAAAGAACATATTGTGTAATTCTGTATTCCTCCTGTGATTCTGCAGCAATCAGATTAGTTTTCCTTTGCTTTTCCTGAAGACATGGGACTTAGAAAGCATTCCTCATAGATCCCCCTGGATATTCTCAGACCATCACCCTGCAGCTGGTGAATCTAAGCCACTCTAACCTGATCCACAATTCCAGGTAGTGGATGAGCACTTTGATGCCTGCACTCTGTCCTAGAACTGACAATCCCTAGGCCTGACACTGTGTTCTGAGACTGTCACAAACTTTACCAGTGGAAGGGGGAATCCAGAGAAACGCCTTCCTTCCGTCCACCCGCGGGGCACGGAAACACCATCCTCATATTCTGCTGGCAGCCACCTGGCCAGGGCTCTGTTGGAAGCTCCTAGGGATGGGTTCCTCCTGTCAGAGGCAATGGAAAAACAGCAAACAGTTGGAGCCAAGAGCTTGTGGATATGGAGAAACATGGACCTTGGAATGGGAGCATGCCATGGTTGGGGAACTGCTGCAGCTCTGTAGGTTTGGTGCTATCAGTAAATCTCAGGATTAATAACAACAACAACAACAATAATCATAGAACTGTTTAGGTTGGAAAAGACCTTTAATAATCTGCCCTAACTCTCAGCTTCTCCCAGGCAAGAACTCAGGTGCCCCTGATGTCATCCAGCCTGAAAAAAGGTCCTCGGACTGTGGCTGGAAAACAAAGTTGGAAGCTGAACACCATGGAAAAGGGGAGGAGCCCTTGAATGGAATGACCTATGGTCTTGAACATAAATTGGGGTATTTGGACTGTGAGGTTATTGTGCTGGGTGATTTTTTGAAGGTCATTAATGAAGATGTCCCTGCCCATTGCAGGGGGTTGGACTAGATGACCTTTAAACCTTTTCAAAATCACTTCCAACGCAAACAATTCTGTGACTCTATGATTGTAGTTTGATTAGATGTCCTAGAGTGACTTTATGATGCTCGTATCCCCATTAATCTGTTTAGCCCAGAAATAAGTTTTGCACCTTTAAGATTGGTTCTGACAGCGAAGTGGTGGGGAGAGAAGAAGCATGCAGTTTGTTTTAGACACTGCACTCACCCCTCCACATTCCTCCTCCTGGACTGTTGTTGTCTGTGGATGGACAGAGCTCTCCTTTTTTTTAGTTATAGCTAGCGGAAGCAAAGAAGTTCCCTGGACTGTGGGTTTTGGTTTTTTTCCCCTTTTCTTTGGACCTGTTTAAATCTATTTAAACCTGCTCTGGACTGACCACCCAGGGGAGCACCGGCAGCTGCACCTGTGGCCCACCAGGCTGGGCCTGGCCTGCGACAATTCCAGCACCGGAGGGACTGATCAGAGCCTGAGTGAGCTGAGCTGCAACCCGGGGAGGGACTTTCTCAGTTTGTCATCTCTTTTGGAGCAGCAAGGGGTTTTATTGTTTAACATTGTTCTTTTTTTTTTTTTTTCTTTTTTTTTTTTTTTTTTTTTTTGTGCCGGTGAATGCTTTGCCTGTTAAATTAAGGGTTTTTTCCACTTTTCTCCAAGGAAATATTTTCCCGAACTGGCTGGGGAAGGGGCAGCTTGAATCTGCTTTCTAGAGGAACCTCTTTGGAGGTTCTCTCCAAATTTGCTCTAAACCAGGACAAATACACCATTAAATCCTTAATCAGAGTAGTAACATACTTTCTTTGGAGCGCATGTCCAAAGTGTGTTCTGTGGTGGCCTCTCACCCACAGGGGGTGTAGCACTGCCCCAGGCAGTGGAGAAATAGAGCACAGCTGAGCCCACCTTCCCCAGGGCCTCAGGTCTGGATCAGGTGCAATGGACCAGTCCTTATCCCAGAGCCCACAACCCCCCCTGAAGTGGAAGGAGGCAGGAAGGTCTCTCCTTTGTTCTTATACAATCCCCTGAAGGCGAAAGCACCCTGGAGCAGGAAGAGCTGGCTGAGCTCCTTCCACTGCCTCAGCTGCTCCCAGGAGCTTCCCAGCTCTGTTTTTACAGGGAATGTTTCTGAACTGTCCCTATAAAACACCCCATGTTCAGCAATTTCCCATGTCTCCCACATTCCTCACTCCAGCCATGGGAGGTGCAGGAGGTGCTCTCCCAGCCTATATGCCCAGATTTCCTCCCACACAGTGTGGGGCAAAGAGATGGCTAGATCATGCCCAGTGTGGATTTAGGTCAGGAAACCCTTGGAGACCCTGCCTATGGCCAGGGCAAGACAAAGAGTCTGTCCCCAACATGGAGCTCCTCCTGTTTTGGCAAAGAGCTGGTTCAGGTACAACACCAGGAACCTTCCGAACAGGACTGGAATTAACAGCTCCACACATTACCAGGAAAAACTAGAGTGTGAAACTCTAAAACAAGGTGCCTGTGCGAATCTTCCCTGGAGAAGTGGGTCTAGTTCTACTTATGGAGGATGCTTGACATCCGTCTATAGAAAAATTTAGGTTAACCACCAGCCCAGATCACTGAGCGCCACATGCAGTCGTTCCTTGGACACCTCCAGGAATGGGGACTCCACCAGCCCCCTAGGCAATTCCAATACCTGACCACCCTTTCCAGGAAGAAATTCCTCTTGATGTCCAACCTGAGCCTCCCTTGGTGCAACTTGAGTCCATTTCTTCTCCTCCTGTCCCATCCATCCATCCATCCATCCATCCATCCATCCATCCATCCATCCATCCATCCATCCATCCATCCATCCATCCTTCCACCCTCCTGCTGACACAGCCCCTCACCTGTTGTTGCACTCTCCAGTAATGGTTCTGTAGCCAGATGATGCACAATTTATTTTCTTATCCTGCTGGTCACATCCAGTGGCCTTGAAAATCACCTCCACCTGAGCTGGAGTCAGCAAGTCTGGCAAGGAATAAGGGAGAAAAAAACCATGCAGGTACACACTGGCCCTGCAAAGGTTTTCCTGTACCTAGTACCTGTACCTAGCACCTGTACCTAGCACCATCTGCAAAACCACAGTGTGCTGTCATTTAACTCTTCCTGCTTGAAGACATGCCAAGGATGTTCTTTGAGCAGCAGATGCTTTTACTGGATCGGAAAGCATCAAACCCAGCAAAGCTATGGTCAGATCTTATTTATAATCACGTTAGGCTCATGCAGCAGCAGAATGGTTTTCTAGTATTGGCACTCCTCTCCTCTCCTCTCCTCTCCTCTCCTCTCCTCTCCCCCCCTTTTTATCCACCATAAAATGCAGTCACAGCTATCCTAGAGGCTGTTACAAGTTTTCCCCCTTGGAAGCAGCTCCCAATGGGTGTCGCCCTGCTCGGAGCTGCCTGGAAAAGAACCATCCTGTGGCTGGGCTCACCAAGGGCATTGTGTTTTGCTGTGCAGATTTCCCTTTGTAGGGAAGTAAAGTGGCAGAGTTTAACAAGAAAAGTCTTACAGAATCACAGAATCATGGAATGGTTTGGGTTGGAGAGACCTTAAAGACCATCTTGCTCCAACTCCCTTCCCTTGGGAAGTGTAGGGACACCTTCCCAAGTTGCTCCAGCCTGGCCTTGGACACTTCCAAGGGGCAGCCACAGCTTCTCTGTACAACCTGTGCCAAGGCCACAGCACACTCCCAGCCAGCAATTTCTTCCTAACACAATCCAAATCTCTCCTCTTTTGGTTTAAAACCATTCCCTCTTTTCCTGTCACTATCTACCCATGTAAGAAGTCCCTCCCTCTTTTTTATAAGCCCTTTTAGGAAGGGGCTCTAATGTCTCCCCAGAGCTTTCTCTTCTCCAGGCTGACTGCTCCTTCTTGGCTTTTGCTGCTCACTCCACGTCCCAGCCCTCTGAGGTTTCCTGGTCACTGCTGCCACCAACAGTCTGGGTCATAGCATGGTTTAAAAAGCCACTGGGCAGGTGGGTGAGAGGTGGCAGCCAGGTGGCCCTCGCAGGGCTCTGTAGTGGTACTGGAGCATCAGTCCTGGATGGAGAGGCTGGAGCTTTGCACAGCCAGTTCTGCCATCGCCTTCCAACTCATCCTGTCCCAGAGCAAAGCCAAAGCAGACCATGATGTTCCTTATCCTGCCAGTGCTTTACTGTAATGTTGGTAAAGTGTTTGAGGCCAGGCTAGATGAGGCTTGGAGCAGCCTGGGACAGTGGAAGGTGTCCCTGCCCATGGCAGGGGCGGCACTGGATGGGCTTTAAGGTCTCTTCCCACCCAAACCATTCCATGATCCCCATATGTATATGGCAGGAGTCCTCCCTGTGTGTCCCTGAGCTGTTCCTTTCACTGGCCCTGATTTGCCTCCTCTCAGCAGCCTGGCCTTGCCTGACTCCATCTCACAGAGGATGTTGCTTCTCCAGACACATGCTGAAATGTCCTCTCACATCTCCCCATTCTCTATTTGGACAGTGTCGTGTCTGTGATGTGACTTCAGGGCTGTCTGAGGTCTGGCTGAAGAACTGCCCTCCTTGGGGCCAAGCTGCTGGGAGTCATCTCTGGGTTTGCTCATCCCCTACTCAAGCAGCAGAATATCTACCAAAGCCTTCCAAGCTTTGACCAATTGGAACTTGAACCTCCACACAGCAGAAGGAACCAGGGAAGTGCACAAAACACTTTCACTAACTGAAAAACCTCCAAATAATATTTAAAACGAAAAAAGAGCACAGAAAAATAACTCAGCTTTGCTTCACCACAGCCACATGGGAAAGATTTGTCACAGCCCACAACAACCCCCTTTCCTTCACTCCTCCTAAGCCCCAGTGACCAAGCCCTGTGTCTTCCTCCTCTGCCTTCCTCCCAGCAAAGGGGGATCCTACCTGTGACGTTGAAGTCCCCCCTCACAGCCCATCGCAGCCTCTCTTTGAGCAGGCTCAGGGTGGTCTGCAGATAATCCGCTGCCCGGACAGCCTCTCGTGTCCCCCCCACTGGCTGCTTGAAATATCTCAGGAGCTCTGCTGGGGTCAAGGCATTGTTCTGCAGGTTCTTCTTTATGCTGCAAGGGACAGGAAACCAAAATCTGAAATGGAGCAGGGGCAGGGATGCTGCAGTTGCCCACCTGAGCATCAGGCACAGCATGTCCTAAGTCTGAACTGCTGGAGAGAGTCACCGCGAGAGGCCAGGGCTGCTCCTACCACCCTCCACAGAGCAGCAGAGAGACCTGCAGGAAGGGAGTCCCTGAAACTGCCCAGCTCCACCTGCCAGAAGGCAAATAACATCCATGAGGCACGAAACCTTGCTCAGCTGTTATCCAGATCATCAATATCTCTCACTGTCTGGAGGCCTCAAATGTCTCCAGGCCACCCTGTCCTAAAGCTGCTGGAGGAGTCTCTAAGCCAGGGAGGGGATTCAGAGTGTGGCTGCTGGCAGAGAACAGGTATGGGCTGGTAGGAAGCTGGACACTCCCAAAGCATGGCTGGGAGCCCCACAAAACGTCCTCATTGCAGCATCCAGCTGTTTGCTGCATCCCTTGGAGGGAATCACTGGAAATATGCAGGAGCCTGTTATGGTCTCAACTCAGGGCTCCTGCTCAGAGCCCTGAGGGGTGCAACAGAGCCCATCAGGTGCAGCTGTGAAGGTGGGGAGGCCCTGGCACAGGGTGCCAAGAGGAGCTGGAAGTGTCCAAGGCCAGGCTGGATGGGGCTTGGAACACCCTGAGATAGTGGAAGGTGTCCCTGCCCATGGCAGGGGCTGGAACGAAATAAGCTTTAAGGTCTCTTCCAACCCAAACCATCCGGGATTCTGTAATTCTTTGAAAACTGAGACAGAGGAGGTCACAGCTCCCAGTGACCCAACAGACTGGTGTAAAATCAGGGTGAGCAGCCAAAAGCTGGATGAGAGCCCGCTGTGCTCCCAGAGCTCCCCACCCCACTGTCCCTGTGCTGCGGGGAGGAGGAGAGGCGGGGGAAGAGCTTGGAGAGGACAGGGACAGGAACAGGGTCAGGGGATGGGGACAGGGGATGGGGACAGGGACGGGGACAGGGACAGGGACAGGGACGCGCCACCCCCAGCCCGGCTCTCACCGCTCCCGTGTGCGCTTGTAGGCAGCATCCACCTGCTGCCGGGCCTCAGCCACGCTGCTCAGCAGGGCCGTGTCCGACAGCTCCAGCGGCACATCTGAGCAGGGAAAGGGAGGAGCAGAGGTGAGGGTGCCGGCAGGGGGCATCCCTGCCCCTCCTCCACCTGGGAATTAGACACAGCAGTGCTGGAGGCAAGTGCTGCTCATTCTCCAGAGATCTGTATATAAATATATTCCTCAGGGGAGTCTGAGAGTCTCTCCTGGGCATGAAGATAATCCCTCCATCAGTGGAGGCTTCAAACAGCCCCAAACAGTGAGAGGTGCAGGCACCATCTGTGCTGCCCTTTCACAGCAGAGCATTTGAACAGGCTGTCCAGAGCAGCTGTGGCTGTCCCATCCCTGGCAGTGTCCAAGGCCAGGCTGGATGGGGCTTGGAGCAACCTGGAATAGCGAAAAGTGTCCCTGCCCATGGCAGGGGGTGGGATGGGATGAACTCTGAGCTCCCTTCCAACCCAAACCATTCTGGGATTCTCTGATTCTATAAGCAGCCTGATTTCCCCACATCTTTCCCCAGTCCTTCCCGCAACCTCCTGCCATTTTCACTACTCCCCTTCCCGCCCTGGGGGGAGCTCCCAAAATGAATTTAATCTCCTTCATCTGCTGGCTGTGGGTCACAGAAAGGGAGGGGACAGGCCCTGAGGGCTTCTCTGAGTGACAGCACTTTCCTACAGTTTCTGGGAAAGAGGAAAACTTCAGAAAATAGCACAAAGGGATAAATATCTCCCAGATCTCTCCAGTTTCTTCTAAATACCTTCCCAGATCAGCCCAGAGCTCACCTCTTGGACAATCCTGATGAGAAAAATTATTGCCTGGACCACCATTTGAGGCAAATGAAAAGCCAGGCATGTGCTTTTCATAAGGATTTGACATTGTAAATGAAGAGATGGAGGTGTCCATATATTTTGGAGCAGTGATTCAGGGCTGGAAGAGGGAGAGTAACTGCCCCATCCCTACACTCCACAGGCCCTGGCAGCTCTCTCAGGTGCTGGCACAGGGAGGGAGACCCTGGTTCCATGGGCATGGACAAGTGCTGGGAACTGATCTCCTTTACCTGATTTTAAGGAATCAGGCAGAATGCAAACTGGTAAAAACCTGAAAGAGCCAAGCTTGGTGCCACAGGAGGTACAAACTGTGCCCCTTCTGGCACCTTTTCAGGGCTGTGCTGCTGAATAACAGTCTATTCCAGACACAGCTTGATCTTTCCCCCTCAGAAAATCCCCTGATCTGCAAAGCCTGAGCGAAGGACAATACCGTAGGAAGAGGATACAGATGCCTGGAACAAGCTGAGGATCAACAGCAGCCCCAGGAAGGTTTCTGCCTTCATCCCTGCAAAGAAATGTAAGTGAAGATGACCAAGAACATATGGATGCATCAGAAAGGTCCATGCCAAGGTGGAGGATGGCAAAGGAGCTCATGGAGCATCCCCTGCCCAATGCAACGCTTCCAGGAGGGAGTGCACTGCCTCAGAGCTCCTGTCAGTGCCATGTGGAAAAGGAGCAGCCTCCTGTCCCAGGGACTGCCAGCACTGGTGGGAACTGGAAATGTGCTGCTTGGGACTTCGGGGGCACCACAAAGGGACCAGAACCTGCTGCCAGCACAGCACCCAGAGACTGCAAGGGAGAGCTGCTGGGGAAGAGGAAAAAGCCAGGATAGCACAGCAGGTCCTCTACACCTCTGTTTCTCTGCCTTTAGATTCCAAGAGTCCTCCTTGCAAGTAGTCATGCCACATACAATGTCACATAAAAACATATAAGGACAGTATTCCCTTTATTCCTGATTAGCCTGGGATTGAGAATATTCATATTAAAAGTTACACCAAAATTTTTGAGGAAATAATACTTCAATATTTAGAATGTTGCTACAAAAATCACTATGAGTGAACTGTTTGTGTTCCTCAACAGAGCCAGAGTGAAGCCAACCATGAGCTGGGTATCACTCTATCTCCATAATTATAAAATACGGCATTTATATTTGTGTTTTAATGGGAATTTATTCAGTTATTACCTAGCTATTCCTTTAACATGGGCTGCAAAAGGAGTGGGAAGTATTTAATAGCAATTTAATAGATGTTTGGGATGTTTTTCCCAAAGCTGATTCACTCACCTCCCAGGGCTGCTCCAAGCAATCAGCTCCCAGAATGAGCCCGGAGCTGTGGGCTGAGCACCCACCGTGAAGCTGCCTCAAAGGCAAAATGTCCGGCTCAAAGGCCCCCAAAATGCCCGGCTCAAAGGCCCCCAGACCGCCCGGCTCAGCCCGGTCGCTGTGCAGCAGCCCCGGGCGGCCGCAGCCCTGCGCTCCAGGCGCTTCCTTGCTGCGCTCCAGCCGCGCCCGGCGCCCGCCGAC
>NW_005054381.1:3011837-3031930 GCF_000277835.1 Geospiza fortis | reverse complement strand
CCCCGCCTCCCCCGCTTTTATCGCCCCGGCCATATCAGCAGAGGCTGTCCCGGGCACTCCCCTGGCGTAGGGGTCAGGCCAGTCCAGCGCTCACCTCTCCTCCCACCCTCTGCCCGCCGGGAGGCTCCTTTGTTCGCAGCTGGATACACAGCCTGATGCTTCACCGGAGCTTTCCCGGGATTTTTGAAGGTGATGTGACCACTTCATGGTGGTTTGAGAGTCTTGAGCCCTTCTGGGGGTGCCTTCCAGGGACAAGGTGCTCTTCATCCTCTGCCACTTTTAAATGTCAAAGCAAGGCTTTCACATCTACCCCCGGAGACACCTGCAGTGCCCAGCACTCCCCATCCCACCTCCTGACATGCTCTGCCCCACATCCCCCGGGGGTCCACGAGAGCTGCTCCTTCTTCCTGCACAAGAGAAGGCACTGGGATGATGGTTTGAACAGGCATCACCCTCCAGCTGCTGGTCTGGAGCATCTGGTCTGCCCAAAGTGCTGCTGCACCAGGAGATCAGCTGGCAAAGCATCTCCCCTGCCACGGGCCAAAGCCCCTCTTCCTGTCCCAGAGCAAAAGCATCTGATGGACAAATGCTGACAGGGCATACTGCTGGATCAGTGAGGGATGTGTTTGAGCATGGAAGTGCATGAGGAGGCAGAGGAACTGCTCCTCAGCTCCCCCTCGCTGCACATTGCAGCTGTGTTTGCCCTTATGGATCAGAACTCCTTGGATCAGCAGCACAGACTGGGAGCAACCAAGTTCCTGCCAGGGCTCCCCAGGGCTGGTTGGATGAAGGTCTTCACCTCGACTGCCCTGCATGGACACCCCAGGACCCACAGTGGCTGCAGAATGGTACAGGTGGTGCAGTGCCTCTGGCAGTGACTCTGCAGGTGTGTCCATCCCCAAAGCTGGGATCCACCATCCCCAAAGCTGCCTCCTTGTAAGTGGACCCATGAACTGATGATGGTCCTGGTCCTTTAATACTTTAAAGAAAATCAGCAAAACAAATTACAAATCTTGCAGTGAGGCCCAGTGAGGCTGGTCCTGTTTGCAGACTGGTTTTGACAACCTGGAGGGAATCCACCTGAGCCCAGGAGAAAGCTGGGTTTGGTCAGCCTGGAGGGAAGAAGGCTCTGTAAGCCTTACTCTTGACTTTGACTGTCTCATGGAAGGGCTGCAGAGCAGACAGAGCTGTTCAGAATGTCCAGGGATGGGACAAGAGGCAATGACACGTGGTACTGCCAAGAAAATTCCCAACAGATGTACAAAAACACCCAGCATAGTGGTGAAGTGCTAGGACAGGACCCAAAGCAGAGGTGGGGCCTGCATCCCTGGGGATAATGCTTCCTTAAATGAGACCTGAGCCTTCAGGGTGACCCTAACCCAAGAGACTCAGGAGGTCTCCAGCCCACCCCTTTCAGAGTGTGAGACAGAAGCAGAACATCTGCCTGAGGTCCCAACTTCAGCACCAGCTCCAGCACCAGGACCAGCTCCAGCACCAGGACCAGCTCCAGTACCAGAAACAGATCCAGCAGTAGCTCCAGAACCCGCAGTTTGCACAACAGAGACCACAGCACAGGTCTTGTGCAAAGGGGCAGAGCTGGTGGATTTACAAAGCTCTGAGTCCCTCCCCTGCTGCATCAGCACCAGACAGAGGAGGAGGATGAGGATGTTTCAAAGGCTATGGACAGTTAGTGCATGACAGTGCCGGGAAATATGTTTCACAATGAGGAACTTAATTCAGAGAATCACAGAAGGGTCGGGCTTGGGACGGACCTTACAGACCATCTTGTTCTACTCCTGCCTTTGGTAGGGAAACCTTGCACCATCCCAGGCTGCTCCAAGCCCTGTCCAACCTGGCCTTGGACACTGCCAGGGAGACTAAAAGGTGAGAATAAAAGGAAATTTTCTCGTCATCTCCCCAAGGTCTTCCCTGTGGTGTGAGTTTATTTGCTGCCAGCCTGGGGACAGCAGTGACACAACTCTGTGTGTCACTCAGGTTTACGTTTTCCTGGCAGTTCAGGACCTTGCACTGCTGGTCCAGCAAGATCCTGACCTCATCCCTGCCCTCTGGCAGTGGGAGCCATTCCCTGTGTCCTGTCCCTCCATGCCCTGTCCCCAGTTGTTCTCCTGGAGCCCCTTCAGGCACAGGAAGGGCTCTGAGCTCTCTTTGGCTCTTTCTCCTCTCCAGGTGAGCACCCCCAGCCCTCCAGCCTGGCTCCAGAGCAGAGGGGCTCCAGGCCAGGAGCAGCTCCATGGCCTTCTATGGACTCATTCCAGCAGCTCCAGGTCCTTCTGCAGTTGGCCACAGGGCTGGGGCAGCTCTGCAGGTGGGGTCTCACCTGAGCAAGGCAGAGGGGCAGAATTTCCCCTTCCCCTTCTGCCCAGAGTGGGACATCAGCCCAGGGCATGGGGGGGTTTCTGACACACGTGGCTGGGGCACATCCATGACAGGGGTTTGGAACCAGATGACCTTAACGTCCCTCCTGGCCCTGGCCATTCTATAATTCTGTGTTGAGCTTCTCATCCACCAGCATGTCCAAGTCTTTCTCAAGGCAGCTTTCCTTCCATCCATCCATCCATCCATCCATCCATCCATCCATCCATCCATCCATCCATCCATCCATCCATCCATCCATCCATCCTCTTCCCAGCCTATACTTGGACTTGAGATTGCCCCAACTCCATGTAGGACCTTTTACTTGGCCTGGTTAAGTGTCATGAGTTTTGCACAGCTCCACCTCTCCAGGCAGTCCAGATTGTTTTCATGGATGTCCAGTCCCTGCCCTCCAGTGTGTGAGGAGGGCACCTCCCACCAACACAGCCTGGTGTCACCAAGACACTGCCCAGGGTGCCCATGAGCGTCTTTGTCACTGGGAAAGATGTTAAACACACAAACTCCTACATCAACCCCTGAGAGACACCACACCAAAATGCTCTCAAAAAAAAATACTGTTCTCCAGCTGCTTCAGAAACCATGGAAGTGGGGGGTTGCAGGATGCTTTGTCTCTTGAAAGTTTACTTTCCTTGGAGACTGTGACCCGGCTCCCAGATCAGGGTGAATGGGAAAGGCCACGGGCCTGGCTGAGCCTCCCAGTGAGCACCAACACAAGCACCAAACCCCTGCACTCAGAGACTACATGCTGCTTATCTGGAGAATGGAAACAGGAATATATTGATGCCACCAGCAACTCCCCCAAGCAGAGAAGTGCCATCCACACCTGGGCTGTGGCACAGCAATGAGAAGTAGAGGATGCAAAGCAGAACATCTGGATTATATCTTTATTTTGCCCCTTTTTTTTGTTTCTTGTAGTTTTTCATGTTTATCTATAACAGCTTAAAGCTCTTAATCTTAAAATCTTTTTCATGGAGACTTCTCTGAGCTTTGCTGTACAGCCTGTCTGGTGTTGGGGAACCAGCTGAACTAGGGAGACTTTGCTGAATGATAGGTCTGGGTCTATCCCAGCAAAATTTACAGGAGGTAGAGACACAACACACACCTTGTGGTCCCAGATACTCAGCTGGGTGGGGAGGATGGAAGCACCAGGAGCAAGGGAGCCAGGCAGGCACTGGCTTCACAGGGCCTCTAACTCTGGGCACACCCCAGAACGTTCCAGCAGCTGCTTTTCAGCCTAAAAGTTTTGCTCTTCAATTCATCCCCTGAGGAACTGATAAAAGCAATGACAGTTTCTTTCAAAAGACCTTCAACAACTCACTTAAGAAACTCTAGTTGATAAATTCAGTTAGAACAGCAACGACTTCCTCCGTGGGAGGACAGGCTGCAGATAAAGCTCTGGGCTGTTGATGAGTTTCATCACTGAGGCTCCTCCAGAAGCCATGGAAACTCCAGCAGAGCTGCAGCACTTCATCCTTTCAAAGCCTCTGCTCTGTCCTTGCCCAGACTCCCATCCACCACAGGACACTGTGCCTTACTGTGGTATCAAGATCCTCATGGAATATTTCTCTCTAGGGAGCAGCAGCTTCCCAAACAAGTCCTTTCTGTCAGGAGAATCCTGCAGAATCCCCCCAAAATCCCAGAGTGACTTCTGGCACCTTGGCTGGATTCCCAGAGGCTCCAGGTGCAGGACCACACCCCTGACCAACCACTCACACACCAGTGGAGCTGGGAGTGCAGGGATCCAGCCCAGGCACTCTGGGCAGCCTCATGCCCACAGCCCTCCCTGCTGTCCTGTGTCCCCAGGGCTGCCACCTCAGCCCCCACCCTCACCTCACACCTGGAGCATCCACAGCCACATCTGTCCCTCTGAGAAGGGGACACAGAAGGTGCAGAACACCCTCAAAGTGCATGGGGTTGGTATAATTTCCTCACCCACCCCCTCGAAGAAGCATCACTGAATCTTTGGCTTTTTTAAGGAAAATGTATTTTTGTGAAAATAGAATTTATTATCATAAAATTTGATATTAAATAAAAACATACCATACCACCACCACTCATGGCTGCTGTGCTGGCACCACTCACGGAGCTCACAGAACTGCCCTGCTCAGAACAAGGACCCACTGGAACATGCAGAGAGAGAAACACAGGGAGGGACAGAAACCATGGCATACAAAACCCTCTGTGCTTGGACAGGGCAGCATCTCAACTGCAGGAACACATAATCTCCTACAAAAACAATGCAAGCTGCCCAGCCCCAGCACACCTCTCCCAACACTGGCTCGGGAGCAGCTCACAGACACAGCAGAACGGAACCGTGGAGAGGCAGACGGACAAATAAATAAATAAATAGGTAGATAAATAAATCCATTGATAAATAAAACTATAAATAAATCATAAGGCGGAGTCCCCAGCCAGTGCATGGTCAAGGTGAACCAGGCAAGAGCAGCTGATAGCAGCCCACCCCCACGCTGAAGAACTGACCCCCGCCAGGGCATCGCTCCTTCCTCCCCGGGGATCCTCGTGCTGGAAGCTGACTGAGGCAGTGTGGGATGCTCCGAGGCACAGCTGCATATTTACAGGGTTACAGTACAAATAAGAACTCACTCATCAGCCCAGAGACAGCGAAGGGAAGTCATGGGAACAGAGAAGTGCAATTTTCTTTGCAGGAACTGAAGGAGTTGACATGACCTCCTTTGGAGCAGAGAAGTACCAAGGTATGGAGTACAAGGGATCTCTCCTAAGGGGTGGGGCTTTGCTGAGAAAAGCCAGTTAGCTAACTTACAGCCAGAATATAATCGTTAAATTAAAATATTTACAGGGAACCAGTGCACCAAGGGCTGCATGGAGCAGGACATGCTGGATCCCAGAGCTGAGCCCTCACACCTCACACTTTTTCCCCAGGGGCTCTCAGCTCCCACGCCCTCCAGTTTTCTCTCTTCAACACATATTTCTTCCCTATGAAAATAATCAGCTTATTGCAGAGGGCTTCTCCTGAACTCTCAGTCTCTGGGGTTGTGTTGGCAGCCTGGATGGAATAAACAAACCCCTTGTCAGTTTTTTTTATTGGACCCAAGTCTTTTGAAGAGATTTTTCCCTTTGAACAAGAAGCCTCTCTTCTTTTTCCTCTGCCCAGGTGCATCACTGCAGGCGAGGAGGGCCAGCGATGCCTGGTCTGGACTCTGCTCGCCTGGGACAAGGCAGGAAGGTGCTGGCAGAGGAGGAGATGGAGAGGAATCGCTCTGATCAACAGACCCATCTGGATTTAGCTAGGTGGGAAAGAGAGAAGACAAAAGACAAAAGCACAAGTTAGAACTGCTGAAGGAGATCACACCAACATAAACCTCAGCCAGAGAACCTGGCCTTCTCCCCTCTATGCAGTTCCACTTAGGAAGTTTCCAGTGGATTTACATTTTGTACTCACAACCCAGACCCTCCCTTAGTTAAGAATTCCTGAAATTCCTGAACTTTGGGCTAAGAACAGGACAGCACAAAAGACCCACTAAGTACATGGTGAAAGATGCTGCTCCACAGCTAAATAAGTGAAGCAGCTCCTGAGAGCATGGATGGGGACAGGTACTGATGAGTCCATGAGTCCTCAGCCATGGAGCATGCTGGGCTCCCAGCATGCTCTGGGACAGAAGCCAGGACATTAACAAAACCAAATTTCGTAAGAACAAGTGCTCTGCAAGACCTCCACAAGATCAAGGAGACTGGCTAAGCCCTGAGGCTTCTCAATAGTAGCCATGGTAGTAAGAGGAATTGGGGGTCCTGCAAGGCTGCTCAGCATCCAGCAGATCCAGAGGCAGGAGGGGCAGAAAGCCAAGTCTGGTGCTCTGCAGTGGCACCAATGGAGCAGGACATGGAGAAGTCTTGGATCAAGTGGCACACGGGAATGTTCCTGAGTGTTTGAGATGGTTAATTGGGACCCACCAGTCTCAAATAGTGCTGTTTCCTTTGGAAATCAGAATGTGCCCTAGTCCTGGGCTCAGTTTCCTCTTCACAAAGCACCGAGAGATAAGTTCCTATCAGCAGCCTTCCTTCCACAATCTCCTCTCGCTAGGCTTAGCTGTCCAGACAGTGACAATTACCAATATGGCAGGTCAACCTTTCCCAACAGGCTGCGAAGCTCCTCAGGGAAGAGGCTCTGGGTTTCTGAGGCCTAGGAGAGCCTTAGTCTCACTGTCTTCTCTTCCACACAGCTTTCACAAACCAGCAGCTTCCAAGCTCCAGCTGTACATCCTGTCTCAGCATTCCCCAAAACACAAGGTAAGAGTGGCTGGATCTGTGCCAGGGAAGAGTCCTTTGACATTGGAACATCACACCCTCAGCATTCCTCTACCTGGGCCTCACTGAGTCCCTCACAGGTCTGCAGGAGCCAAAGCCCTTAGCGGAAATGTGAGATGGTGACAGTGCCAGCAGGACTCTCTGCCTGAGTGGAAGCACTCCTCAAGATCAGACTCCAGCCGGGAACTGTGTGAAGATCTCAGCAGCAGCCCCTGGTCAGGACTGGATGTGCCTGGTCCTGGTCCCGCTCTGTGTCCAGGGCAAGCAGCTGAATAAGGCAGAAGCAGAGCCCAGAGCACTGCTGCCCCACTCCAGCACAGCCATGCTCATGCCCTGTGGGGACTTTATTTAAAGTTTCCCAGGGTGGAAAGTCAAAGCAGCTCTGCTCTGCCACCCTAGTTCTGGTTCAGCACCCACCTCCTTTGGGACCAGGAACAGCCAGTGGCTGTGACCTCTCCTCCCCTCACAGGTGGAAGCTGTGCTGGTCCGGGCTGCTGCAGGCATGAAGCACCTCTGGCCCAGGATGAGCACAAACCTCTGCTCTGGGTGAGACTCAGCACCTACAATACCCATGGAATCAGTCCTGAGTGGGTAGGAGCACAGGGAGCTCCATCTTGGAGTGAATTTGTGACCCCTCCCAACTCCACAAAGCTGAGAGTCAACTTCTGCTTCACAGCAATCACTGAGTTGTGCCAGTGCCATCAGACTCTCCCTTACCTGAATTACAGGACAGAGCTGGAACTCCTCTCTGCCTCTCCCCATGATAGTAACCAATCCCACAGCTGACTTTTCCTGAGCTCACATTATGTTCACCTGAAAATGTTGCTTTCCAAGGCACTCCTGCAACACTCCAGGTGTGCAGCACTGTGCCCTAAGGCCAGCTGCTGTCCAGGACATGCTGTGGGATGTCACACATGCTGATGGATGGCCCAGGCTGGCCTTTGGGAAAGCTGCACTCTGCCTGAAAGGTCCACTCCAACCAATGCTGCAGCAACGGCTGCAACCTCTGTCTATCCTGGCAGCTCCACTGTGCAAAGAACAGCACTTGGTGCTGATAAGCCCCGTGTTAGTCAGGCCTGAGGAGTCCGGGAGTAAATCCAAATAAATCCAGATGAACCATATGCAGCCAGAAATGCAAGATTTATGGAGGCAAAGAGAAAAAGAAAGCATGGGCAGGGCTAAATTGGAGCCCGCTCTCTTAGCTGGGAGCAAAAGAAAGAATCCCCAAGTTCTACTCCAGAAACTATGATTTGTGCAACAAAGAATCCTTGGATAAAATGTCCAAAAGCACCGGGCTAGCATCAGAAGGAACTCACCAACACTCAGGGAGTGATGTAGGAGGGATGTAAAGGCCCTGTGCAGCCAGGGCAGTGGAGGCTCTGTCCATGCACCATTGGAAAACACTTTTTTGGTAAAGATGGAACAGTTTCAGGACAGACCTGAAGTGGCCCCACAATCAATTTCTCCTCTTGTCAGAGGTCTCTATGTGGCACGAAAGCAACAGAACCAGCTCACAGATTCATGTGGTAAGAGAAAAATCATATGAAAAGTGGGGGTTCTTCTCTAAGAGAAACAAAGGAAAAACTGCTCTGTCAAAATCCTCATACAAGTTATTAGAGTGATAAACATAAGAGTGATGTCAGTTTTCAGGGATGGTTTTAGTACTCTCTCAGGTGTTACTGCTTAACAGAATTTCTGAAAAACAAACATTTAAAACTAAGGAAAACAAAGACTGCTCCCACTGGTCCCCAAAACTAGGGGTCTCACCCACCCAGCCCCAGAACAATTATCCACACAAGATTGGTTTTAGGGCCTCAATGTTACTATTTTCTTAAATGGATGGTGGGAAGGGTTTTTCAGGACTATTCTCAGGAAGGAGTAAAATCCAGAGGGAAAAAACCCCAGGCTGAACATGAAGTGAGCTCAGACTGAGGAGGACCTTGCAAAGGCCAAACGATGCTTTGGCTGTTGATGCGAACAGAAGGGACAAGCTGAATTACAAAGCAGGTCCTTCCCAAACCTGAATATCCAGCACAGTCCCATCCTGGTCCCCAAAACCACCAGATAATTGTTCCAGCCAACTGCACTTCATGTGCTGAATGGTTTGTCTTTACCACAGAACCCAGACGGCAGTGAAAGGTCTGACATCAGACCTGAAGGTGGATTTGCCACCACAGCCCCAGACCAGCCTGTCAAACTACAAACAAGAATAGAAGCCAACTCCAGGTGCAGGAGCCTTTGAGGTGCTGGGCTGGGTGGGAGGTTGAAGGTCTCACACACTTACATGGTTGCTCTCTCTATGTATCATTCATATCTATCACTGGACTCTTCTCTTCCTCATTCTCTGAAGAAAAGAACCATCCCGGGTGCATAACACAGGCAGAAATAAATACATGAAATCAGTTAGAATCAAACACTTTCTGAAGGTGCTTTACAATCAGTCTTTGACAGAAACCATATGTTATCAATAGAAAAATATTCCATCAACAGGAACAGTGTTAAAGCAGCTGCTCTGAGCTGGTAAGCATGAGTGGTTTGGGCCCTGGCTGTGACCAGAACTTCTTGGATCCTCCCCTTTATGCTGTTTTTGTTTGTTTATTCTAATCCCCAAATGTTATCAGTTTGTAAGTTCAATTGCTTCACCTTTTCAGTTGACAGCATTTTAAGATTTACTCAGAAATAATTAAAAATGATCCACCTTCCCCAGTTCAATTTGGAAATAAATTGTCCTTATTCTCAGGCCTTTGGTAGGGCAGCAGGGAGAAGGGAAGTGTGAAGAACAGGTAAGGTAAGAACATCACATCCAAGAAATTACAAGTGATTTAAAAATCACTCATGAAGAAGCTTCTGCTGCAACTGGAACAAGCTGTAACCAAGCCCAAAGCTCTGCCATGGTACACACACATCCCCCCTGAGGTGCCAGGGCTCAAGCTGGGACTGGGAATTTGCAGGGAGCCTGCTCTGCTAACAGCAAGTTGAACAAGCAAGTCTTCCTTAACTCCATGGGATGAAAATGCTACAGGAATTTGGAAAGCCTCAGGCATGACTGTATTACTGAGAGAGTTTATTCTAGCTGAGGGATGGATATGGAATATGTCTGTTTTACAGGAGGTATTTCTTTCTTCTGCCTTTCCCGTGAGGTTTTCTGCCCACAGGTTGGGATGCTGTGATTGCTGTGACAGCCAAAACCACTGTGGGGTCAGGTTCTGTCTCTTCAGGAATCATTAAACACACTTAAATGCAGTTAATTGATTCCACTTTGTCTCTGAGCAGGGTAAATATACCACTTTTAACAGAGGGCAAGCGTGCCCATCTTGTTTGGAAGCTTTTTAGACAGGTCTGGATTGCAAAGCACAAACGGGAGGAGTGCTGGGGGTGCTGAGCCAGAATCCCCTGGGACAGGTGTCCAGGAGAAGCAGGGAGGCAGCAGGACAGGAGCCAGGCTGCCAAAATGCAGAAGCAGCCACAGTCATGCCTAGGGAGCTCAAGCTGATTCCCACTAAAATAAAATTGGTTTAATCATAATTATCTGAATTTTCCAGTCCTCCAACTACAGAGAACAGTAGTTCATGGATCAGGAGAGTAACAAAACTACCAAACCCAACAGGTTCCTGCTCTGTGCACCCAAAAGTCAGAGCCAGTGTAAGGGGAGGCTCCCTTGGATCTCAGGCACAGAGGACTAGAGACAAATGGAAATGTTTGAAGGGTAGGCAAACCTGAAACGTGTCTATTTTATATGGGTTGTCTTTAACATACCTGAAAGGCACTTGTGTTTAAAAAAATGTCATGAAACATAGGAAAAGAGCCTCCAACCTTCAGCACCAAGGGTATGTGGGCCAAAGTGCTGTGCAGGCCATCAGTCACCCACTGAACTCAGCAGCAGAGAACAGAGAGGAAAGTGGGTTTGGCTTTGCAAACACTTCACACCTGCCAGCGGCAGATAAAGTTACCTAAACTCTCCCTGGTCCCTGGGAGGATATGGGCTGGGGCTAGAATAACAACCCCTGGAATCTGAAACAGGCCCAGTGGCTATTAGTTGATGCCAGAGGGAAGGGGAAGATCTGCACTAAATTACACTTAGAATTCCACCTTTATTTTACTGGTTGAGGTCTCCTTTGGCACCCTCTATTTCAACAGTTGAGTCATTTGGTAAGAGTAAATAATTTTGAGACGGAAACTGAAGGAAGAACCCCACTCTGCATCCTTGTTAACCCCCAGGGAGGTTAGACTTGGGTGACCTCTGGGCTCTTAAACCCTGGCAGTAACAGCTGATTAACCTCTGATTCCCCTGCAAGGACCAGTATCCCCAGCAGGGGAGTACAAGGACCCCAGAGAACTGCTGATGTCAGCAGATGATCCAACAAACTGCCCACAAACCTCATTATCTGAGCCAGGCTGCTCTGCCTGAGAAGACATCAAGGCTGGAGTGCAAATCCTGTACCCACAAAGCCTGGAATGCCAGGAAGCAAGGGACAGGGCTGAGGTGAAGGAAGACCAGGCAGCATTTGAAGATATAGATACAGAGAACAGGAAGAGCTGAGCATGAAAAAAAGCCCAAGAAATTCTGCAGAGAGCAGAAAGCCATCGCACCAGTGGGGAGTTCAACAAAGCAGGATTCAGGGCCACCTACTTCCCTAAGGATAGCTCAAAGCCAACCGGCTCTGACTCATGTGGGTCTGACACCACATGACAGTGCCAACAACCTCCCAAGAAGGACTGAAGGTTAAGCCCAAGCTGTGAGGTGGGACCAAGCTGGGTCCCTCCTGCCTCCCTCTCCACAGTGAGACAGCACTGGGGATCCAGGAGTGACAAAAGAGCTGCTGCACTTTTAGCCTCAGCCCCTGACACGACCCCAGTCTCCCACTTAAGCCTTTATTCCAAGAGTCTCAGCCATACAATGGAAGGAGTTAATTTAACCTTTGAATTCCTTGACTCTGGGGAATGCTTTTGAAACCATAGGATCCATCCCCTAGATCTGCTTGGGAAACTCCTCAGTGTGTTTTGAATTTATCCAGAAGCACCTCAGCCTGGATTAAGATATATCTAACTTGGGGTGGATGGAAAAACATTGGTGTTTGGGTGTTGCTAATTCCAGAACTCCTTGGCATGGATATAGTAATATTTAAGGAATTTAATGTGCCTGGGGAGCTGTTTGAACCTTTCCTTCCAGTAGGATTTTCCTACTGACCTTTCAGTGGATCTAAACAATTTGCTGGTAGGATTTGAATACTCCTTGCCTACCTGACCACACTGAGGCCCCAGCAGGTGTTGTTTTGTGCCACTTTCTGCACTACAAGTAAGTCTTTGGGAAGAGCTCCTGGCACTCCCTTGGGATGAACAGGCTGCATGCAGTAAGTTTAGTGATCCCATGGGTGCTGCATGCCATGCAATGCCCAGGCTCCAGCCACAGCCCAGCCTGGATGGCAGTGCCATGCAGTCACATATCTCACCTGGCTCTCAGCACTCAGTGGAGAAGCTTCTTTCTCTTTGGAATGGAATTCCTTGGCCGTGCCGCCGTCCAAAGGAACAGCTTCCAGGAAGTTGGATGGGACAAGCCCTCTCTGTTGGTTCAGCTCTCCCTGCAAGATCAACATTCAATTCCCACATCAGCTTTCCTGGAGATATAAATAACAACTTGAGGTGCAGTGCCCTGCAGAGAAGGTTGGGCTGTAGGCTGAGACAAGTCCAGAACAAACCCACATAGGGAGGATCCTCAGAAAATTCCAGAACTCACATCCTTGCTTAGTTGTGGAACAATTCAGAGCACAGAAACAGAGAAGAGAGTAAAGGAAGGAGAGATGACAGCAAGTTGTGACAAAGGTGCTTTCTACAAACTCAAAATGTCCACTACCATACTGCAATATGACCGTGCCACAGGCGCCCTAGAGGCCTTTGATTTGCCCTGGTATTTACTGATGTCTTTAAAGAATGAGGCAGTATTGGTACAATGTCCTGTAGGCAATGCATCCAAGATCACAGAGGCCCAGAGCTGCAGTATTGTACTCCTACAAATATTTATCCAGTTCAACAGGAGGTGGTTGGGTGAGACAAAACCCATCCCAGCATTGCTGCTTGTCCAACACTATAAAAGGATCAAACAAAACATTCTCAGTGATGCCCTCAGACTTAACCTGGAGCTCAACCTTAAGTCAGATGTGTGAAGGCACAGTGCTTCCCATGCAGGAAAAGGTGGATGATCCAAGGGCCAAGGCTCAAGTTTGGCACCCAGCTGGAGGGCAGGCACAGCCCCAGGAATGTGTCTGCTTACTTGGATCACCATTCCAGCCTCTGACCCAAGTGTCCAAGTGCCTGGTGAAATGTTAGCTCAGAGCAGGTGCTGGTTCAGCTGGTGTGTGCATGGAAAAATGCAGGCAAGGCTTTGGGAAACCTGCAGGCAATTGATACCAAAAAATAAACTCAGAACCACTGGGATGATTAAAGACCACAGTGATGCTCTCAGGGCTGGAGCCCCTCTGCTCTGGAGCCAGGCTGGGATACCCCGGGACTCCCCTGGAGGAGAAAAGGTTCCAAGGGAGAACTCAGAGCCCCTTCCGGGGCCTAAAGGAGCTCCAAGAGAGCTGGAGACAGACTGGGGACAAGGGACAGAGAGACAGGACAAGGGACAATGGCTTCCCACTGCCAGAGGGCAGGAATAGATGGGATATTGGGAAGGAATTCCTGGCTGTGAGTGTGCTGAGGCCCTGGCACAGGGTGCCCAGAGAAGCTATGGCTAACCCTGGAGCCATGGAAGCATCCAAGGCCAGGCTGGACAGGGCTTGGAGCAACCTGGCACAGTGGAAGGTGTCCCTGCCTATGGCAGGGGGTGGAACAGGATGAGCTTTAAGGTCCCTTCCCCAAACCATTCCAAGACTCTGTAATACCGGATTTACAGCAGGAGAAATGAGCTCCAGAAATAGACTGCCCTGCACTAAGTAGAGAGGGGTTTATGTTTTTCTCAAAAGCAGGATATGTTGTGCCCTGATTTCTGCTTCCCTGCCACTCCATGAACTCCAACAATTTCCAGTGTAACCACAGGACCTTCCCAAGCCCTGCACTTACATAGTAGAATCCATCATCATCCATGGACCCAAAGACAGTGATAACGTCCCCAGCACTGAAGGTCAGTTCAGCCTGCAAAGAGCCAGAGAACAGAGGTGACAGGAAAAGCAGTGCCTGGAATTACTCACCAGGAACACAGGCTTCCCTCAGCCTCTTGCCCAATCTTACTCCAGGGGAGGGAGCCCACTGTGTTTGGTCTTGCAGGAACAGGATGCAGGAGGGAAACTGAAGTGGATAACTCTGGAATTCATTGCTAGGGAAGCATTTCATAAATTAAGACAAGAGCAAAGCCCATTTTAAAACCAATTTTAATAAGGTTTCAAAATAGTACCTACCAGCTCTGGAAAGGTGCACTGAGGACAAGCTCAGCAAGCACCAGAAATACCATCAATTTCTTTAAGTATAATTACAAATCCCCCTCCCTTGGATGAGCCTGTTTTGTATGCAGCACTTAGGGACTAGTTACTAGCAGGAATGCATACAAAACAGGGTGGTTTAACCTGGACACAGAACAGGAGCACAGCACACAGTGACCCTTCGCTGTCACACCCTCTGTTCTGTCAGACACCCCAGCACATGCTCCATGGGGCATAAGGCTAAAGAAAAAGGTGTCACCAGTCTCTTTTAATGGAAAAAGCTGCCCAGTGGAGGCTCCAAACAGGCTGAGTCCCACTTAAGACACTGGCACTTCACAGGTGTCAGCTGGAAGGGATCTACTTCCAATATATTTACAATAATATATCCCTAGTCCTCAATTTAACCTCTTGAGGCTGCAGGTCGCTCCTGTGGAGCATCTCCCACAGAACTCTTACCAGCTTGTTTCAGTAATTTAAGCTCTTGTCCAAAAGAGTTCTACAAGAGCAAATCACTGCAAAAAGCACAGTCACCTCCTCAGTGACAAGGGTTCAGAAGTGTTTGGTGGCTGGATATATGCTCACATTGTGTCTCTCCCAGGATATTCCATCATCCTAAAACACTCTGTCCTCAGCTGTGTCTCTCTGGGCAGGAGACACAGCTTGGGCGGCAAGCATTCCTTGAGCTGTGCCCTCTGCTGGCCAGACACTCCTTTGTGGATGAAGGGAAAGGATGGGAATCCAAACCCTGTGTTTATGTTTGCTCAAGAGCAAACACAGCTTGGAGGAACAGAGAACAGAGCATGTGCCCATCTCTTTTTGCAGAAAGGATTCTGCATTGCCACCTTTCTACCTGGAACAGATTTATCCACAAAATTACTGTTTGGATTGTATCCTTCCCTGTTTAGATTATACCCCTTCCCATTCCTGGAAGTGTCCAGGGCCAGGCCGGAAGGAGCAACCTGGTCTAGTGGAAGGTGTCCCTGCTCATGGTGGGGGGTGGGATGAGATCGGCTTTAAGATCTCTTCCAACCCATCCCATTCCATGATTCTGTGATTCTATATATAGGAATTGCTTGAAAACAAGAACTTTGCAAACTAGTATATTAAACTGGAGCTAAATCTTTTTGCTTGAACAAAGACCTACACAGATACTTAACACTAAAGTCATGCTCAAATTAAGTGTCAAAAGTGCTTTCAAACACTTAAGCAGGTTTTTCCTTTTCCCAGACTGTTTCCTGGATCAGTTGCTACCAGCAGGAGCTGTTTCCTCCTGCCCCAGATCAGCTCAGTCCTGTCTGATCACTAAAGGATGCAATGAATACTCACACAGTTTCACTGAGACTCTGGTTGGACCAATGTGCTGAATGTCTTGAGAGAGAAGGAAAAAAGAGATAGGAAGAAGAAACCTCTGAAAAGGGGGGAGCAGCTGGTGGTTACCTCCACATCTGTGTTAGGAGAGCTCTCCTTTGGGTTGTAGTCAAAGGCAGCCACCATCCTGCGGGGAGTCAGCAGGTCTGCTTCAATGTCTTTATGTTTCTGCCCTGCAGGAGAAAAATAAAATATACTTAGATGAAAATACTAGGACAAAATCCCAAATCACATCAACTCCTTCACCATTCTTATAGTGGTCTGTGCAAAAAGAATACAGGGGGGGAACTGAGTGGAGAGAGACTTTAGAGCCATTTGGTAAAACAGTTTTCTGATCTTCTTCATTGCCTCATAAGCACAGAAGTGGGGACAGCCGTCCATCCCCTCATCCTGGTGCTCTGTTTATATGTACAGGAATGTTTTATTTTACGTTTTCTATTTACTCACACACACACACACACACACACACACAGAACAGCTGTCTCTTTACAGTGTCTTGAAAGGACATTTCTTCTCCCACTACAAAATGTTCTGCTATTAAGCTACAAAATTTATCCTCCAAGAGCCAGGAACCAGCACACAGGGAAGTCCAGGCCTTGCCATCCCAAATCTCCTAACTGCTCAAACCCATTACCTACAGACCTGCCCTGAGCCTACAAAAGCCAAGTCTGGTGCTACAGAAAACACACATTCATGGATTTAAACTCTCCTTTGGATCAGCACTGGCTGGGCTGGCAAAGGGTTTGCACACTTGGCCTCTCTGGATATAAACAGATGATGCACCTCAGAAGAGGGAGCACCCTCTCAGTGTCTCTTGGATCATAGGAACCACAGCATGTGATGAGTGAGAGACTGCCCTGCTCCTCCCATAGCAAAACAACTGGTGCACTCCCCCTGCAAGCACCCCCTGCTCACCCAAACCGTTCTGCACCCACCACTAAACAACAAGAACTAAAACCTTTTGTTACAGTGCTTAGAAGCAGGACCACAGGGTGTCACACTGGCCCCTGACCACAAAACACATCTAACACTATCATGCATTACCTACTCCCCAGTAAAAGCACTTCTCACCTGGCTGAGACTTGCATTCCTGTTTGTCCAGCCCTGCTGGGGGAAGAAAATGCCTCATCAGTAAGAGCTCACCTCCAACAGTGGCCACATGACACAACTGATAAACAGTTAAAAAAGAGCACCAAGACAGCAAACAACAGAAGCACACTGTTCATGCAACTCAAAGCCTACACCAGTAACCAGGACTCAGGAATGTAACAAGAAGCACAGGTCAAGCTCCAAACTACAAAAGACATCACTGTTGTTAAAAACTTAACACCAGCACAGGGATGGGCTCTCTTTCCACTTCCTAGCAGTCATATAAACATCTGAGGGTCCTGAAAGTAAGTAGTAAAAATTCAATGCAGTCTGTAATCCTATAGCAAAAACCAAAGAGGAAGCAGTGGGTGACACAGACCTTTCTTGGAGCGTCTGGGCTTTGGAGGAGGGACAGTTTGGCGGCGTGGAGGTGGAGAAAATGTGCCATTTCCTTAATAAAAACACCAAAAAAGCAAATAAATAGACGAGAGAAACAGACAGTGAATGGAAAGTGAGAAGCATCTTGAATAGTGAACAGGGGACAGAGATGACATGCCTCCCCTGGGAGGCTGACAACAGGATTTCTGTGGGCAAAGCCCTCTGGGCCTCATATGTGGACTCAGATGAGCTGTGATCCATATCCCAAATACACAGAGAAATCCACACTGCACTTACACCTTTTAGTCACTCCACAGCTCAGAGCAGACACACTTTGCTGCTCCTCAGCTTTCAGAAGCAGCACCATAAGGACAAAATAAAACCTTGTACCATAACACCTAGCTAAAGCTTCTGCACTGAGCAGGGTCAGGACTGGATGAAATCCCAAATGAACCTGAGGAGTGCCCAGACCAACCCCTCCAAGGCATTTCCTTAGTTACAAGGCTGTGACAGCCTTGTTATGGCAGCAGGAAAACAGCAGAGGTACAGCCAGCCCGACTGCCAAGGAATCAAAGAACCTCTACAGTTAGAAAAAGACCATCAGGTCCAACCCGCACTCGCTGCCCCCTCCTGTCAGGACCTGTGCAGAGCCAGAAGACCCCCTCTGAGCCTCCTTTTCTCCCGCCTGAGCCCCTTTCCCAGCTCCCTCAGCTGCTCCTGGGGCTCTCTGTTCCCTTTCCTGGACATGCTCCAGCCCCTCAGTGTCCTTACCCAAGAGGGGCCCAGAACTGCCCCTAGGATTTGAGGTGTGTCCCCCCCAGTGCCAAACCTACAGTCCCTCCCTCCACACACAACTTATTGACTACCACCACCACCTTCCTCAAAACTTTCACACCCGTCATGTTTAATGAAGTCTCAGAGCTATTAAAACCCTTTACTCTTCCAAAACTATGCAGTGGGGCAGGGCAGAGTATCCCTTGTGTATCCACTGAGAGACACAGGCCATCACAGGCATCCAGCCATCTCTGGCATGCACACAAGAGAAAGAGTATGGATGTGAAAAACACCTTACTCAAATTTCCTCTCCTCAGACATGGGAGAGACCGAATATGTTTGTCCTTTAAAAACATATTCAAGAAATCACACAGTGAAAACATCAGGCTCCTTCAGTCCCTGTGCTGCTCAGGATCAACTTTCCAGGATCAACATTTAGGAGCTGAGCACTGTCAGTCCCTCAGAATCATAGAATGGTTTGGGTGAGAAAGGACCTTAAAGGTCTGTTAGTGTCTCCCTCCACAGAAATAGGAACAAGTTGGATTTCTCCTTTTTTTTCCCTTGAGTTTTCTTATTTTTAAGTTGATTTGGGCTTTTTTCCCAGCTCAGGCAATGTCAGGGCTTACCTTTGCCATGACCAACACTTGTGCTATTTTTCATTGCTGAACTGGCAGGGAAACAGGGACCAGCCAAACCAGGAATATCCTGGTGTTTTAACAAGTGGAGCAGATCCAACAATTGGCACTGGCAATAGAGGGTACACAGAGGAGTGCATGATGAGAGCTGGCAGGCATGAGGGAGAGGCCCAGGGACACCGGGATTCATGGCAGGGGCAGCTCACAGCCACCAAGCCTGACTCAGCCTGAGCTGCGCTGGTTGCACATCCCAGGGCGGCTCCCTCTCCTCCCTGAGTACATGAGAGGGAAGGAACAGGAAAGCCTCTGCAGTGCACAAGGCACGGACCACATACTTCAGGGAGGGAGTAAGGAGGAACCCAACCACCAGATCTGCTCCTTGTACACTCCTGTCTGCCTACCTTGCTGTCTCACACCTTTCCTCCCCCTTTCACATCTCCATTCCCAAGTCACAGATTCTCTCACCCAAGAGCAGGGTCATCCCAAGAGTTCCGTTCACAGGCTTTCAAAACAAAGGAGGAAACAGAGTGAAAACTTGTTCACATACTTCAGCTGCTCTTCAAATGCTTCTGTTTCCCTGTCCCTAGCAAGATTCAGCCTTACTTTGTGCTGAATTCACACACCTCAAGCCCAGGAGCAGCTGCAAACGCTGGCAGTGGAGCCAGGGATGAACTGAGAGCTCGGAACACCCACATCCAGCCAGATGCCCCTGCTAAGAAGCAGCCACTAAATCAGGCTGCAGATCCAAGGACAGCCCTCCAGATGGGTTTGGTGGCTGCACTGGCCACACACAATAGCAGGACTGAGCTTCCAACATTCCAGCAAAGAGCCACAGGAGCGTGGCACACACATACACACACACAGTACCTGAGCTCTCCGTGTCCGCAGGCAGGAACCCTTGCTTTAGGAGCTGCTGCTTGAGCTCACTACTCTCCACAGGGACTTCTGACACCATGTTGCATGGAATGTATCCCTCCCTTCCAGCACATTCCCCCCTGTAAAAACCATCAGCATCCTTGTCTCCACAAACCTGCAAAGGGAAATAGACTGTTTATGCTGCAGGGACTGAGCTGCACAAAGAATCATAGAATATCCTGAGTTGGAAGAGACCCACAAGCATCATCCATCCAGTCCAGCCCCTGTCCTTGCACAGACACCCCAACAATCCCACCCTGTGCATCCCTGGGAGCAGTGTCCAAATGCTCCTGGAGCTCTGGCAGCCTTGGGGCCCTGACCATTCCCTAGGGAGCCTGGGCAGTGCCCAGCACCCTCTGAGGGAAGAACCTTTCCCTGATATCCAGCCTAACCCTCCCTGACACAGCTCCAGCCTTTCCATAAGGTCACCAGAGAGAAAATATGAGCATCTGCCCCTCTACTTCCCTCATGAGGAAACTGCAGACCTCCCAAGGTTTATGCTCCCCTGGAACACCAGACAGATCCATAGAGTAGGAGATGTTCACTAAATTCTTACTTTCAGGATCTGCCCCTCCTTAAATGGGAGCTCCTCTTCTGCTGCATCAGGGTTAGGGGACATGGAGACAGGATCATAGTCAAAGAGAGCCACAAAGATCCGAATGCCATCATCTTTGCCGGAGCTCTCAGGAGCAGTGCTCCTTGGAAGGCCTGTACACAAGGGGAACACAGCAGAGAGAACGTCAGCCCTGCCCCAGCAGTCTACGGGCCAGGCACTGCCTGCCAGCCTCTCCCCAGCCATTTCCAGGAGCTTCCATCTCTCCTACTCTCCTGCTCACCTCTC
>NW_005054381.1:2993706-3011776 GCF_000277835.1 Geospiza fortis | reverse complement strand
CCTCTCTCCTGCTCCGTCTCCGGCTAGGAGCCTGCCAGGCGGCTGTGCCAGGCGGCTCCAGGCCCCTGGAATCTTTATGACTGGATGCCTGCAATTGGAACCAGCAGAGAATTAGTAGCAGCCTCTGCCTTCCAACTCCCTGAACAGCGCTCAGCCCAAACGCACTCCACAAAGAGCAGTGCATCCAAATGCAACATTCCTCTTCAGAGACACTCTAGAGCTGGAAAGACCAAGGGAGTTGGAAAACAGAACTGAGGACAGGCAGGCACTCTGCCAGGCACCAGTGACGATCCCCTTGGTAAGGGTGAAGATGCAGGAAAGGGCATTTCAAGGGAAGGCAATGACATTACAGTCAGCATCTACACAAAGCTTTCACCAATCAGCTTATTACACCAGGGATTTTCGCTTGGGTCCCACAGCCTCCTGCCATGGGGAGGAAGACCCAGTGTGAAAAGGAATACTGCATCGGTGACACTTGGTCAGGGAGCAGGAAAAGCAGAAGCAGCTACTACAAGAAAAGCCATGGAGCAGCACAGAACTACAGAATCTCTCAGATATTCTTCCAGGCAATCCTAGAGGAGGGTCCTTTCTCTGGACAACACTGAACAAAGCAAGATACAGGCAGGCCAGGGAAGCAGAGGGAAGCCAGCACCACTGCAAGCTGCTTCAAAGCCAGAATAGGAAAAGTCACCCAACCCTTTTGTGCAAGGAGGTGCTACGTATCCCCTTCGAAGAATGTTCGAGCCTCCTTCGCCAGCCAGGTGACTTACAGTCCAGCTCCCAGCCCTGCTCCTCAGAACTGCTCTCACACCTCGGGGCTTCCTTCTCCCGGCAGAAGAATCGTAGGTGCCGGCTCGGAGACCTGGCCCACTCCATACCCTGCTCTTCCATCATCTCCAGCCTGGTCAGGTCCCTTCTGCCACCCAGGTGGGCAACCTCAGACTGACTGGAGCAATCACTCCAGTCCCCCTGGCAGCTCTGGGACTTCTGTGGCCACAGCCTGCTCTCTAGGGAGGATGCACAGGTTGAATCCTGATCATCTTCGGAGTCATACTCGACGTCTATTTCCAGGCTCCTGGGACTGGGGCAGTGCGGTGCTATCACGGCTGGTTCTGCCCCCCCTGATCCCACTGCTCTTGGGGCTTTTTTCCGTAAGGTGCCTTGTCTGGCCCGGCTGTACAAATCCAACCCCTCCTTTCCACCAGCACTGCTGACAACATTCAGCTCCTCCCTGAGACTGGGAGCTCTGTATAACCCGCTCCCCATCTGGCTGCAGTTGCCCAGCAGACGACTGCAGTGCTCTGTTAGATCACTCTGTCTCTTCCTACTTATCTCAGGCCGACTCCGGATCTTCTCCCGATAATTATTTCCCTTCTTCTTGTTCCAAGAAGGACTTGTCCCACTCCCAGACTTTGTATCATTCTCCTGATAGCCCCAGTTCCAGTGTGCCTTCTTTTGACTGCAAGACAGCTGGTCAAACACAGGATTTGCACGGTCAGCCTCCGCTCTGCTCTCCTTAGCACTGTGCTCCCCCTGAGGAGTCTGAGCAGAGACATCCATGGAGGTGTTACTCCCATCTTCCTTTAGAAATGGCTCCTCACTGTTGGGTGGTTTCTCTGTTCTTCCTGAATGGTAGGTTGGTGTTTCCAAGGAGTCTTGAGGGCCTGTCTTTTCTTCTGTAACACCCTTCTCATCCTCATCTTCATCCTCATCCTCAGTCACTTCAGGGATGCTAAACAACTTCTTGCTGTGGTTCTTCTGAAGCGGGAGCTCCAGGATCCTCTCCAGAATCTCCTCATCGCTGTCAGTATCACAAAGATCCATCTGTACCCAGACCCCGAGAAAAGCCACAGCCAGGACAAGCAAAGGAAAAAAGAGAGGAAATAAACATTAAAACAAGAGGCAAAGTGACCCTGATTCCCTCCCAGCAGAGCAGGATGGAGCTGTGGCTGCAGCAAAGCAAGGGGAGGGGGCAGAGGGAGTGATGGATCTTCTGGCAAAAACAATCAGATGAACCAGCAATGCGGCAGGAAGCGAGGAAGGCAAATGCATGGAAGAGCTCCCTCCCAGCCTCTCCTGTACACACACGCAGCTCTACCTGCAGCACCTCTCATCCTACCACAGCAATGATTCCTCTCGGCTTGGCACCTTTGGGAGGGATGGGGGCAGGAGAGGCACCATCCCTCCACAACAGAGCTGAGTGGGCTTTTCTGTCCACAGGGCTCACCCACAGAGCCATGGGTCCCCCTTAGCTATGTCCTCTCCCTGGAGCACAGGGAATGGCCCTGTGCTGTAGGACACCCCTTGGAGATGTTGCTGCCTGGGCCCTTCTCGTCTCCTAGCAAAGTGCAGCCTTACTGCAGGTTCCTGTCTGCAAATCCAGGAGCAGAGTTCCCACAAAAACAAAGGAAAACCCTTTACCTCAAAGGGCCACACAGATATGAGTTTCACTTGCAGATGAGTAAGAGCCTACAAGGTTACAGAAAATTTTGAGGACAACACTGCTGAATCTTAAAATTTGTTGTGGACCAATTGTAGAATTTATGGGTTTATTTCTGATCACATTAACAGTAAAATAAAAGGTAAAATCCCCAGGTGCATAATGTCATTTTGGTATGAAGATACCCCTGGAGGTCTCTTGTTCACCTTCCCTGACAAGTTAAATTATTAATGTGTTCTGAAGGCATTTACAAATAGATTACAAAGCATGTGTAGCTACTTTAAACTACAGCCATATGCAGCTCTGTTCAGAGATAATCAAAAACTGAACCAGAGTGAGCAAGAAACAAAGGCAGTTGCAAGCTGTCTACTGATAGTTCCAATCTCTATAGCTTTTTCCAAGCAAAACTTGGTCTTGAATTATATTTAGAATTGGCTGAAGGGGCCTCCAGAGGTATGCAGTTCAGTCTCCTAATTACAGCAGGACTGTTGCCAACAATAAATCCATGTCTTTGCTTAGATGAGGTTTGAAAACACCAAAGAATGGAGATCCTGAACCCTCTGGGGACCGATCCCAAGGCTGCGCTGTCCTCCTGAGTAAGAGGTTTGAACGCATCTCCAACATGAACATCCCAAACAGCAGCTCATGATTTCTGCCTCTTTTAATGCATCATCTCCCAGAAACAAGACTACTTTGGCTCTCATCCTTTTAACCATTACGCAAATAGGCGGGTACAAAATCTCCCACTCAACTCCTCTAGACCAAAAACCCCTCAAATTTTCTCAAACTCTCTTTACAGAACATGGCTCAAGGCTCCTGCCCTGTTAGCACCAATTAGGAATATAGAGAATTCATAAATACACCAAAAAAAAGTTCAGTAAGACTACTTCTAGCTGTTTGCAAAGTTGTGGTTTCTGCTTTTGAGTTTTAATATAATAAATGGTTTCAGTGATTAAACAACTTGTTTGAGGATAAACATTTTTAAAGCACCACTCCTCTGTGTTCTCATCCTCTGGATCCTGGAAGAGCTGGCTGAGGAGTCTTGAGGTAACAGAAAATGTAGTTAAATATGCAGAATCCTAGAAAACAGCCCTATTCCAGTCCAATCCCCTTCAATCCATAAGGTGGTAATGGGAGGTCTGTGCCCCAAAGCTTCCTGCCCCTCACATCCTCTCCCAATTCAGCATCTGGTCACCCTCACTCTGTTACTGCCAGTACAGAAAACAATCACTTTATCCAGTCAATAAAACATCGAAGAAAAAAAAAAAAAAAAGAATAGCATTCTTGATTGCTCTTATTTCCTTCTTTCTCTCTCCAGGAAACTTGTTTTTCTTCCATTTTTTCCCAGTCCAATCCCAACAACTGGAAGCCCTTCCAAAACCTTCAGAGGCAGCCCCAGCCCCTCCAGCCACCAGGCTCTCCTGGGGCTCCTGATGTGCTTCAATCCCTCACCTGGGAAGCAGAAGACCCTTCAGAAGGAGAAAAGGAAATTTACTCCAGAGTCACTACATTGTCTGGTACCATTTAGTGCTCACCAGCCTCATCCCTACAGACCAGGAGCCACACAGGGCACCATCAACTACAGATGTTCTTTGGTCACGTGAAAAATCAAAGAGCAGGTGCTTTCTTGCCATCTGGGCATATTACATTTCCTGGAAAGCTTTTTAATTTTCCAGTCTCTCACCCTCAGTGCTTTCCCTCGTGGATATTCATGCCAACTGCTGTAATCTGTATGGTTACACACCAGTTCCAGGCCATGCAGCTGGAATCACATTCCCACAGGTGCATTCAGACCAGATTTAGCTCTTTGAGCATGAATTAAACTGGACACTTACAGCTCAGCTCAGGCAGGATTTCATCCCTTGCAGCATTTGAACTACAAAGCCACAACTCTCCTCCTACGTGCCATCCCTGGCAACAGAAAGCATCAAGATCTAAGCCAAATAATCACAGAATCAGGGAATATCCAGAGCTGGAAGGGACGCACAAGGATTGAGGCCTACTCCTCGCCGTGCATAGGACACCCCAAAAATCACACCCTGTGCCTGAGAGCATTGACTGCTCCCTGTTTACTGTCTGTGTTAAGAACTCAAATCAGTCCCCATTTATTTTAAACAGCACATCACACTGTGTGTTCTTCCAACTAATTAAATCCTGGCTCCATTTATTACAAACAAACACCCTTCCCTCTCCCAAAGAACTTGTGTTTTTGCTACCTTGAGCCAATACTGGGAGTAAAAGCAGAGCAGCAGGACCTTGGGAAAGGCTCAGCCCAGTCCCTCCTCCTGTGAGTTGATGGCATGCGATGGCTGCACCGGCGCTCCCCACAAGCAGCACTCAGAACAGGTTACCTTTTCCCCATTCTCCTGGGAACATGGCTCTCTCTGGTCCCATTTCTTCTCTTCCAGAGCTTCTGAAGACAGCTCATCTTCTTCCTCCTCTTCCAAAATATCTGAAAGGTCAGAACTCCGGTTGTGCTCAGTGAAAAGGGTCAACTGTCGGTGGCCCATTTCTGACAGTTTTTCTTCTTGCTGTTGAAAAGTAAAACACATTTTCTCAGCTCTCCCAGACTCTATTTCAGCAACAAAGGAGCATTTTTCCTTTCTCTGAGCACACACACAGCTCAGGTGTGGCAGGAAAGGAAGCAGGCAGCACCCAAGGGAGTGACTGGCACATATGGACACACACAACCATCAGCCTCACTTCACAGCCTGCAGAACAGCACTGTCTAAGGCTGGAAAACTTAGGAGGCCAAGAACAGTTCACATCCCTCCAGGGACACAAGCCAAGGTTAAACAAACCTCTCTTTTCCCTCTGGACATTTCTTTCATCACCTCCTTGCCAGAAGACAATCTCAGGAAGCCCTGGCAGCTGCTCCCATTCATGTTCCCATCTTGGAAGGCGCCCTGCATTTCCCCAGCCTGGCTGGGGGAGGACGGAGGCTCTGGGCTCAGATGCTTCTCTGCCTCTCTCTCCATGTCAGCACTGGGACCTTTGGGTATCTCCTGCACAGAGCACACATGGCAGGTTTCTGTTTGGAGCTTCACCCCACTGTCCACCGGGCTTCCCTGCTCCAGTGTTTTGGTTCTTGGTTGCTCCATCTGGGAAACAAACCAACAGTGAAATCAAGGGGAGGTGTCTCAGACTATTTATACACCAAAATGGAGCCTTATCACCCCAAACTCTTTGACCCTCTGACATGTTCTTTGCTCTAGGCAACTTGCAGCTGGGAATCTTGGGCAGCCCTGGAACAAAGCCCTCCCTGTCCTCAGGTCCCAGGTGACACAGGGTGCCCCCAGTGCTGCAGCTCAGCAAGGCCCACAAGGGCATGGAGAGTAACAAGTTTCAGGGCTGCAAGAAGAGCCCAAGCTATACAACAAGGTTATTTCCCACTGTCATCTGCCAGAGGAATGGCCTAGACATCAGCACGTTGGGTTGAGCTGGAGATGAGGATACTACTCCAGGATTTCCTGGGGTGTGAAGAAAATGAGAATTAATGAAGAACAATAAACAGAGAGAGTGCAACAAGCTCCTGATTAGATCACCTAGTGAGAATTAAAGAAAATTTTCATCTGTATTCCAACCAGTCCAAGAAAAGCTCTGGGAGATGGAGGAATGGAGCTCCAGAAACAAGAAGGGTAAGGCAGGTGGGCCTTATCAACCACCTCTTTCTCTTACTCTAAACCAAGGGAGCCTCCCTGCATTTTGCAATGGAGCACAAACTTGTCCTTATGTACCAGGCACTTTGAAAACACTGAAGGATCAGACCCCAGGGACATTGAGACATTGCAGTGTCAAGCTTCTCAATGTCCTCTGGACAAAAGCCAGGCAGGTCCTGATCTCATGTCTAATCTCACAGCTCAGATTTCCTGCCCTGATTCCCTTTGCTGACAGCCAAGTGAAGAGACACACCTCAAGTGAGAAGGATGATTTGCATCCTGGGATCACTCATTTCACTCCTCTCCACAAAGGAGGCAAAGCAACCACCACAAGTGCAGCCATCTACACCAGACACTGAATGTCCAGAGGCAACATTGCTGGGAAGAGGTGAAGTGCAGTAAGAGTCTCACAAAAAAACAAGGAAATCTGGGCTGATACTGAATCCATTGGCTGAGACATCATTCTCACAGAAATCTCCTGGCACACCACAAACATGTGAATCTGGGACAAATCCACCATGACACTCCTCATCCCTGGAAGTGTTCAAGGGCAGGTTGGATGAGGCTTGGAGCAGCCTGGCCTAGTGTAAGGTGTCCCTGTCAGGTACCAGATGATCTTTAATGAGCCTTGAAACCCCAACCATTCCATGATTCTATGAAATGTGGGTAAATGAATCCACCAGTTGACCCAAGGAACTGTGAGCTGCAAATGACCAGGCACTGACCTCTGAAATTTTGGACTCAAAATCCAACATCAACCCAGATCTTCTGGGTATTGAGCTGGCCTTTGGGCTTGGGCCCACCATGTTGCTCTTGCTTCAGCAATTTTCAGAAGTCTCAGCCTAACTCTGACCCTTCACAAGGTCACACTGCCATGATTAATAAAGTTGTGCTAAATTTAACAGTTTGAAGCACTCCTATGAGTTCTGATGTCAAAAGTCAGAATAGGAAATAGATCCTTTTCACTGATGTAATACATCCCACAACAGGAAGGCCCACTTCCTCATCATCACAGAACAATCATTCACCATCATTATACGGCTCTCAGACATACTCACCACTGTCCTAAAAGAACTCTGAAAGCGCTCACCCACCCTACTGGGAGTACCACTGGAAATTTCACTCACCCATTGGGAACCCTAAATAGCCAGTGTCAGAACAGTTTGCCAGTTCTGCAGCCACAGCTGCCTTCCTCTGCCATCCACTAAGGTGCTCTACCACTGTCTTGTACAAACCCACCAGACTGGAGAAGGTCCCTTCAAGTCAGAGAGCACAGCAATGCCAGACTAACATGGGAACATCCTTTTAACCTTTTAACTCTGCAAATTCTTCCTTCTCTCACTGTTCCTCATATGCTAGCAAACAGAATCAAGAGGTGAGCTGCATCTTCCAGGCACACAACAGTAGCCAAAACTCTGACAGTTTGCCACCACTGGATGATGGCGCAGAGGTGACACTGTGTCACAGAAAGGTGCTCAGTGGCATTTTGTCCCACTTCCCAAAAAGGATCCATCGCCCTTCCCTGCATACCTGGCACTGGGCAGGAGATGTAAGCACTTACCTGCACCTCTGTCCCTCCACCCAGCTGTTGCATTCCCTGTTTCTGGGAAGGCCCAGGCTCCGTGCCAGGCCCTGGGAGCACTGTGCCAGCCTGTTGGGGAGGCACACTCAGGCATTTCTTGTCTCCTTCAGTGTCTGACCCCTGTGGGGAAGTGCCTGGAGCCTGCACCAAGGAAGCACTAGGGGAGGGGAGGTGCGGTGGGGAAAAGGCTTTTTCTGTCAGAGGCTGCGCTGAGCCAACAGGGCTGGAAGAGGGATCAGTCAATTTGGCATCTGAGCTCTCAGCAGGCATTTTCTGTCGGAGCCTGTGCTGTGGGCTGCAGCTAGGCAGCAAGGCCCTGGGGGCCCACCGAGGCAGTCTGGAGGGGACAGTGGTGCACACAGGGGAAGTGCAGTGGGAGGATTGCAGCAGGACCGAAGAAATCTGGGCTGGAACTGAATCCACGGACTCCCCATACTGAGACATCGTCCTCACAGAAACCTCACGGCACACCTGGAACATTTGAAGTTGGGACAAGTCCACCAGGACACTCCCAGCGGTTGGAGAAGTAACTTCTATCACCTGTAAGCAAAAGAACAGGAAGGAACTATTTATTGTGCACAGCTCAGCCCTTCAATTCCCAACCCAAAGCTGATAGAACCCAAAGTTCTGGAGAGCAGCTGTGCACAATTCCCACCCTTCTGCACACTGCATGGGGAGAATGAATGTTAAAGAGAAATTTGAGAAACTGAACAGTCTACAAAATATGAATATATCCTCTCCTACTCCAAATTTTAACCCTCCTTGTTTCCTAAGCCTTAAGGAGCTTTTCCCTTTTTTAGGCCGCTCTTTCAACTACCTTCCCAGACTCTTCCTTTTTTTCACCTGTGAAGAGGAAAAAGCATTTCCACGACAAAAGAGCAATTAGCCAACACAGCATCATTCTATTTTGCACTGTACTCCTCAAACAACATCATGTGTGCATAAGACCACAGGACATTTTCAATACAGAATGTCCTTGGATGTTCTGTATCAGTAACAGTACTGAACAAACAGAACCCTGGGGTGTTTGTATGTTAAAACGATGGAATGGTTTGGGTTGGAAGGAACCTTAAAAACCATCTCATTCCAGCCCCCGCCATGGGCAGGGACACCTTCCACTTGGAGCACCCCAGGTTGCTCCAAGCCTCGTCCAACCTGGCCTTGGACACCACCAGGGCTGGGGCAGCCAAAGCTTCTCTGGACAATATGTGCCTGGGCGTCACTACCCTCACAGGGAACAATTTCTTCCCAGTATTGCACCTAACCGTGACTTCTGTCTGTGGGAAGCCATTCCCTGTGTCCTGTCCCTCCATTCCTTGTCCTCAGTCCCTCTCCAGCTCTCCTGAATCCCCTATAGGCCCTGGAACGAGCTCTGAGATCCCCCTGGAGCCTTCTCTTCTCCAGGTGAACACCCTCAGCTCTCTCAGCCTGGCTCCAGAGCAGAGGGGCTCCAACCCTTGAAGCATCTCCATAGCCTCGTCTGACTCGCTCCAGCAGCTCCACATTCCTCTGATGTTGGGGGCCCCAGAGCTGGAGGCAGCTCTCCAGGTGGGGTCTCATCTAAGCATGGCAGAGGGGCAGATTCCCCCCCCACTCTTCTGCCCATGCTGTGGGGATGCCAACTTTATGCTGGGGCATTACACCTCAGTCCTCACATTCGCAAGAAAGCCCCGGTGGTGGCTGTGTACTTGTACTCTGTCCACACCCTGGGGACTGTTTGCCAAAGGATCAGGCCAGTGCCTGGGCTGAGCAGAGGAGGCTGTTTTGCTGCTGGAGGGTCCTGCTCCAGGAGCACCTCCAAAACCCAGATAGATGTCTTTTGCAGTGTGCATCACACAGCCCAAGCAATGTCCCTTCTCTGACGTCACTCATTCTGGGCCAAGGACTGTCACTGCCTCTTCAATACACCTTCCTGGATCAAGCTTTCCATGTCTTAACATCTGATACTTCGTGCTCCCCCTGCAACAGCCCCAGCCCCCTGCACAGCCAGTACCTTCTGTCCATCCGCGTACACGGCATATCCAGTGACCCGCACCCCGTTGGAAGATCCTTCAGCATCAATGGTGACAGGTAACCAGCTGATAACCAGGATACCTGGAGAGGGACCAGCTTCCACCTGGACATCCAAAGGGGCATCAGGTGTGCCTGTGAGAGACCAAACACAATTTCCTCTTCTTATCTGGCTACAGCATAAAGCTCAACCCTGGTTAGAACCAAAGAGCACACTCCCAACCAGACTTGCCCCTGCAGAACTGAACTACAACAGCCAGGCCAGTATTGGGAAATGTGAGACAGAACCAGAGAAAATAAGGTGCTCTTGTTCCGTGAAAGCTTTAATGCACAGAAAACAGAACTTTGCAAAAGTAGCTGAGGCCAAGATGCAGCAATCCTTGGAGCAAAGTCATGGTAAACCATCTCTTCCCGGCCCAACGAGCTGCTCCAACCAGCACAGAAGATGTCTTCCCCGAGCAAATGAAAGCAAAAGGGCTAATCAAATTTTAAAATAAAGTAAGAAAAACATTAAGACAAAACAGTGCAGCACCTCAGGCTTTGGGGACCTAATCAACCTTGCTTCCCTCTGCCCTATGGCTTCCCAGCAAAGGGCCAGCTAAGCACAGCCTCTCCATGTGCAGAGGCCTGCAGTACCTGCTAGAGGGGTAGTGAAGTGTATCACGGCTGAGTCCTGCTCCTGCCCCTTGGGCACCTCTTCCCAAGGACTTTTCATGGGCCGGGCCTCCAGCTTGGCCACATACTGGGTGCTGGGCTGCAGGTTGCGGAAGGTGTACCAGTACACGCCCGGCTTGGTCACATCACACTCCTGCCCATTGAGATACACCCCATGGCTGTAGTTGCTGTTGCAGGGAAGCCACGTGACCTCTGCTGACGTGGCTGTGACGCTTCTGACTTTCAGCATCGTTGGTGCCATGCCAAAATCCTGCCCCACAAAGAAAGTGCAGCGCAGTTTATCCGAGCTGCCGTGCTCCGTCACCGTCTGCACGGACACGCGGTAAGCCCTGCTGTGTAAATCCAGCTTTTCTATCACTGCTTTGGTCTGAAGGCCACTCTTCACGTTCTGACGTAGCTCTTCATCCACATAGATGTTGTAGCTTTGTATGTCCGGGCAGCCAGCTGGCAAAAGAGGTGGTTCCCAGCCTACAACTATGCTTCTGGCAAGCTGCTTGATAAGAGTCAGTTTTCTTGGGTAAGGCACTGCTGTGTGACTAACGGGCTCCTCCTGGTCTCCTTCTGCTCTGCTGGCCAATGGACTGATGCTACTCTCTTCAATGGAAAACTCACTCTTATCTCCACTGCTGGTGCTTGTACTGACCAAACTTTTCTCCTGGTATGAGCTATGGGTGAGATCATTCAGCTCCGGAGGCAGAAACATCATGAGGTCATCATCTGAAACTCGCTCAACAAAATTGGAGGGGACCAGCCCTCGCCGGCCATCCATCAGCTCCCCTAAACGAAAAACAGGACACCTGTTACCACTGCTCCTGCCATTGAGCCTTCCAGCTCAGCTGCCAGGACTATGGGACAACATCTTTGCCAGGGTACAACTGCTCTGAAGTCAAGAGTGGAAAAGATCTCAGGGAGGTTATTCCTGGCAATGCTTCCTGATTTCCTAGGGCTTCCCTTGTTAGGTCCCAAAGGACACAGTGAGGAAACTCACTGCTTCACACATTTCAAAGCCGGCTAAGTAAAAAGTTGGGTTGTGTAACTAGCTAAAGGCTTTCTCCTTCTTCATTATCCCATTCTTCCTCATCACAGCTCTTTCACTAACTTTTTTAGCCTTCCCAAACTACGCAGCTGGATGATTTTACGTCTTCTCCCAGCCATACAGATTTGGGGTTTGCAGTACTTCCTCCAGAAAGTCCATCTTCACAGCTCTGTATTTAGCTCTGGCCTCTTTCTTAAGTTAACTCCTCTACTAAAGGTGTCCCAAAAGACTTGTGGGGACAACAGATAAACAGCACTTGGTCTGTGCAGACCCATCAAACCACAGATGAGCAGCACACAGGGACTGCACTGCCTTCTCCCTTCCAAACTCTACCTACAGCAGATCAACTGAAAGCAGGGAAAGCAGAAAAGGTTAGTAAAGAATAATCTTTTTAAACAATAAATAAACAAATAAATGATAAGCTTGGGAATAGAAAGAAAAAAAAATGAGGCAGAGCAGTCACAGAGCAAGCAGTGCAACACACATGCATTTGTCTCAGCTCTTGCAAAGCACCTCAGGAAATCAGGAATTTATCACCCCTTAAGCAAGTGACTCCACAAAAAAACCTCAGCACAAATCTACAGCCCACAAATCTTGGTTTCAATTCCATCCACCTTTTAGTCAACCACGATCATGTTTGCAAAGGGACCAAAACAGCAACACTGTGTAACACCAGCAAAGGTCACAATTGTAGTCTGGGTTGATTAATGTATCCCCTCTTTGTCAAAAGAGCACGAGGCCCCATTACCTGCTGCAGTCCCTGGCTCACTACAGGCACTGGAAAGAGGGAAACAGCCCATCTGCAAAAGGGGCTGAACATGTTCCTCTCCATGGTGAGGGAGGAACCATATGGGAGCTGAAACCATTGGGGATGAAACCTGGAACTTGCTGAAAGTAGTGGCAAAATTGCCACTGAAATCAATAGACAAAGATTTAATAGCTCAGACTTAATTTATTCATAACATAAATAAAGCAGTTTTGAACAGGATCTGCTCATCCAACAAACTAACTTTGGGTAGAAACCCTTTACCTTGAGGTCTCAAGATTTGCTAAATTTCTCTCTCATTTTCTGGAGAGAAACCAACTCTCCACAGCAGTTCAGTCACTCTTCATTTTACTAAAACATACCTTCAAAGAAGCCATCTTCATCCATGTCTCCATAGATGTAAATATATTCTCCAGCAGTCAGTGGAAGTTCTGCCTCTGGATTTTCATTAGGTCCATCAAAAGGATTGTAGCTGAAATATTTACAATTGGAAGACTTAATTAGCATAGGAACCTTCCCAGCAACACATTACAGCTGTGATGCTGATAAGCTTTCAATTCGTTGGGAATGACTCCACTTTGGCAAGCAGCAAAATCTACAGACAAAGGTTTATATGTAAACTGTAGTTTACATATAAAAATATTTAATAACAGATAATTTCTGAGGAGCAGAACAGATGACTTGTGACATCTAAAGGAACAGGGATATAAGGATGCTGAAGGGATTGGAGCATCTCTCTGAGGACAGGCTGAGGGAGCTGGGCCTATTCAGCCTGGAGAAAAGTCAACAGAAAGGGGATTTTATCAATGCATAGGTATATTTATGGTGGGTGTCAAGAGGAGGGGGCCAGATGCTTTCCACTGGTGCCCAGCAACAGGACAAGGGGCAGTGGGCACAAACAAACAGGAAATTCCACCAGAACCCGAGGAAAAACTTCTTTGAGGTTGAGCAAACATTGGAAGAGGCTGCACAGAGAGGCTGTGGTGTCTTCTCCTGCTCTAACCCCACATTTTAAACAGCACTCCAAAAACTTCACCAGCAAGAAAATTAGACATACATTGGTGATATGGCTTGGACTCTAGGCAGTACTAACCTGCATACCCGGGGATACTCAAACTGATCAGAGGGTCTCATTTCACAGGAAAATGCCTCATGAAAAACCTTTATCTTTACAAACACCTACTGCCAATTCCTGCTCTTTACCCCTTAGAAGGGATTTCATCATGCCAAAGCAATGTTTACTTCTTTGTGATCTGACTGAGACCTTATGGGCCCAAGACTCACATGAAGACACAGATCACATCTGATGTGCTCCTCACAAGCACAGAATCATCCCTGTTCTCTTCCTCCCAATGGAAAAGCTGAAGGATAGGTAATACACCGAACTGTAGCAACTTGGGCTTGACCATGGTGGCTCAGTGAATGGCAACAATTATCAAAACATCTGAAACATCTGGCTTTTTTTCCCTTAAAAATTACAGCCAGAAGCATTTTGGCCAAAAATTTCAGGAATTCTAAGCTGAAATTTTCTTAACTGTTGGAATAAGATTCGTTGGAGAAGACTTGCACTATTCTGAAAAAAACAGACAATTCAATGAATATGTAAGGTTGAACTAATTTTCAACAGAGACCAATATTTAAAGTTTCACACAGTGCTGTTCACTGAACAGTTACTGAGCTTAATGTGCTTTTGTTGAGCTAAGCCTGGATTGTGCAGGAAGTAACAGGTCTCAAATCATTCAATCATGGAATGTTTTGAGTTGGAAGGCACCCAAAAGCTCACCTCACTCCACTCCCTGCCATGGGCAGGAACACATTCCACTGTCCCAGGCTGCTCCAATCCCTGTCCAACCTGGCCTTGGACACTGCCAGGGATCCAGGGGCAGCCACAGCTGCTCTGAGCACCCTGTGCCAGGGCCTGACCACCCTCCCAGGGAACAATTCCATTCCAATATTCCATCCATTCCTGCACTTTGGCAGTGGGAAGCTATTCCCTTGTCCTGCCACTCCAGGTATCTGTCCCCAGTCCCTCTCCAGCTCCCCTGGAGCCCCTTTAGGCACTGGAAAGAGCTCTAAGTTCTCCCCAGAGCCTTCTCTTCTTCAGGCTAGACACTCAAGTTTTTCCAGTGTGAAAATCCCACGGAGAAATAAGATAAAAGGTCTGACCTATGATTATCCACTCCTAACAGTGGTGAATCCTAGAGAAGATTGTGAAGTAGGGAACTGTAGATAACTGTGTAACTTCACAGAGCACAAGCAATGAGCACTCAGTACCTGTATCGAGCTAAGAACACCTGGAGCTTTGCAGGGCCTTGGCTGCCTGGCTCTGGCATGAGGGAGATGCTGTCAACATCCAGTTCTTCCATTTCACTCGCAGTGTCCACCTAAAAATGTTAAAGATAAGGAGTAAAAGAATACTCAGAATGTTTGTACATAGTGAACACATCCTCTAAACTCATGGCTGGTGTCAGTCTGGCTCCTGGGCTAAGGACCATCTCTAAGAATGACTTTTTAGGTGAGGAAGTAGTAATAAGAGGCAACAGCCCCAAGTCGGAGCTTCAGAGCTTCCAGTCAAACATCAGCAAAAACTCCTTGCCCAGGTGGGTGATACAGCCTTGGGAACAGTTCCCAGAGCTGGGGGGATCTCCATTCTTGAAGAACCTGTAGCCTGAGCTCAGCAGCGCCATGGCCACGCTGATCTAAAGCTGGTGACAGTCCCATTGGAGCAGGAGATTTGACTAGAGGCTCTGGAAACCTCTTCCACCCCACACACCCATAATTAAGCATATTGGTTTCCTGCTACCTCTAAATGGTAACTGTGCCTGTCTGCAACAGAAATGTCAACCTGAACAAAGGAGCTCTGTCGGATGTTGGAGTCTTTAACTGCTTCTGTCCTCTCCAATACCTGTAAATTTTCTGTAGGATGTCTATGTACTTTACACAGAGCTTTGATTGAAATTTTTGGTTTTAGCTGACTCTGCTAACAGCACATGCTGAATGAAAGTCAGGGCACGAAGCCCCCATTCCTGTTACAACCTCTCCCTTTCTAGCCAGCAGCTCTTTCTGCACTTCCTAAGCTGAAGGCTGCACCTTCAGGGCATTTGGTGCCTACTGGCAAAGCACCTTCGAGAAATTTCTCTCAGCTGTTTTGATCCTGGTGAAATGTTGGGATTTTACATCCAGTGGCAATGGGTTATGTAATGCAACTCTTCTCCTTGAGGCAATGCACTCCCTGGGGTTTGTCTGAACTTGTGCCAATGAACCAATTCAAGCTGCCTTTTTAAAGCAGACCTCAAGGCAAATGTACTTTTGATGAAGACCCATTGCAGGCACCAGAACACAAAGTATTTTTTTTAACACATGAAGAGCCAATCTCGGGAAGAGTTCAGAGCATCTTTTCAAGGTACTGCACTCCTTGTAATGCAATCCTACCCCATGTCCTTGGAGAACAAAAATCTGTAACACCCAAACGAAGGGGCTTAGCCTGGAATGTTCCCACAGTTATGTGCTGTGGAAGCCAAACACCCCAGGCACTGGCTCTTTTCCAAGGGTCCCACACTGATCTCTGCAGGCATCTATCTCTCCAGGGAGGCAGGGTGGCTTCCAAGCTTTTTCTTGAACTAAAAAGTAGGCTTTTTTCCTGCTACAGAATTGCTAACAGTTCCATACTTGCTCCTCCCCAGGTGTGACCTTCACTTTGTCTCTGAACATGGCACTTCCCTGACCTCTTACACAGTGGGAGGCTCTGCCAGGCACTGAAGCAGCCCTTTGTTTGACTGTCCTGACCTGGGCACCTCAGCACTTCAGTAGTTTTAGTGCTCAGGAAAAAAAGAGCAAAAGGTGCCCCTCAGGCCACCACACCTGGCCCTGCTCACAGCACTTCCCTAAAGTCTGTCCCCTCCAGTGATGCATAGGAGAGAGCATCAACCCCTGCTCAAGGGAGCCCCACACCACCACAAAAGGGTTCCTGGGGAGAAGAAGCAACAAGCATCGAGGAGATCTTGGTGACACAAACATGCAAAGCCTGTTAGCTCCATCCCTCTTAGCACAAACTTGGCATCTTCTCATGGTTTCTTTCACCAATATCTTAGTAACTAAAAACACCACACAGGAAGTTTGAGTTCCTCATTCACAGCTCAAGGTGAAAAATAGTCTGGACACAGTTTCTTCCCATGCCAAAAATTCTAGTTTGTAGCCTTTATATGTCTTAGTGGCAGCTGAGATGCCACAAGGAAGCTTAGCAAGAGCTACCTCACACATCCCATCCCATTCCTCCAAGCTCCCAGGCACTGTCTATCCAGCTGTTTCCCTCATGGAACACAGCAATATATTCAAATGAGCATTACAGACATGACACCTCAAGTAATTTCAGTATTTTCCTATGGTTTTCCCCTTGTTTATTCCATTTTCTTCAGGCAGCCAGAAGGGAATGAATGTAACTTTACTGGTGCTCTCAACAATGCATGTATTGCCTTCTGGCTGGAAAGCACAGGTAGCAGAGGGGACTCCCATACTGACCTCTGGAGTTGGGCAGGATTTTGGGCTGTTCTGCATGGATTCAGATTTTGAAGAGCTGGACTGAGACTCCCCTTTCTTGGATTGTTTCTGAGCACTGGTGGGAGCAGCTGGGGAGCCCACGGTGGTGTTTGGCCCTCGCTGCGACAGCTCCAGCTCGTCACTCCCTTCATTGTGAACCTTCTTTGTGCTCTGATGGGGGAGCAACCCAGGAACAGCTGACTCTGCAATAAAATCAGCTGTCCATTAGTTACAGCCACAGGCAGGATACAGGATCAGTAATGAGCATCCGAGGGAGCAGCCCAAGTCTCTACAAATGTGCCTCGTTACACAGACTGGATACCTCAGCTCTCCCTGGCCACAGACATGCCAACTTCTCTTTACAAAATGAACTAAAAGTATTTACAATAGGGACAGAGATGCCAAAATTATACTGAATATTTGCATTAACTCCCTTAGCCCTTTTCATTTACATAAATATCAACCCATTTGTCAAAGCCCTCGCAGGCATGTCCAGCAATTACCCTTCTCCCAGCAGGGCTGCGGGGTGGAGCTGCACAGAGCAAGGGGCAGCTCTGAAGTCACCAGAGTGGAGGTGAGAAGGTCAATTTTTCCTGTTTGAAGTCGGAATTGTTGGAGTTCCTGTGACAGGAGGCTGAATTGCTCTGTTTGACTGCGACACTGGTCTTCCAGATCCTTCACCCGGGCCTGTCAGGAGAGAACAAGGTTAGGAACAAACCCCTGACAAAACACTGAGGTTCCAAATAGGATTTGCCTTTGCTGCATCTTTTCCCAGATTCCAAGGAGCTAAAGGATGCTTTTAAATGCCCTGCCTAGGAACAGTCATTGGAAACTGGCAGCCTCACACCTCTACTTATTTTAGAAAAGCTGAGGCTCATCATCTCTGAGGATGCTGACTACAAACTCCATTAGGACTTATCCCCAAAATTCTGCATTTGAACTTCAATATCCTCTCTCAGCCCTGCACAAGACCAGATGAGAAAGGTTAGAGATAAATAAGCCTTAAAAAGATTCAAAAGGCCTTGCATGGTTTTTGGAGCATTAAAATCATGTCTCCAAAAGGAATTGCTCTCCCAATTTTGTCCATCACTCGAGGCCCCAGCAAGCTCCCAAAACCTTAATCTGACCTCCCCACCATTCCAGGCAGGACTGCCAACTGTCCCTCTGGACCTTGGCATTAGGAAGGGCAGAGAGCACACGGGCCCATGTTGCAGAACTCTCCCTTGACGTGGGAAGCACTTTTCCCCCTGGTCCTACAGAGCTGATTTACTCCAGGGAAATGAATGCTGAGGGCAAGAAAGCTACCACTCAGCAAGACAAGGTGCCAAGGAGCCTTGGGAAACACTATGGAGAGGGAGGGACACAT
>NW_005054381.1:2981140-2993666 GCF_000277835.1 Geospiza fortis | reverse complement strand
ATTCCTGCTAGTGAACCATTTTTATTTTTCCATATTCTCTTTTTACCATCCCTAGAACTTCCCCTTACAAAACACTGCTGATTCCTGGCTGTCTTTACACACCCCCACATTCCCCCAGGTTCTAGGCAGATTAATTTCCAGGTGATTCCAACTGCTCCTTTCCCTCCTTTCACTGGTTCTTGTAGGTAAGATGCACCAAAACAGATGACTGCACTGCACTCTTCAAAATTTTCTATTCTACCAAATGTATTTGAGGTGTTTTTTCTCCTTCCAACTCAAAAATAAATGATGCCTTGAAATATTATGTGAGTCAGAAAGCCCAAGATTTTAAGCAGCTCTAAAAATAACATATCTGACCTGGATAAAGCCCTCTCTGTGGTCTCAGAGTAACACAAAACCTTTGTAGCTGCTCCCTAAGGATTTAGGAGGGTCATGCATTTTTATTTGACTGTGACATATCTGTTTTAGGCATTTCAGTTTATTACTTGTTCCCTCCACAAGTCTAAAGGTGCTCTCATGCTCTAAGGAAAGCCTGGCGAAGTCTCTCGAGTTTGGCAAGAGCTATCTCTGAACTGAATTCAGATGCCAGGACCAACTTCCAGAAGTGTCTGTGTTATCCACTTGCTCAGAGTCAACTCCTTGTTTACGAAGTCATGGTGCACAGGATTCCTCTGCCAATATGAGTGTTTGAATTTACTTACAGTTTGGATTTTTCTCATAAAGACTTCTCCCCTACAACATTACATCTCAACAGAGAAAAGAAACCCTCAACAGTAAGAACAGTTGCACTGGATCAAAGGAGGGCTTCTTCAAGTCCAACATCCATCCCTGATCCCACCTTGGGACAGAGCCTACAACAACAGATAGGTTCAGAATAACTGCAGGACCAGAGGGGGATTTCCTGTCTTCTCTGCCAGCAGATGCATCTGGATATTGTGTTTAATAGCATCATAATAGCACCTTGTCCTGTAAATTTATAAACCACAGTTTAAATCCATTTATACTGGTGGCGAAGCCAATAACCTGGATAATTCACAGTTTAATTCTAAGACACCTAATTAGTCAAGTGTCTTTTCAATCTGTTATTCCAAACAACATACAAACATGCCTTAACTACTACTGCCACATCATACACAAGGTGTACCTCTAGCAGCTACTTTGTAGGGGACTGCAGACTGCAGGGGAAGTAGCAGGTTTCCAGGGCAGTGCTGGGAGACAGGAAGATGAGGAAGATGAGGCCGAAGGACATGGCCAGGAGGTTCAGGGAACTAGCAAGAATCAAGCTCCAGACACAGAGAAGACTTCTGTGTCTGTGCCCAACCCAAAACGGGGAGAAAGAGGAGTCTCCCACAACAGGGACTGGACTTCCAGAAGAGGCTGCAAGAGAAGGAGCAGAGCTTGGTGGGGTCAGTTTAACCACCAACTCAGGAACTGATTCTCCACACCCAACCACCACCACTTCAGCCCCATCCTCTAAGACCCTCTCATTAATGGCTGGAATGTTCCACTTCTCCTGCTCATGCTCTCCCTTCAGATGTGCCTTGCTCGCCCTTCTCCACATCTTCTGCTATGTACTTTTCAGATCAGAGAATTCTCATTTTGCTAGAAGGGAATTCTGCAGTTGTGCAGTCCAAGCTCTTGCTAAAAGCAGGGCTGATGCCACAACTCCATATCAGCGTGGGTGCAACTTCTACAGGATGTGAGCATAACCCAATAAAGTCCTTTCCTGAGAATTCCCACCACTTTGCTGCTTTTTTGACCAACTTGTGGTTGGCATTTTTTTTTTAAACCCCCTACCTCTAACCCTGCACCTCCTGTGCCAGCAGGGAATTCTGAGCCCACCACCAGGCATATTTAGTCTCTGCTCTCTCTCCTCCATGCGCCTTTGCACAGCCAATGTCACCTGCGTTTTATCTCCCCATTCCTCCTGAGATTTCTGCCAGATTGGAAGGTTTTAAAGAAGTTTTCTATCAGCTACAAACCCTAGCACTTCTATACCAGCCTTCTTTCGAAACCACCTGCGAACAGGCCAGCTAGCACAGCTCCCAAGCTGGAACTTCATTAGTACCACCTCTCCTGGGATTGGCATTATCCACAATCTCTGCTTCCCATCTTCCGCTCAGTTACAAAGCCAGCAGGACCCATCTTCTCCACTACACTTATTTGCAATGTTGTTCACCACTGCTTTTGGAGTTTGAAGGAAACACTTCACTCTTGGACTGCAAAGACACTTAAATGTGGAGAAGGAGCACAGTTGGGCAATTCTAAAAATCTGGAAGTGCCAAAAAAGTAAGCTCCTAATTCTAATTGGTCAAGAAAGCAGGGCACTTAAAGAGAAATACAGCTGCCCCATCAGACTCATACTGGGAGCTCCTTTAATTACACTTATTTCTTGGCAGTAATACTCTTGCAATCTTTTCCAGAGTATAGTTAAAACAAGAATACCAAGCAACTGTCAAAGTCAGAACAGATGGAAAAACGTCCTGTTTGACAGCATTAGAGCAGTACCTGCATGCAATCCAAAGTAGTCTGGGAGCAAGAAGGAAAGCAAAAAGAGATATCAAACCACATCAGCAGTTACACTATGACACTCTGCCAAAGATAATCCAACCCTCAGTCTGAATGAAATTGTTTTCTCACCAAATTACAGTGTCTGCCTTGTTCCATTCTGAGATTCCCACCTCATTCCCAGAAGCATCTGCTTGCCAAACAAAAGCTAAATCCTACACACTAAATGCATGAATAAGATAACCAGGTACTTTTTGAGGGCCTCCAAATCCCAGTGTGCTTTAAGATAAATGACAATATACTTAGAGTGGCTGCTAAATTTCAAGCCCCCTTTTCCCAGCACATTGCACCCACTCAAAAATGAATGGAATGGACATTTTGTGCTCAGATCTTTCCCCAGGTCTGAGATCATGGAGTTCTGGGAATCAAAGCACAGCTCAGAGCCTGGCTGCGACAGGCTCTTAAGCAGCTGACTGCCTGCTCAGTCCTGCATCCTGCTCCTAGGTCAGGGAAAGCAAGCAAAGTTGAGCTCTGGTCCCCTCATTTCGCAACAAAACTGGATTCCTGGAAGGAGGCTGTCTCCTTTTGTATCTGTGCAGCGCCAAAGGCAGTTGAAATCTTGTCTCATGTACTTTGGAACCACTGAACTCCCTCATTCCCATGACCTTAACCCTCAAGCTCTTCTTCCTAAGCTGAGAGGGCACTTCTCTCCATGGCATTTCTGCACACACCCCATTGCATACTCTCCTCACCCCTGTCACTGCTTTATCTCAGAACTACAAAACACCTAAGGCTGAAGGAGATCACCTGGAGCACTGGGATCACCTGATACAAGCCCTCAGCTCAGAGCAGGGTTGGCTGCCGAGAGCTCTGTCCAGTTCTGAACATCTCCAGAGAGAGAGACTCGACTTAAGACAATCACGGGACAGAACTCTTCAAACAGAATGGACTACACTCATGCTTCATTTATATAACATCAAAAAGCAATTCAAGCACATGTGAAAATGACAATACATAGCAAAGACATCTCAAACCCCCTAATTATGCCATACACTGATGTTCTGGAATGACTATGGTTATAGTTAAGTAATTTAAATGACTGTTGCTCTGCATTAAACTGGCTTTTAATGACAGTTCCTCTTTCTTTGTTCTACTTTATAAAATTCAGGGTCAGGTTGAATCGGGCTCTGAGAAACCTGATCTAGTTGAAGGTGTCCCTGCCTATAGCACGAGGTAGAACTGGATGAACTTCAAGGTACCTTCCAACCCAAACCATTTGATGATTCTGTGATCTCTGTACTAGCAACATGAAAGCAAGAATATTTAACTGGTAAGGCCCTTGCAGAAGAACATTACCTTCAAACACAGAACAAGAGGACTATCTCTTTCTTCCTTTGCACAGGAAGATGTCTGGTTTAAACCTAAGTAGCTTCTCCAACCCTTCACTGAGTTAGTTTAGAAAACGTTTGGCAAACATCATAGAATCATCAAATCCCAGAACGGCTTGGACTGGAAGGGACCTTAAAGCTCATCCTGTTCCATGGGCAGGGACACTTTTCACTATACCAGGTTGCTCCAATGGCCTTGAAACAGCACCACAGCAACCCTCCCTCCCCATAAAAGCTGCTCAGAACCCAGCTAAACACTAGGTCACGCAGAGCAGCACCTGTATCAGTTGATCCTATCTTTGCAGCCAAATGCAGATGTCCCCAAAGGGGTGTGGCAAGGGCACAACACATAATGTCCCATCCCCCAAGACTCACCCAACCTACAACATTTCAATCCTGTTCAGCAGTAGCCCAGCACTCTCGGGCTCTACTGGCCAGGCCCCATCCAAAGCTGGTGCTATTTGCAGTCATGGAGCCATCTCCATCAAGGACAATGCCCACCTGCATCAACAGTCCTGGGCTCCCAAAAGCCACAGAGCTGCACAGCAGAGGGCACAGGGAGTTCATTCTGACAGCCCTGACTGTCACCACTGGAGACAGGAGCACGGCCCCGAGAGACCCTGCTGTCTGGGGGTACAGCAAAACAACCTGCTCATCTCAGATGTTTCAGGGCTCAGAAAACCTCTGAGAGAGCAGAAGATGCCCCCCTTGCCACTACACTCAACCCAACCCTCCGACAGTCACTAAACTGTCACATCAGGTTCCAGGGTTTGGCACTGTGCCTTTGCAGCCCCAGGAATCCAATGTTTTCTCCAAAGTCACCCTGACAGACACTGAGCTCATGCCCATCAACCCCAAAGCAGTGCTCAGCACATCTGCCAGGCTGCACCAGTACACTGCCAGCCACCAGCCAAAGCACATTCCCAGTGTGCAAGTCAGAGCAAATGGAACAAGGCTTCACCACTCTTTATGCTCAGGTTTTCCTGCTTTTACCTAATAAACTTTTCTTATTTTTCCTTAATAAAACAAATACAGCACACATACACAAGAAAAATTTTAAATCTCACGGACGCAAGTATTCTCCTTTCACATGATGCTGGGAAATGGAACAGGCAGATCTGAGTTTGATTACTAAATGTACCCCTAAAAGAGTTTTTGGGCACAATCTGAATGAAGTAACCAATCTAATGACTGAGCAGGCCAGGATATAATTCTCTGAACTTTAACCCAAATATTACTTTCACTGCAGCAACATGTTGCATCCAATCAAAACACTACAGCATTTTGCAGAACAAAACCCAGGGCATCCAAACTGATATTATAAATAATCAGCCACTAATCCCTCCTGTTTCTTTTGTCTTACCTCTAGAAGCTGTACTGCTCCCTCATGTTCCCTTCTTGCCTCTGCCTGCGCCTAAGGAAAAATAAGGAAGGGAGTAAATCAGAGAGCAGCCAACTTGAGTTCACTTCTACTGTCATCCTATCTTGGTAGTCCATTGTAGACTGGAGCACAGGTCTGGTGCCCCAGGAGCAGCTGAGGGAGCTGGGAAAGGGGCTTAGCCTGGAGAAAAGGAGGTTCAGGGGGGACCTTCAGGCTCTGCAAAACTCCCTGACAGGAGGGGACAGCCGGGGGGGGCAGCTGGGCTTACCCCAGAGAGCAAGGGATAGGACAAGGGGCATCAAGTTGTGCCAGGGTAGGGTCAGGTCGAATACTGAGAAAATTTCTTCACAGACCCTGGCACAGACCACCCAGCACACTGGTGAAGTCACCATCCCTGAGGCAGTTTTAACAGCTGTGTAGCTGTGGCTCTTGGGAACATGAGTCAGAGGTTGCCTTTCAGTGCTGGGGGAACAGATGGACTCGATCCTGAAGGGCTTTTCTGAACTTAATGATTCCATGATTTTATGATTTAAATCACTGTACAGTCTGGAAACATCTCTGGGCTCTGGACATACAGCAGTGAGAGGTCAGAACTGACATTCACAAGCAAAGCCCTTCACTTTGCTCAGGTACCAGAGTTCACCTGGACTCAGACACTCTTACCCTGTAAACTCACATCTACCTCCCTCATGCACACCTCCAAAGGAAACAAGGTGCAGGAGTCCATTCAGAGAGGAAAATGTCCCCATCACACACCACACACCTGCTGCAACCGCCGGACCTCCTCCTGCTTCTCTTGCAGGACTAGCAGTGCTTCCTTGTGCTCCACTTCCAGCTGCTGCCTCCGCTCTGCCACATTTCTCATGTGCTGCAGGAGAAGACACACACAGTTGAGGGGTGACACTACTGAAACCCTGCCCCGTGTTCTACCAATGGCCACAAAGCCAAACTAGGGCCTGTATTTCATGTCATCATTACACAAAGAAAGAAATTTCCATCACAAGGCAGAGCAACATTGTCAGAGAAAACCCTCAAATCAGTGACGTCCACCTTATCTCCCACCCAAATCCCTGAAGCAGCCTTTCCAAAGCACCTCTGTCCACTTTGGAAAGCCATGTTCCAGAATCCTGTGGAAGCAGAATTCCCAGTGAAAGCAGAGAGACAAAAGAACGGTCAGAAAAGGCAAACAGACAACCTCTGCCATTCAAGGGAAGCAGTAGGTATTTGGACAGTCCTTCCAGCCATGTGGATGCTACTGACCTTCAGCACCTGCTCTAGATTCTCCAGCTTGGTTTGGAGTCCTTGATTCGTCTGAATTACTGAATCCCGTTCCTTAGTCACTAAAACAACCTGCAGCTTCAGGTCAGCATTCTCAGATTCAACCTGAAGAGAAAGGATTTTCAGTGAGCACAAGCAGCCATAGGTGTTCCTTGTAAAAACAACAGAGACCAGTTTATTTCTGTGCTTTCTGCTGGCAACGATACCAAAATCAGGAACCTCCTCTGCCTCAGGTTTTCACTTAAATATATGAGCATTTGTATCAGGCCTCAATGTGTAGCAATTTATTTGCACACTGCTTCCCTCCCTAGAGTCATCTCCTTTTGCAAAGAGGAAGAGACTGGGATATGAACAGGCTACATAATGAAGAGATAAAAAAAACAAGCATAAGGTCTATAAGCACTTTTAATTGCACATTGTAGGATTAGACACAGAGAACAGGACAGAAAACTCAGTAGCCTGCTGAAATCACCTTTGCCTCCTTCACTTACCACAAGGAATTTTTGGTTCCAGGGTGTACTAAGGCTTGACAACTACCAGCAATGCAAGCAAAGACAAACTTTTCCACTTACAGCTGTTATTAAATATGTAGGAATCCTTATTCATGGTGGCAAATTGACACATGGGACTGACAAATGACTTTCTAACTTTTGTGCATTAGATTTGTCCAGAGAAGAAGCTGAGAACAGAAGCCCAGATCAGCACACAACCATTACTGAGCTGGAAACTTAAGAACAGCATGTTCTTCTCAGCAGAGTTTTGCAGAAGCCAATGCTGCCAACCTGACAAAGATACGGCTTTTACCTGTCCTGCCCACCCAGCCTTCTCATTCAGCTGCAAGTTCTCTTCAGCCAGTCGTGCATTTTCACTCTGCACCTCCTGCAGCTGGATCTCCTGTCCAGAAAGAGCAGGAATTACACCAAGGCCCTCTGATTAATTGCCCCAGATTATCCTGCAGAGCAGCTCCATTGCTCCTGTTTCCTGATGGTGCAGGATGCTGGTGGGATGCTGCTCGAGGTCTGGGAAGCAACAGTGAGCAGCACTGCCCAAACAGAACCCAGGGCTGGATGATGGGGTTGGATCTGGACGACCTTTAAGGTCTCTTCCAACTCAAACCAGTCTTTGATCTCTTGAGCAAAGCAAAGCAGAAACAGAAGGGAGAAATCCAGATGTTCTGCTATGAGCTACAAAACTTCCCTGGAATTAAACAGGATTTCAGCCAACAAAAAGCACAAGAAAAAGACAGTGGGATGGTGTTGTTACCATTTCAATACTTATCTGGAGTGCCTGTGAAAATGGTTAAGTATTTCCCTAAATTAGCAAAGGCCATGGAATTTCTTCCAGCGATTTGTGTAGCTGTATTCAGCCCACGGGTAGCTGGAAGACTTAATAAACAATCCCAGTCTTAAGGGCTGGAGCCCCAAATTTGTGACACTGTTCAAATGAACAGAAACACTGGTGATTCCTTATTATGATGAAGAAAATCCAAGAGAGGCACACAACTTAGCTTCTCTTCTCTCATTACGCTCATAAAGTAGGCAACAAGAACACTTACTAGTTCTTTGCATCTTTTATGCTTTTTCCTCACTTCATGCTCAAGATTTTCACATTTTTTGCGTTTTTTCTTGAGTTCAACTTCCTGCACAAAACAAGCAGAAGAAGATCAGGAAGCCCACACTCTTAAAATGCATATGAAATTCAAGCCCAGCCTCTCAGACCCAGTGCTGCATTAGTTATTTTTATTTTCTTATGAAAATCTCTTTGTGACAAAGTTAAATTATGTACGAACTAAGGGAGATTTTTCTGAAAGTTAGGAAAATTAAAAAAAAAAACAAAAAACAAAAAACCACTATTCCGCTCTTCCGCTCTTCCCCAAACCTTCCATCTGGAAATAATTCTGCTCCCACATGCATGGACTGTTCCTATTTATACAGAACAGCAGAGAGGACAAGGTGTGGGGGACAAAACAACAGATTTTCTGTATAAAATTTTCATCTTTAAACACCAGCTGTGCTATTTTAGCTCCTGTTCTAATTCCGGTGACACCTAACAGAGCACAGACATCCTCTTGATCTGCAGCTACTCACTACCCTTCAGATGGACAGGAGCTGCTAAAGCTCCCTGTACACTGTCATAATTGCTGGAATAATTCACAAGAGGCACATTCCTCATCCACATCTGTCCCCAGTTCAGATAAGTCTAAACCAAACACAGCACAGAACCTACTGGAATGTTTCCCTCTCATCTGAGTGTGACATATTCCCCTGCCAGCCCAAGCACCTGGACCTGGCACCCAGCAACACTCTGCATGCAGATGGGCTGTGTTTTTCTACCAGTTCCCCAAGCTTCCCACTTTTGCAGGGCAGCTGCACCTAAAAGGACTTCAGTCCTCAAAATCTCTACCTGGACTGCACATATGAAACCCCCAACAAAAATAAGAAAGTAGCACACTCCTTCCCCCAAACCAGGTTCACAACTCACCAGCTGCTGTATCTGTTTGCTGCTCTCCTGGTTTGTTACTGCATTTTTGGGAGGAAAATTTTCATGTCCTTCAGATGCAGGTCCCAGTGGTTGCACACCTGGTTCCACCTGAAAGCAGAAGAGATGCCAGAGAGCTCAGGGACATCCTGAGACTACAGAGCATGTTAAGGGAAGAGGGACTTTCCTGGCAGTACCACCCAGGAGAACAGCACTCCACAGGGAACTCCTGATCTCTAAGCTGCACCACTTGACATGGAGAAAGCTGGACAGCCCACCAGGGATCTCTGTGCTGGCAATCTCCTGGAGCCCAGTGCCAACCAGCCCAGCTTGACTGAAGCATCTCTGAGGAACAGCGGGCTCCTGGAAGCTCTCGGATCCAAGCTCCCATTTGTGCCTCACCTAATGACCCAATGAGAGGCAGCAGCAACACCTTTCATGGCCCTCCCCAAAGCAACACAGAGGGGAGAAGGGATAACACAGCCCACAAAGGGCAGAAATAAGTGAAGATGTCAGAATCTAAGGGCAGGAAGAGCAGACAAACACTACCAACAAATGCAGCATCCCACCTCTGCTGGTAGCTGGGCAGGGCTAAAATGGTAGCAGTGCCATGGCTTTTGTGCACCACCAAACCAGATGAAAGGAGACACTTTCTATACAAATTTGTACACAAGTTTCTAACAAAATGCCTTTTCATTTAGGTCACAGACAAACACACATTAATCCTCTGAATTTTTGCTCTTAGCTGATACTTGACTTGACATTGTCTGCCCAGAATAAGCCCTGACTGCAGGGCAAGGACTGAGACACACAGATGAAAAAGGGTCTTGACAAGGTTTTAAACATTAACTGTGAAGTTATTTTGATATACAGATTTTAGGGACAGATCTTTAAGATCATCAAAGCAAACCTGTACCGTGAGGAAGCAGCCGGACTTTATGAATCCATCTCAACCTTAGCTTTAGCTGACCTCTCCTCAGACATGGGATTCCTCATTTCACTCTGAACACCTTCAGTGCTGAGGGATCCCATGGGATGAAGTCTGAGCTCCCTCTACAGCCAGCCATTAGGGCAGTGTCTAAGCACTATACCTAGGATGTGATTTTTAACCTGTTTTTGGCTTGAGAAACATAGGTTTTATCTACATCTATATTCATGGCTCTTATGCTGAAAACCTGAGTGCTCCAAGAGCTCATCACACTCAAGCCCAGGCTACCAAGGATTCCTCATTTTTTGCTAAAAAAAAAAAATCTGAAATCACCTTCCATGTGAACCTTGTTCCCTATCATCCATGAAATAAGGTTCACTGCAGAGTCCAACAGTCTGTGCATCAACCACCACGTGGAAATCTTGGGATCCTCCACCCAACCCACGGCACCTCAAGGGTCCCAGTGCTTGGAAGCTTTCAGGTCTGCTGTGAAACCCATATTTAACTGTGGAATAGCCCTGCGGAAATATTTCTAAAACTTTTTTTGCTTTTCAATCACCTTTCTCATACTAAGTCCCAAACTGGTATTTCAGAGAATCCCAGAATCACTGAGTTTGGAAAAGCCCATCCAGTCCAAGCTGTGCCCAATCCCCACCTTGTCCCCAGCCCAGAGCACTGAGTGCCACCTCCAGCCCTTCCTTGAACTTCTCTGAGGACGGGGACTCCAGACCTCCCTGGGCAGGCCTGCCAAGGCCTGAGCACCCCTTGAAATTACACTGATGTCCAACCTGACCCTCCCCTGGCCCAGCCTGAGGCCGTTCCCTCTCCTCCTGTCCCTGTTCCCTGGAGCACAGCCCGACCCCCCCGGCTGTCCCCTCCTGGCAGGAGCTGTGCAGAGCCACAAGGGCCCCCTGAGCCTCCTTTTCTCCAGGCTGAGCCCCTTCCCAGCTCCCTCAGCTGCTCCTGGGGCTCCAGCCTGGGGTGCTCCATATTACAGGGTTCAGCCGAGGGACTGGAAATAGCCTCCTCCCTTCACCAGTGCTGTCAGATTTAGCCTTGCTGACTTATTTGTCAGCCAGAAAATATTCTGGCAGTGACGACAGACTCTTCCGAGTCAGAGAAACAAAACACATGCATGAGAAAAGCCATCTCGTCTGACAAAACCCGCAGGATCAGGTGGAAATCAAGGTATGGAAGGGTCATTCAAGGAAGGTAAGGGCAGGGCAGAGGGAAAAAAAATATCTGTGCATCCCTCTTCATCACAGCCAAATCTGGGGGGGAAATGTGGGCTGAAATCTCAAACTACGAAGAATAAGGCTGAGAACCTCTCTGAAACTGAACTGTCTACAAGAACTATGGAAACTAAGAAAATACAGAGTAACAAACCACCAAGATTATGTAGCATTCACCCCAGGGTTTAAAACCCCCTTGGGCATGAACTGAATCCCTCAGTTCAGCAGCAACTGAATCAGTCCACGCAGCAAGTCACTTCTCCAACATTGCCTCAACACAAAGTATCTGGAAGATGGCAAATGCCATGCTTCAAGAGTATTCCAGAGTCTTAAGTATATTCTAGTAGAGATCTGTACAAAGACAGACCAGTACATTTGACACCATTTCTGGGCAAACTGATAGAAACTGCAAAAAATGCAAAAGCTGTAAAAAATCCAAACAAACTTACATTGCGGCAGGGGACAACATATTCACAGATGTATAAAGAGGTTTCTTTAAGATGTCAGCAAGTAAGTGGGTGAGGGAGACCCAGTAGGAACCTGCTGGGCGCTCAGAAGACATTCAGCTCAGTCCTTTAGAAGGTGTCTGCAGACAGTGAGCCAGCACAGGGCGAGGGGAGGGTTTTCTCTTGGCTAAATATTCAGTAAAAATAAGAGGGCGGAATAAGAGAGAGCAGGATCTGTGCTCTGCAAGCACTGATGCAGCAGAGACAGTGATGAGGGCCTCATGACACTGAGTGACTACAGAGACTAATGATGGTTTAATAAAGAGTGCTTAGACAAAAAGGTAAAGAGATCTTCTGGGAAAGGGAAAGAAAACTTCATTATGCTGTCATATAAATCAGTCCAGGATGCTGCTGCACGCTGCTTCCCCAACACAAAACTGACAGAGAAAACACACAAAGGAGGGAGACCAAGATGATGAACACTGAATAATGGAAGAGGCCGGAAAGAAACAAACAAACCAAAACCAAACAAACAAACAAACAAAAAAAAAACCAAACAAAACAAAACAAAACAAAAAAAAAAAACCCCAACACAACAACGGCTGAAGGAGAGGGATTTATAAACCCAAGAGTGACTTGGAGAAGACGGACAAGGAATTAATATTCAATGCATCTGCTGTAAGAGCCGGGGGACAATAAACGAGAGCAGCTGGCGGGAAGGTGGGAGGAAGATGCGCAGCCCAATCTCCCACCGGGGAATATGGGATTGTATCACACTGAAAACACGGGAGGAAACCGGCAGAGCCCCTGGGAGCCACATCCTCCGGAGCCCGGGCTCGGACACCCCTGACCCGCCGCCCCGGGCACTGCGGAGCACAGCAGCACCC
>NW_005054381.1:2976755-2980701 GCF_000277835.1 Geospiza fortis | reverse complement strand
GGGAGGCCCTGGCACAGGTTGCCCAGTGAAGCTGTGGCTGCCCCATCCCAGAAGGCGTCCAAGGCCAGGTTGGACAGGGCTTGGAGCAACCTGCGATAGTGGAAGGTGTCCCTGCCCATGGCAGGGGGTGGAATGAGATGCACTTTTAAGATCCCTCCAATCCAAATCATTCTATGATTCTCTAAAGAAGAAACATTACCTGCTTTCCTAGGCTGAAAAACACAGCATGGGAACCCTGTGCTAGGAAAACGAGGAGGACTGAGCTCCTGGCACGGCTCAGTGTCCCTGTGCTGCTGTGGACTGCTAGCAGTATCCACATCCCTCCTCGCCCTGAGACCTGGTGCTGGAATGTGTCCATTTGGAAACCAGCACTGCACCTATTTGCAGTGGATGTGAACCACAGCCCTCACCGTCTCTAACTGAAGTTCCCTAAGAACAGCAATTAACTGAGTAATTAAATAGCCAAACTTTCCAATTGCTGACCCACTTGTCTCACCTCCCTGCGAGCTCTCCCTCCCAGCACTGAGTCTCCCAAGGCCTCCTTTGGTTGAGGTGCATCTTTGAGGCAGGAATTGGTTGGTCCTGGATGTGCAGCAGCACTGGGCATGGCACTGCCTGAGCTCATTTTGGAGGAACGCAGACACTCCTTGAAATTCTTGAGCGCGATCTGCCTCTGGAGCCGCAGCACCTCTCGCTGGGATTCCCGCAGCAGGCGGTCGAACTCGATGATGTTCAGGCAGCGAGGGTCATCCTGTGGGAAACCAACCATGGCACCATGGCACTGACAAGCTCCAAAAGGTGGGACATCTCACATTTAACACGCAAACTCCAAAAGAGGAGAGACTGGGAAAACCCAGCCTCAACCCACCCAGGTAGTGTGGCACACACACATGGCTGATTCCTGGGTCTCCAAAGCCTCAAAACTTGGTTTACATCCTTTATGCAAAAACATTATTCCTTGTGAAGATGAAACCCGGCCTGTAATGCTCCTGCAGCTCTCCCAGCATGATGTGCCGGGCTTTTCCAAGCATGGGCCATCTCATCACATGCCAGCAGGGAGCGTGGCAGGATAATGTCATTTCACAGCCCAGCCAAACCAGAGCTCTTGCTGCTTTCTTTACTTCTTGGTGTGGGTGCTGGCAAGCACTTGGCTTTGAGAGGTTGCAGGAATGAAGAACATCTGGGATTTGGTCAGTTCTTTCTCAGGATAATATTTGGTTTCCTAACATTCTTGATTTCTCTCCTCTCAAGATAGTATGTGTGATGGACACCTATCTATAGCACAAGGGGTCACTCCCATCCACACACAACCCAAACACAGCAGCTTTTGAAAGGAACCAGCACCATCTGATTCTCATAAAACTGGGGAGAATATGTCACCAGCTTGTTTGATTCTTCAAAGGTTTCCTGATTTCAGGAAGCTGAAGAAACATGTACCTGCATGTCGATACATACAAAATCAGGTTATGAAAAACCTGTCTTTAAAAATCTGCTGCTGAGGAGACATTGTTCATTCCCCTGGAAAGCTCCTAAGCCAGAGAGTTCAAGACATAATTGGTATCCAGAACAAATTTAATCTGCTTCCCTGTTTGATTCTTCTTTGCCCTAAAAATAGTGTGTGCTTTATAAATTCAATTTGTGGAGAGAACCATGGTTATTCTCACACTGCAATGGGGAAACTGAGGCAGCATTAATGGGAACTGATTATAGATTCAAGAAGTGAGCAGCTGAGCCCCCTCTCTGCCAGCTCCATGTTCAGGCTATCAGGATAGTAGTTCTTTAAACAAAATTGGCTGGGGCTATGTATAAAATCTCCCTTCCCCCACCACAAAAAGGCAGCTATTCCCAACAGACAGCCTCTGAAGCCTGGGGGAATAAGGGAGTAGAAAAAAGCTGAGTCCTCCCCTCAGTTTCTATTATACCAATCCCCTGCAGCTGTTCCCCCCAGTCCTGCACTTCCAAGAACCCATGCTGCAAGAAATTGCAGCCTGGATTTAGCTGGAGCTGGGGTTTGGTTGGAAGCAGATCACTGGAGTACGATCTCAGGAAATTATTTTATTCCATCCTAAGAGTCCTGGCTTTGCAAAACAAGGCCAATGCATTTGCAGCCCAGGGTGCACGTTGTGAGTTCTGCTACTGCCAGGGAACTGAGTGTATCTGTTTCATAGCTACTGAAAAATTTCTACTGATTTAAATACCCAAGATTAAAATTGATTTGGTTGCAAACCCTTGAGTGTGCACATCATATCTCTGCATAAAACACCCTTCATTGGCATAATGCATTTTGCATGCTGCAGACAGATTAGGGGAATTTGGAATTTTAAGTAGCTGGAAATTAAAATTTAATGAGCGGTTTGCTTGGAAGAGAAATGGGAAAAACAAGATCAGACAGAATGATCTATATTGCTCTCTTTTCTGTGGATTCCCTGCTCAGGCATCAATGTCCTGGTTGCTGGTGCCACAGACAGGATCAGCAGGGACAGGGTGTTCACCCAGGTCAGCCTAGGAAGGCAGTGACTGAATTTGTCAGCCCTAGGAGTTGCACCCATGTGCTTTGCCTTGGCCAGGAATGAATCTTGCTCACCCACTTCCGTCACATTCCTTTGCAATCTGTCACACCTGTCCCTAGCAGGTTCAGGTTGCCCAGCACACTCTGCTAGAAAAATCAGAGTGCTTTGGAAAGGGTCTGTTCCCCTTTCTGTGGGGGCCTGAGGTGAGAAATCAAAGGAATAGGAAGGAAACTTCTTGCTGACACTGTAGAGCACAGAAAGACCTGGATAGGTTTGTCCTTTGGTTTAATGCCAGGAAAGATCAATAGGGTGGCTCTGTACAAACACCAAATATACCCCATTGTTCTAATCCTGACTACATTAAGGAAAGACTGAGAATCCACCTTCAAATCTGTAGGTAAACTGAACATATGGGGCGGTCCGGGACAAAAATAAAGCTATTTTCAGTGAGGAAGTATTTGTCACCTAAATACCACTTAAGTAGGACAGGTAGAAGTGCAAGTGTTCAGCTCAGCTGGGGGCAGGGAGATTGGGTGTCACTTGACCACATTTGCATTAGCAAAACAGGGGGAAACCAGCATAGGCCCAAATGTTACTGAGATCCTTTGGAGATTTGAACTGACCTAAACTGCAAGCATCCATTTTGGAATTCAAAGATGCAACTCAGATGCCCAGAACAGGTTGCTTTAGTCACCTTGGGTGGGAACCACATCACCCAGCTCCAGCTGTCTGCAGAGGCTCCTTTCAGAACTGTCACACAGAAGAGCTCTGACCAGTCCTAGATCTAGGGATGAGCTGAATCACCACTTTTCCCCACCATTTATATTGGCATGGCCTGTGCTGGTACTGAGGGGAATGCAGATCACCAGCTCAGAAGCAGACACCAGCACTGCGGATGGTTTCATGAACACCCAGCCCTCCCTGGTGATTTGCAGCTGTCATAATAAACATGTCAGGAGGCACTGAGTTATCCCCAGTCCCATGGTGGCTGTGACTCCTCAGAAAGCTGCAGCTCGAAGCTTGGGATCTAGACTGGTTTTTGGGAATGTGCTTCTCAAAGAAACACTTTGAAAGGAGGCCCTGCTTCTACAGCTTGTTTGCAGCTCAGCCCTTTGAAAAGTCACCCTGTGTCTGTGGCTTCTCGGGGGTTTCCAGGGAAGGAGTTTTAGTCACTGCTGGAAATGGCAGCTCAGATCCATGAACTGATGGAGAGACAAGCAGGGTGTCCCCCAACGCACTCTTCTGGAGAGATATGGACAGTCTCTGCCACACACTCCCCCAAGCGTCCCCACTCAGCTTACACATCAAATCCCCTCCCCTGTTTTCAGCCTCCACTTGAGACTAATTCCCCTCCACCACTTCCCAGAGCTTGGTTTCCATCACCGCTGTTGCGCTTGTCCCCAGTGGAGTGATGTCCCACAAAGTGTCTCACCTTC
>NW_005054381.1:2960995-2976737 GCF_000277835.1 Geospiza fortis | reverse complement strand
GGGCTTCAATCTGCTTTTTTTTTGCCAGGAGAGCACTGGCTTGCTCTGTCAGGTCCTTGGCACGCTGGCGGGCAAATGCTTTTTTGCACAGTTCCAGGCTGGAGCCCTTCAGAGGCATCGGAGCAGTTACCTACACCAGAGAGCAGTGAGGTGTGTTCGTGTGCAATAACCACCACCTCATCACCCCTTGGTGTTCAACAACCACCACCCCATCACCCTTTGGTGCTCCTTAACCACCACCCCATCACCCAGCACAGGGAGCACTGTCAAAAAATGCAGCCTGGCCCCATAGGACAGACAAACAGACAGAGGAGCAGGACAGACCTATGGAAAAGTAGAAAAGGAAAGGCTGGACGGAAAAGTGGCTCAAAGAATAGGTGGGAAGGACAAGGTACTCAATAGGTACAGCCAGCATGGGGGCTGCAGGCAGGGCAGAAGTGGGTAGGGGAAGGAGAGAAAACCAGGATGAGGTAAAAAAGACAAGAGAAGACAGCAGAGAGGAGGGGAGAATGGTAGGAAAGATGAGCATGGGATCAAATCTAGCATGGGATCAAGGGTAGAGGTGGCCAAACCAGCAAGAGAAACAGAGATTCCATGGGTTTCTAGTAGGAAAGAGCTTCTGCATGGGTGGGCAGGAGATAGAGGGAGAGGCAGAGGCTAAGGAGAGCCCAGCCAGGACCAGTGCAGACAGGGAGGACTGGGAGAAAAGCAGGACTGGAGGAAAAGTAGTTCAGGTTCACATGTTCCCTGGGAGGAAGGAAAGCATAAGATGGGCATGGCAGTGTGTTTAGGGAGAGTGGGGCCGGCAGGGACAGGCAGATGGCTGAGTATAGGCTCTGCCCAGGCAGGAGCTGAAGCTGCCCAGCACAGAGTCCCTGGGATGTCCCCATCCCTGAAGCTGGCTTTCCCACTGGGTACCAGCACCACAGACTTGGATGAAGGGGCAGCTCAAGCCCTCTGTTCATCCCAGCCCTATGGGCAGTGAGGATACATCCAGTTCCTGGGTTTATCCAACCCTGCCTCTCTCTGCCCAGCTATTCTCATCTGCACAAAGCTTGACAGTCTGGGAAGGGGATCCTCTGCTGCCAGATCAGGCACACAGAATCCTCTGTGCAAAGTTTTCTTCCCCAGGTCTTCCCAAACATCTCATGCATATGCAGAAGCTGTGTGACCATGGCTCCACAGGACCTGGGTACCAAGCACAGGAGGGACCTGGTGCCAAATTAACCCCAGCTCCTCAGGGCCCCTTCTCTGGTCGTACCTCCAGCCCACTCTCCAAAAGGCGCAGCCACCCCAGCACTTGCTGCTGTTAGGACACGTGGGCCAGCACAGGAGCCCAGCAGTCAGTTCTCCAGGACTTGCACAGGCCCTAAACTGTCCCCACCCCAAAGTTTCACTGGGGAAACAAATAAAACAGTATTTGTATAGGTGCTGGAGGATCTGCATAGTATGTCAAATGGTTTCTCTGAACATAGTATCTGACAACTCCATCTGTTGCCCTGCAAGTACCAAAACCCTGTGACAGACGAGCAACACAGTGCCTGCGGACAGAGAGGGCAGCAGTGCCAGGAAATCCCCCTACCTTTTCTCCAGCACAGCTTTCACTTCCTCCTTTCCACCCTAAATGGCTTGAATTCCCCATCACAATCCCTGCTTTCCTTCAGGAAGGTGTGGCCAAGATCTCATACCCTACTGCTGCTGCACCATGTCACACACTTGAGGGTTCACAACAAGCTGCTGTTGGGTTGGAAAAGGCAGAAGCCCTGTGGCTTGCGCAGCATTTCCAGCGAGGTGTGGATGGGACAGAGCTGCCTCTCACCCCTTCCTGTTTTGCTTTACTGCACTCCTTTTCTTATTCAAATCCTTCCTGTTTCTTTTTGATGAAGTCAGATGAAATATTTTCATGACTTGCCCAAAGAAAGCTGAGTTAATTACTTTAAACTATGACCTTACAATAAGAAACCAAGCAGGAAGAAATTCCTCAAACCAGCCCCCAAGAGGAGTAGAAAAGCTGGCGATAGCTGGGGTTGGTGATTCTTGCTCTGCTATGACATGCAAAGCATGTTTGCTGCAGGTTTAAGAAAAAGGGAAAGGAAAGGCCTTTCTCACTCAATGGAAGCAGAAAACCAAAGGTCCTGGTGGTGAGGTGCTCTCCCAGCTCAGGTCCCGGCACCCACCACTTTGAGGTTTGCCTCCTGGAGCTTCCGGGCCCTCTCCTCCAGGCGCTTGGCGATCACTGCCAGCTCCGCGTTCTTCCTCTTCAGGTGCTTCACCTTCTCCTCTGTCTGAGGGAAGCAGCTCCTGCGCTGGAGAGCAGAAGGAAAAGTTGGAGGTGAAGCCCTTGCTCAGGAGCCAACATCTCACCCTCTACCTGACCTATGGAGAGCACAGAGGCCTTTTCCTGGCCAGGGCTTGGCCTGTTCTCCTGGAACTCTCCCAACCATTGAACACCAATCTCTGTTGCCTCTCCAGTCCCTGAAAACTGTGTTTTCCTGGTATTTTTGTTAATGTAACCTCTGAGTCCCCATAAAATGCCCTTCACTCCACCCCAGACCATCCCACATAGTCCCTCTCTATCCACATCTCTATTGCAGGCTCTGCTAGGACTCAACATGTCTCCAGCATCAGGGTATCCTGGCCATCCACCCTTTGGGCTTTCTCTTCCAGAGTCTTCCCAGTTATTTCCCCAGGATTATAGGACTCAACATATTCCTGAGGATTTGTACTGCACCACCACAGCAAGCTTATCCGTGTCCTTTCTGTCTTGACACCAAAGCCTGAGCAGGAGAAGGCAACAAAGGACTTTATGATATTTGCAAAGCAAATTTCCCTTCTCTTCCTATTGATTCTGTTCACTCTTAATCCCCTTTTATTTGTTATCTGTCTGTTCCAATAAGCAACCTCTTGCCAATGGCTCCTTCTCCCAAGGTCAAACCCACATGTGTTATGCTGTCTTTTCACATCAGTAGAAACGTCAGGTTGGCTGATCCCCACGATTATTTCCCTCCCTGCCCCTGAGAGAGTGCACCATGGGTGCCTGGGCTGGAAGGATGAGGCTGATTTTTAGAGTCAAAATTTGACACACAGACTTGTGCTTCACTAAAATGCAGATGATTGATAAGGGGTAACTCCTCGGGGTGCAGGTCATGCTGAATTTCTGCTTTTAGTGTAAGAAAATTATCTAAAATAAGCATTTTGAATGGGGTGATATGAATCTGAAATGCTGAGCAATCAAATTTACCCAGCATGGCTGGGCTGCACCCCCACACTGCAGGACTGGGTAAGGGGTGATGCTCTCCAGGGAGGATGCAGGAGAGGAATATCCCCTCTTTCCTGAGAGTCCTGGCTAGCCCACCTGGGGAGTCAGGGATGAGGGAGGGGGCAGAAGGCAGATGGCCCAGGCTGTGGCAGCCTGGCTTGGCTTTGAGGTGCAGTTGGGGAGGATCTTGGTGCTGGGCTCTCATGGGAGCAGGGGGCAGTGCTGCACTGTCACCCACAGACAAGGCTGAGTGAATCAGTGTTTCTGCTTTTCCAGTTAAAGAGGAAACAAGAGTGACTTCCCCTCCCCTGCCCAGCCCTCCTCAGCACTGCAGGGAAAGGTCCAGCTCTAGCTAATGGCTGCAGCATGAAGGCACCCAGGGGACTCATAGCACCAGACCTTTGTCCTCTGGCACTGTCCAGATTATCCTGTGAGCTCAAGAAGCATTTGGACAATAGCTCTGCACATGGTGTGACTCTTGGGGATGGTTCTGTGCAGGGCCAGGAGCTAGACTCCATGATTCTTGGGGGCGCCTTCCCACTCAGCATGTTCTGTGATTCTGTGATCTCTTAGAGGTGGCAGCAGACAGCAGTGCTCTGTGTCCAGCAGGACTCCCTCCCCACAGAGCATCCCATGACAGCATCTCCTGCTCACCAGCAAGCTGTTCTCCTCGGCCAGGCTGGAGCAGCGGTGCCGCAGGTCCTCCAGCGCACTCAGGAGCTTTGTGTTCTGGCTCACAAGGAAGCTGTAGTCAGCCCCACTCTGCAAAACAGTATGGAGAGGCAAGGCAGGACTTCACCTGCCTGAGGCATGTCCTGCAGGGCCACAGGGCTTCACCTGCCTGGGGCAGGGACTGCAGGTCCTGCAGGGCCACAGGGATTCACCAGGGGCAGTGGCAGAGGGGCTGCAGCCTCACACCAGCCCCAGCCCTGTGGTGAGCCTGGCCTGGCTGTGCCAGTGGCTGGCAGGGTCAGGGGGCTGGTGGCAAAGGGTGGATTGTGGGGGCTGATTTTAAGAGGAGGCAAGGTGCTGCATGTCCACTGGGGGACAGCTGGCCTTTGAGGCCACCCTGAGGGTGACACTGCCATCTCCATAGCTTTAAGAAGTCTTTCAACTTCCACCCAGAGAAAAAGCCGAGACCCTTCTGTTGTCCTGAGCCATGGTACCATCCAAACCGGCTCAGGTGAAACACGGGCAGAGCCAGCAAGACCCAGGCAGGCAGAATACAACCCCTGGCAACCCAGGAATGTGTGCTTCTCCCCACGGCTAAAGGATGCAGTGGCCTCCAGTACCACATGGCTTTGGAGGCAACCAGACTTCCTCACCCTCTTCTCCACACCAGCACTCGTGTTTGGCCCAGGAGCCAGATTCCACATCATCCTCTCTGTGTCAGCCTTGGCTCCGAAAGAAGGTGACATGCAAGATTCTTTGCAAACACCACCTTCATTTTGCCACCTCAAAAGCAGCAGCAGCAGCAGCTCTGCCAGGACCTGTATATAGAATTTTGTGGTTGCTGCTTCCTGCCCAGAGCAGCTCGCCGCAGGCTCTCTACCGGAGCCAGCTCCCAGCAAAGATTTCTGGGCTTTAGCAAAGCTTGGAGCCGAGTCGCTGCTTCACAGCTGCCACATGGCAGTGCCTTAGGAAGGTCCAGCAGGTTTCCCAGCAGCCAGGCAGGTCTTGTGAGACCCACTCCAAGAGCCCAGCAAGTCTCTGCTGAATGGCCACGACCTTCTCAGTGCACATAGCTCTGCCCTGCAGTTTTCCAGCCAAAGCTACTGGGGAAACATCTCTCACTCCCAAAGGAATGCTGCCCAAGCTTTCTGGGTAGCAAGAGCTCAGACAGGAGTTCAGCTCTAGGAGGTCTGACACTGGCTAAAACTCATTACACTTTGGAACAATTCTGGTTTCTCCATTGTGTCCATTGTAGAGATAGGTTAGGAGACCAGTGCCACAAAGTCCTTCCCACTGAATTCCCCAGCATGGTGCCATGTTCATGGCTCTCCCAACTTTTCACACCTGTATGGAAATGCCGTGACAAAGCAGGGAGGGAAAACACAGCTGAAAGAGGTTGAAAACAACAACTACCAAAAAAAAAAAAAAAAACCTAAACCAAACCAACCAACCAAACAAACAAACAAAAAAAAACCCCAAAAAATCAGAAGACAACACCCAGCCAACACCCTCACGTGGTGTCCCCAGTCCCATCAACCACTTGAGATGCCAGGATATGACATGCCACAAGCTGACAGACTTTTGACAGAGTGGTTTGTAGATGTCCACCCTCCCCACAGATATCCCAGGTTTGTGCAAACTGGAGTGAAATGCCCCATACAAGGAGACTGTACTGCTACCCACAGGTTGCAAAGCAAGAATACATCTTCCTCTATCTGCTCCTGGGGACACCACACTGCAGCACTTGGGTGCCCTCTCCTGCTCTCCAACAACTTTGGGCCACTTCCAGGGATGGTTAGGCCCAGGAACAAAGGAAATTCCTGAACCCAGCATCACAGGGATGCCAGGAAGTTCCCCTAGGAGCCATGTGCAACAGCACTGTGCCCAGTACCAGCTCCTGCAACATCAGTCCTATCCCTGTAGCTTTACAGGTACAGTCAGGTGTCCCAGAGACCATTTCCCCCATCACCAGCTCCATGAACAACAAAGCACTTCCTCTGCCTGAGAATCCACATAGGGGACACTGCAGGTGACAAAGAGGGGACAAAACAGGGCAGGTTCATGGACAGAGGGGTCCTACCAGGATCTCCTGTCCTGTGCACGGCAGTGCCTCAGGCTGGTCCCCTGCTGCCACCCCCAGAGCCAAGCAGGCAGCCCTGCAATGAAGTCAAACTGCATTATTTCCATATGTTTGCCACAGCCAAGAGGCCTCAAAATTCTTGTCTGTGGTTGCCCTGAGACAGAGCAAGCACCATGAGCCAGCAGCCTCTGTGCTGGGATGGGGGCAAGAGAGCTTTTGAGGAGGAGCTGATGTGCTCCTGCCTCCCCCACCAGCCAGCCAGGACTTCTGACATCAGCAGCATGGAGTTTCAGTAGGGGACAATCAACACCTCCAGCACAGCATGAGGATATTTTGGGGAAATTTGATTACACTCAAATTTCTGCATTTGAAACCCCATTTCTGCAGCCATAAACCATTTCATTAGGGCAAGATGCAAAGGCTCATAACCCCTCACCCCCACCATGCCAGGCTGTCCCCAGCTCAGTTCAAGTTTTGTGTCACAACTCCAGAGCTCATGACATGGCAAAGGCTGGCATGTGCCTTCCCATTCTGTGGATGTGGCACCCTCCCCAGGCAAAGTGCCATGGAGCAGGGGAGTGTGGCTGTGTGCTCCAGGCTGGGGCCAGGCACAGGGCCAAGTGTCCCCTGTGCCAGCACGTCCCTCTGCAGCCGCAGCTCCTTGGGGCTTTGCCCAGAGAGGCACAAGGGACAGCAGCAGCAAGAAGACGTGGAGGCAGGAGATCCTTGCTGTGCCAGGACGTCTGTCCAACACGGGGACCTCACTGCCACAAAAGCTTTGCCAAACCTTCCTGTTGGCTCTGAGACAGTGCTGGCTGCATCAGCTGAGCCCTCCTCCAAGACCACAGAGAGCCTGGAACTGAAGGGCTGTCTAGACGTCATCCCACGCTCATTAAACATTCATTTCCTATAATGAAATGGCTTTTAATTTATCAACTGCTCTGCAGTTCCTTAAGGATCCCGCACTGCACGGCACAGCCTCGCTGCTGCCTGCACTCAGGGCTCCCATGGTGCTTTTCATGGGGAGCTGGAAGAAATCATTAGGTAGGAGAGACACAGAGGCTCCCCCCAAAGTGACTCATCCAGATGAAGACATACAGAAGTGTCAGCAGGAGCTGGAATACAAATGCATTCCTTGGTCAAGGAGGTTTTCTGTGAGCCAAGGCAGAGCTGACACCATGGGGCAGCAGAGAGGGTCTCTGGGCAGCCACATTCCCCAGATCAGAAGCATCCTTGGCCACTAAAAAATTAACCTAAAAATTAACACAAGTGACATGGTCTTTTGCCACAGGGAAAGTTTCTTAAATGAGAGGAAGGCAGGAGCAGAATAGCAGGGATGCTGAGGGAGGAGAGCAGCAGGCACGTGGCTTTGAAACCCGCGTTTCATCTGTCATCTCTTTTGGCAGGTAGAGCCCAAAGTTTCTCCAAGATGCATTGAAAACAGCAAAGAAAGAAAAGCCTCAGCATGGCAGCTGCCAGAAAACTGCTGCTTTTTCACCTGAAAGCTTCAAATGGACCAGAGAGCTGCAGCGGCTTTTGCAGGGAGAGGTGCCCAGCCAGGCTGTTAAATGGGTCATGCAGGCAAAATCTCTTTGGAGCACCTAGCATTCAGCACAGCCCTTAAAGTCCTGCAGAAAACTTGCAGGAGGCCATTGGGGGACAGTAAATCAGCCAGGCACTGCCTGCAGCCGTGCTCTGCAATGCGGCTGGGGCTGTGCCGGCACCGCAGCACGGCCTGGCACCCACCGGCCCAGGGCTCCCCCAGCCAGCCCCGGGAAACAGCCAAAGTCTAAACCCAGTCTTGCTTTGAAATCCCTGCTGAAAGCCAGAGAGGGAGGAGGAATTTCCCAGGTAGTCCCATGAACAGGAGGCCTCAGGTAGCCTTAGAAACAGGCAGGCACACAGCTGATTTGAAAATATACCTAATTTGAGGGTGTAGAAACCACACACAATTTAAAGGTGTATAAACCATTGACAATTTCAAGATGTCCTGATTTCTCCATCTGCAGCTGATCCAGGGTCCAGTTCCTAGGTTTGCTTTGCAGGAGCCATCTCTGAATACAACCCCCCTCTGCAGACACCTTGCAGAATGACCTAGGTGAAGCTATCCCAGCCCTCCTGCTATCTTGGATATATTAAATCAACCACCTCTCCTTCATTTGAAATCATTGTCCCCAAGCCTCCACCATGCCAAAGCCCTTTAGCTGTTCATTCCACCTGACTTTAGTAATTAGTTCCCTTAACTTCTCAATCGTCTTCACTTGGAAATGAAGCCTGTCATTGCCAATCCATTTTCTTCTCTTCCAGACAGTTTCAAGGGAATCAGCCACCTCACAGGACAAAATTATTTTCCATAGGCTGCTCTTCTGCAGTGCCCTCACTGCATGTCAAAAGCAAGACAAAAATAGCCTCACCTCCTGTTGGGTCAGCGAGCAGAGTCAGCCCCAGTGCTGCAGCACAGCGAGCAGCCAGCACATCCCCACCCAGGGAACAGGGACAGTGCTGCCAAAGGTATGGGAGAAGTAAGAGACATGCCTGGGATGAAGCTCGATTATCCTGCCACTCCTCTGGCAGGCAGTGTGTCCCACTGTGCTTGTCATGTTTCCTTCCTGCATTTTGCACCGTTCCTGGTTTCAGACACAAACATCTCTGTTGTGCCTTTGCCTTTAGGGCACTTCCCCACAGCCCTGTGTGCTGCCAACTCCCCTTTCCATCAGTCAGCATTTTCTCCTGCTGCCCATCCCTCTTCCAGATTACTACTTGCCCTTATTTATGTGATTTCCTCATTTATCTGATTTTTATCACCCCATGTAACAAATTCATGGAAGAAAAAATCCATCCAAGGCTATTAACTTCAAAAATCCTGCCTCCAGCATGAGGAGTGCTGGAGCCATGAATTGGAAGATATTGAGGGAATATTCAGGGGAGCAGTCACTATACATTTGCTGTTTCTCTGCATTTCCCCAGGCATCCTCTCGTGCACACTCTCTGACCACTGCCAGCTCTTCATATACTCCTGACTGGGTGTTTAAAATGAGATGCAGCTGAAATTTGGGCCTTGCAAAACCATGTTTTCTCTATCTTAACACCCTCTGTGGAAGCACCATTATGAATTCCAGGAACACAAACTGAGCTATTCCAGGAGGAGAATAATCAGCTCAATAGCCCTGATGGACCTGGCACACTGTCCTTTGATGAGCTCAGCTTCTCCAGCCTCCCAACCAGGGAGAAATTAATGTTCCTGCAAAACTGAGACAGGGAAGAATGTGAATGGAAAATAAACTCCCAAGGCAGAGGATCAGCTCTCCGAAATCCAAGGCTGCAGCTGAGTCCAGAGTGCAATGCGACACAATTCCTCACATTTGACAGCAAATCCAAAAGGCATGAGGATTTGCAACAAGATGAGAGAAAATGACATTGAAATACCTCATGGCTGCTGGGAAGGTGGTTCTGAAATGCTCCTGAGGTGCTGCACACGTGATTCTTCATCCTTCACCATCAGACAGAAAATAGGGCAGGGAATTGTGAGGAATGAGGGTTTGGAGAAGCCATGTGCAACACTGGCAAAGGACGGGTGCTGCTCAGGCTGCAGGTTCTCATCTGGCTGGACACGGATGGTGTCGTCAGTTCTTTTGTTTGGCCAGTTTGCTCCTGGCCCTGCTCTCCAGTGGGCTATGGAGATGTGTCCCTGCTTCCAGATGGCCATGACCCACCTGAAGCAGAGGCATGACAAGGTCTGTGTGGCCCTGGACAGGCTTTCCCCAGCTGTGACCCAGATCTCTCCGTGTTAAGCACAGAGTGTTTTGCAATCCCAGGTTGTGTGCAGCCACAAACTGCAGCTGATCCATCAGATAACCTGCGGCAGCACCAGGTTGCGCAACACTCCTCAAGTACAGGAACATCACCCTCCTACTCTTGGGCCACTGTGTGACCCCTGGCCATCCCTGTTGTCCCCTGCAGGGTCTTTGCCCCCCTGCACACCTTGTAAGAAAGATATCTGCATTTTGTAAGGTGAAAAAGAGGTACAAAGCCTGTTCTCCCAACCACCCTTTAAACGCTGGTGTACAAGTGTCTCCCTTGTCCCTTACCAGCTTCCAGAAAGATCTGACCAAGCTCCGCTCTTGGTAAAGCAGGACTGTGCTCATCCCCACTGCACTCAGGGGACGTTGCTGTTTCACTGCCCGCCTGGGGAACGTGTGGAAGACAGGCTGTGCACCATAAAACCTGGTCAGGCTATAACATTCTGAAGCCAAGACAGCCAAGCTGTCTTTTTCCCCCACTGCAGAATTTTCTGGGTGCTGCTGAACAAATCATTGAATCTGCAGAGAAGTAGCTCATGCAACACTATTTCCACTATATTAAAAAAATGCAAAATGTAGAAGATGTGGGAAGCAATGTGTGAAAAACTTCAGTGCAAACACAGAAAGACTTTGCAACCTCTGCTGCTGTCTACTCATGCACATTGCAAATTATTTGAGCTAAAACATGGGTACTGGCTTAGTATAAGACATTTCTGGAGCTTTTTGTTGCTTAGCTCTAAGCAGAGGTCAGTCTGCAGCTCCCAGCGCTGCAGGCTCAGGCCCAGACCACCCTGAGGTCTTTGCAGAGCATCTGGACTCTTTCTGGATGCCATGGGTCAGATAATTCTATTTTGTGAACATGCAAAATACCCCAAAGCCCCTGGTGAAGAATGATAAAATTTTGTTCTTTCCAGGTTTGGCATTTGATGGCTGGAGTAGGGATGATTGTTCTCTGATATCTCATCTTTCCTGTAACAGAAACTCTAATCCAGAGAAACACTCCCAAGAAAGGCATGAGACTTCTGCCTTCACCCTGGGAAGCCACTGAGCTGTACCTCAGTAAATCCCCTGCCCATACAGAAGAGCCACAGCCCTCTAAGAGGATCATGGCTTGCAAAGTCAACACCAACTCTCCTCACCACAGAGCCTCAGCAGCAACATCCTGATCACAGGTGTGCTTTGATTAAGTGGAAATACTTGATTCCTCAACATATTCAGCTCTGAAGAGGTATATTTGCTCTTCCACCTCGCAGAGTACATCAGGGAGCTGAGGGGCAGATTTTGTATGTACAAGGCAATTTTTGCCCAGAAATCCGCACTGCAGTTTCTCACCCACTTCTTCCCATTTTCCAAATCACTGGCAGCTTCCCAGGGGCCAAGAACACATTTTATTTTGGGTCACATTGGCTAAAATCCTGCTCCAGTTGCCCAGGCTATGGCATGATTAGATAGGAAGGAATTGTTCCCTGTGAGGGTGGGCAGGCCCTGGCACAGGGTGCCCAGAGCAGCTGGGGCTGCCCCTGGATCCCTGGCAGTGCCCAAGGCCAGGCTGGACAGGGCTGGGAGCACCTGGGACAGTGGGGTGGGACTGGATAAGCTTTAAGGGTCAACCCAACCACTTTGGGATTTTGTGATTCAAGGTTGGGATCAGTGTTCTTGCTCACCTTGGTCATGGTCTGGCAATGGCCAACAGCAAGACGGTGTGACAGCCCTGTTCCAAACCCAGATTATCTCCACCAGCCCAGAGGAGCCAAGGACACAGCGAAGAGGCACTGCTTGGTGTCACTCACCCTCCACGTCCCACACAAGTGACCTGGCCAAACCATTTGGACATGTCTTTGCACAGAAGGCATAAGCTTAATCAAAAAAAGAGCTAAAATGAGCATAGTCTCACTTTGCCTTGTTTTCCATTCATTCCTACAAATAAAGAGGCACTGGCTCTTCCTGGCAGGCAGCTGCCTGAGATGGCCATGCATCCATAGTGCTGCAGCAAGCAGCACTAAGGCATTTGCATGAGGCTGTGCACTGCCAAGCCAAGGAAAATTAATTTACTCAGATTTTGAGCATGATGGAATACAACCTTTTAATTGGGATTGAAAGAGATGGCAAGAACTGGCTCCATTGCCCAAGGTCTCCCTGTCCTACTGCCATCTTTCATCCTGCTGACCTACCCTTCTCAGTCAAGGGTGCAGCTCTACACACCCTCAGATACTAAATGAACAGCTTTGCCAATGGAAAATTTGAAGCTCTTGAAAGACCACAAATTCCTGCAAAAGGCACTGAGCTTATCATTAAATGCAGTTTGGCCTGAGCACTTGATGTGGAGGATATTTACCAGTATTTTACAATTCTTCCTGTGTCTCTGCTTTGTTTTATTAAGCCCCACTGGGACCAACACATTTTGGTGTTGGGTTTTTTTTGGTTGGTTTTTTTTTTTTTGCAGCTATTTAAATTCCTACTCACTGGAGGGCTCCTTGAGTTAAGCATTTTCAGTTGGGCTTACAGATTTATTGAATATTCTCAGCTCCACATGACCTCAAGGGAAGCTGAGGCTAGGATTTTAAGAAATTCAAATCCAAAGCAACCTCTTGTGATTGAGAAGAAGTCACAAGAACCAGCTCAGAGCACCCTAACTGTGCCCCTTGCCTGTGTGGTTCTGGGATGGGAACAGGGAATGGTCAGCTGCTGAGCTCATCCCTTCCATGAGTGATCTGGGGAGCTTGGGGAGATGAGTAATCCTGGAAGGGAAGGATGCAGGGAATATGCAGAAAGTGAACAACTTTGATCCTCTTCCCTTGTCCAGCGTAGGGGACCAGGAGGGAGCCTTGCCTTCAGCAACCCACTCCCAAACCACTCTGAATTTTTTTCCAGGGCCAAAGCAGATCCTACTGGAGCAGCATCCCCTGGGAGATGCAGGCAACTGAGCTCTTGTGGGAAGTGCTCTAAAATCCATCTGACAGCATTCTGGGAACTTTCCAATTTCCAGACAGACTGTATCTGTGCCACTTTATCCCATTCTTCCTACACAGACAACGTTTTTCTCCTCTGATATTCATTATTTGGATTGGGATCCCACCCCTTCAGTGCCTGGAGATTCTCAGCAGCAATTTCTTATGTCTCATGTCCACACAGAAATTTTGGGAAGCAAGACCAGAGCAATTCCAAAGGCCCAGGAGAAAGGATACACTTGTGACAACCCCCCAGACAGCATTATCCAGTGGGGCTGTGGAGGGACACACTGCTCTGCCGAGGAGCTGGGAAGCCTGCAGTACCTTGCAGGATGTAGGCACATGTGACAAATGGATGGAGAGATGTGAGCACAAACCTCAACAAGGAACATTCCCACCAGGCTGTGAAGAATATTTCTCTGGTGGGATCCCAGCCCCTGGAGATACTCAACACTTGCCAGGTCAGGGCATGATCAGCCTCTTCTGTCTCTGGAGCCTTCTAGGGGCAGAGGCTGGATGGGAGGCTCCAGGTGTGTCCCCTCGTCCCACCTCCCAGACTCTAGAGTTCCTCTGCCATCTCCCAGATGGGAGACGGGCAACAGCTCTCCACACTCTGCACTCAGGAGAGACGCAGGCAAGGACGCCAAGATTAACTTGACCTACAGACAGTCTTAATGCCTCTCCACAGCCTGTCCCCCAGGGAATGGCTGAGCAGTGGTGCCAGAAGCTGGGACACACAGCAAGAGCTTCATCATAAAATCAACATCTTTAATCAACTCTGTCAGCGATGAGCCCTCAGGAGGCTCTTCCCCACACCAGGAGAGGACTCCCTGGAGGCAGCTGTCCTGTTCACATCATGCAGCTCTGACATCCCAAGGACAAACGTCCTAAAGGAAGCTTGGCTCTGGCAGCGCAACACACAGGGTGTGTCCCAGCCTGCCCAGGAGCAATCAAGCTTTGGAAGGCAGCTGTGCAAGCCTGAGTTGGCCCCAGCTCTAAGAGAGGACCCTGTCCTGCGGTTGGAGGGTTGTTGCTCCACAATCCAGCAGCACCAGCACTGGGGACAGCAGCACTGAGCTCCCTCCTGGGGCTGAACTGGAGGCCTTTCACATCCCTAAAGCCACTTGACTCCAGGAGAAACTGCTGGATTTTTTTTTCCTAGGAAAACACAAGGTAACCTTTCTGAATATCAACATCAATTTTAAGGATGGTACTGCCATGGTACCACCAGCACCATCCCAATGACATCACAGTGCCACTGTGGCACTGCTGCGATGCAGCAGAGTAACACCGGTCCCACAGCACCATCAGTCTGGCACCAGAGCACATCACAGCACCACCAGCACCACCAGTCCCACCACAGTACATGGTTATCTGATGGTACTACTATGGCGCTGCCAGAATGCCACGGGAAGGCTCCCACCCAGCCGGGAGCCTCCAGGATGGCAGGAGAACACTCAGTGCAGCCCAAGGACCAAGACAAACTGGATGGCAAGTGCTCAGCAGTCGCCTCCATAGAGACCAATAGGGGGGACCCACTGCAGGGATCAGCAAGAACTGGTGCACTGCTCCCACCCCACAGGTGCAGTTCAGCTGCTGGAGTACCCACAAACACCCCTCTGAACCAGCCACCTGCCCTCCTTCCAATCCCAGCCTTCCCACCCAGGCTCCCACCAGGACAGAGCACCACTCCCTCCCTTGCCAGCCGGCTCTCCCAAAGGAAAGCATTCCAGGACACACTGGGCAGGGCTTGTGCCAAGCTGGTCTAGGGGAAGGTGGGCTGGAATGAGATGGCTTGTAAGGTCCCTTCCAACCCAAACCATTCCAGGATTCTCTGAAGACAGTAAGTCTGGCACAACTGACTGGACTCCTAGGATACAAAAGAGGGGTGGGAGCAGAAATCCATCCCATTCTGCTGCCCCATATTTTGACTGTGGTGCTTTTGGCATAGCCAGGGCTGGAGTCAGAGTCCGACCAAGGTTCAATGTGGTTTTTCCCTATTATCACAATAAACAGCCCTTCAGAACAGACCCGTAACAAACTGGGCTGCAGTGAAATCATGTTCTCCCTCGGAGGGTTTCCAGGGGCTCCGTTTCTCCCACAGGCTGCTCCAGGCTGCTCTCCAGCTGGGCTCAGCAGCACGGCACAGCCTTGCTCAAAACAGCCCTGCTAAACCCCGACCAGCACTGGTCAGCTCTTCTCCCCTGCGCTCAATAAGAAAAAGGCAAGAGCCATTTTCTCCCCTATTTTAAAAGCACCACAGAGCTTCCCCAGATTCCAGGAGACCTCAGGAAGATGGCTGATGTTCCCCATGGGAAAGCGTGGCAAGCTGTCCTAAACAGGGTGAGCCGATGAACTTCTGTGACCTAGATCAAGGCGGTGAGATCCTGGGGAAGCCTTTTGGGCTGTTTTTAGGGAGATGCTGCAGGGGCCGGGCATTGCACTGCCCCGAGGTGCCTGGGTGCTGCCTGCAGGGGCTGGTTCCTCCTGCAGTGGAGGTGCCCCAAGCCCTCCAGGGCTCCCCTGAGAGGAGAGGGGATGCTCTGGAAGAGGGCGGCACTGAATCATGTCCCTGCCACCACCTGCAGAGCCATCGATGCTGCCGGAACGGGGACATGCTGCAGGGATGGCTCAGCCTTGGCTGGTGCAGGGCTGTGCCTGCTCCAGGTGGGCTCTGCCCAGCGCTGGCTCCGTCAGGGCTCCAGCAAGACCCCGCACCAGCTCCAGCGTCTTCGAGGGCAGACGCAGCTGGAAATCCCTGCTGAAGGGCAGCAAAGGCTCCTTTCTCTCGCGCGGGTGTGTGGCAGCGGCTGTGGCAGGTGCCGGCCCCACGGGGATGGTTTTGTGGATGGCTCAGCCGCAGCCCCGAGCTCCCAATTCCCCGTTCCCGTCTCGTACCGAGGTGACATCCTCCCGCGTCTCCCCAAGAATGAGCAAACACAGCCCGACCCCCGCCTTACCTTGGGGGGTCTGTCTGCCCGGT
>NW_005054381.1:2953540-2960260 GCF_000277835.1 Geospiza fortis | reverse complement strand
CCCCCGCACCGGGGCCGGGGAGCCGCCGGGATGGGGGTTTGGGGACAGCAACGGCCCGAGCCCCTGCTCGGCTCTGCCTCAGGACTGCTCAGCTCTGGCCCTGGATACCTGACTCTGGCCAGGATACCTAGCTGTGCCCCAGAGATGCTCAGCTCTGTCCCGGGAATGCTCAGCTCTACCCCCGGATGCCCTGCTCTGCCCCAGGGATGCCCATCTCTACCTCGAGAATGCTCAGCTCTGCCCAAGGATGCCTGATTTCCTGCAAGGATGCCCACCTCTGCCCCCGGCTGATGCCCGACTTTGCCTTGGGGATGCCCTCAGCTCTGTCCAGGATGCCTGGTTCTTTCCCAGGCTTGCTTGCAGACCTTTCCACCGTGTGAGCTAAACCTCGGTACCTCTCGGACACACCATGCTGGAAACAACCCTCTTCTGAAAAGGGCTGGGCCCTGCCTGCAGCACACCCAGGACAAGTGGCAGAGCAGTGGTGCGGGCAGGCAGGGAGAGGATGGTTGATGTGACCCTTGGTGACAGGAGTTCGCAGCATAACGCCACAGCCGAGCGGGCACCGCCATCCCCGAGCACACAGAGCAGGCAGGCGTGTGCTCTGTCTCTCCCTGCCTCCTCCCTGCCGTGCTGTGTCTTTGATGAAGATCACATCATACAGCAGGCATCACTAATGCTCGGGGGAAAACCACTGGGCCACCCTGGGGGACATCTGTTTGGCCCTGCTCCCCACCCCCACTCAATGCTTGACTCGCTGCAGAGCAAGGTTTGCCGATCCCAAAACCCAAGAGGGATTGATTATCCCCAAAGCCCTAAGCAGCTGGGAGAGGTCCTGCCTCCCCATGTCCTTGTGTGTGGTAATAGCTCTCAGTCCCACTGCTGGTGCCTCCCTGCTGCAGCGTGGGGGTGACGTTTGGCATCTCACACATGCTGCTCCCTTTGTGGTGGTGGAGCCACCAGGAGAACCTGCCTGGGGCCACCTTCTCCAGAAGAGGTACCGTGGGGGGTCTTCAGCGCCCCTGTCAGACACCACTTTGTAGGCGCCTCCTTTGAGCAGCTTCTCCAGCCCATCCAGATGGGCACGTGTCACCTCTTGAGCCCAACGCCATCAGCTGTGTGTCACATCTGCCTGAGCCCAGGCAGCACAGGCAAGGCAGCATCGAGACAGTAAATTCACTGCAGACTGCCATAGCTGTAAGACCCACTTGGATGGGTCCTGTGTGTAGGGAGTTATCACTGGGTCTGGCAGGGTCTCTCTCACGTCTGGGTGTGGCTACAAGGCACCTCTCACAGCGTGCAGGACTCTGCCATCCCACCTGAATCCCGTATCTCCAAGCCCATTCGTAAGGGGTGTTTGTGTATGGTGGAGGGAAGCCCCAAGCTTGTAATGAGGAGAAAATGCAGCCAACAGACCAAAGGGAAGATTCCAGAAAACTGATCCCACCTTCCTGTGTCTATTGGTAATCATGTACCCTGAAACCACCAGCTCATGTGGCTCCTTCTGGTGCAGGAACAGGTCAGGGTAGATCTCACCATCTCCCACCGCTCAGATCCCCTCAGTTCCTGCCCATAGCTGTTCCCCCTGGCAAGGTACCAGGCAGGCTCTGCGGGTGCTGAACCAGCGTGGAAGAACACCCGGGCACTGCTCAGCTCCCCAGTGAGACAGAACAAGCAGGTTTCATTAGGCGGAGGCAGCAGCAGTGGGAGGAGAAATGCACCCTGATAAGATCTCATGTGGCTGTCAGCCTTCTCAGAAACCCCACTTGCTTTGTGCTTCCACTGCCCTGTGCTGCTCAGGCTCTGCTTGGCTCATCTGGAACGTGCTGCCACCACTGACTCACTGACCCCGAGACCCTTTCCCCTTGTCCCACAGATCTGTGCCAGACCCACCTGGCTCCACGGAGCTGCCCTGGAGAACGAGGGACCAGGGATCCCCCAGGCACAAGTCTGGATCCACCCACAGCCTTCAGGGAAAGCCCCAGTTAGGTGAGGTGAAGGATGGGGAGTCCTAACCCAAACTAACCCTAACCCCACACCATTCCTGGGGAGAGGATATCTCCTGTGGCCCTGAGCTTGGGAAGCTGGAGATGATCTTTCACATCTGGGCCAGCCTACAACCAGATAAGTCCTTAAAGTCTTATTAAGTCTACTTAAAAAGGTTAGAGGAAAAATTTATCTGGGCTACTGAAGACTCAGTGGGTTATGAGGTCCCTGAGCTCTGAGTCACTAAGTTCTCATGAGGGCTACGGGGATGGGGTGCTCCAGGTCCCCTTGGTCCTCCAAGTTACCCAGGGATCTGCTGTGGGGCTGTGCTCCCTGCAGAGGAGACCCAGAAAGATCCTTGAAACTCTCCAGGACAGGGGAAACCACAGGCTCAGGGAAAGGAGGTGATAACATAGAGAAAATTAAGAGCAACAGTGACACTGGAGAACTCAAGATCAACAGCTCAAATGTGGGGAGATGACAAAGGATCTGAGGAGAGCCCTCCGGCAGTTCCCACTGCTCTCCAAAGGTCTCCAGGGAGCTGGGTCTGTGCCTGGCCATGCAGGGACAGGGATCCAGCGCATGGTGCTCCCTGTGCTCTCCATCAGAGAGCAGCAAGGATAGGGCTGCTCCACAGTGAGCAGCAAATGGGAACCCAAGTGTGATCCAGAACACACAGCATCCTCAAACTCCAGGGGGCCATCCCAGAGCTTCTGAGCAGGACAGTGGTAATGGGGTCCCTGGACAGCCCCAGACAAGATCAGATGAAGCAGGAAAGGGACCCTAGCCAGGATCAGGAGGAGACAGAGCTGGAGCTAGAGATAAGGCTCCAGCAAAGGTGCATCCAGCCAGGTGCAGGGCTAGAGACAAAGTGGTTGGTCTGGGCTCCAGCCAGCACATGTGGCTGGAGACAAGATTCTTACAGTGATGATCCAGGCCTGCTGAGGAGATCAGACCCAACAGAGCTTTACCTACAAAAGCCCAGCCAAGGCCTGAAGAACCAGGGCTGAGCCTCACTGATGCTCCTGGCCCAGCAGCTGCAGGTACTACAGGCAGTTAAGTCCAGTTAGTGCCTGATGAGTCTTCCCCTGGTTTTGGACATTCCAGCAGGGACTGGAGTGGGCAGTGTGAGCTCTGCTGTGGTTTTGGCTGGGAAAGAAGCACAAGAATGAGCATGAGGGGCCACGGCAGCCCTGAGGGTGGTCCCCAGGGTGTGGGGACAGTGATGTGTGTCAGCACTCAGGGGCATCTCCAGGCTGAGGTGATTGGCAGGTGCCAACCCATTCCCACGCTCCTTCTAGCAGTTCCCTGGGAATGGCTCCAGCACATGATCCCTCCTGTCTCTGCTCATGAGCCATGCTGGTGGCTGCAGGGACATGCAGTGACACAAGTGGGCACCTGCTCTGCCAGCAGAGCCCTCCAGCTCCCAGTCCCACTTCCTGAGCCTGAGGTCTGATGCGTCCTGAAGCAGCTCCAAGGAGGAGATGCACGTGGCCACATTCCCCCTGATCCTGCCATCCCCAGCAGCACATGGACACTGGCAGGGAATGGCTCCACGCTCTGGAGCAGCACTGGGATGGAAACCCTGTTAAAAATAACCTAGAAAAGGAATGTGCTGGGCTGGCCCTGCCAGGGGTCACAGTGAGCCCCAGCCCTGGTAGCTGCAGTGTGGTGTGGCGTGGTGTGGCAATACCAGTTCAGGCACTGGGGCTGTGCAGGAGAGCCTGGCAAGAGCCTGGCTGGGCTCTGTCAGTCCCTACAGCCCTTCCAGAGCCATCCTGAGAGTTCTGGATGGACACCCGCACCCTCCACTGACCCCAGAGGGGTCTCAGCCCCAAACCCTGCCCTGCGCGGGGCATTTCTGGGTCAGCGAGGTCCTGTGGGGACTGGGAGCTCACCCCAACAGGGACAGGACGCATTTCCTTGCAGTAACCTGCTAAAATGCCTTCAGGATGGAGGGAGGGCTTGAAAAAATTGAGCGTTTTATTTAAAAAAAAACAGGAAAAAAGTAGCAGTTTCTGTTTTGATGCTCTCAGCAAGAACCACCTTTCCAATTGTCTCTCCTAGCAGTGACCACTGAGTAGTATGTGTAACCACAACAGACCTTGGGCATGAAGATTGGATATTTATCCTTCCTAATAATTGAATGCACATTATTAGCAGGTAAATTTTCAAAGCTTTTGCATGTTGAAAATGTGAATATGCTTTTCCCTCCCAGTGCTCACAAACCGAAAGCTGTTCAGGGCAATCTGCAGTGGCTGCTTGGGGTTTTGTTTAGCCCTTTTTCGTTTTTACTGTTTAAAAACTTGTCTCCTTGTGACCATGACGACAGTTTTGATTTGATTTTTTTTTTCCTTCCACATCCCCTTTGAACAGCCACAAAGCCAGGGAACATGGGAAAGCTGGGACAGCAAGAAGTAAAACACCCCAGTCATTTCTGGACAGCTCAGTGAAAGAGAAATACCACAAACTCAGTAAAGCCCCCCAAATGATCCTGAGACCAGCATAAGAAGTTTTTCAAAAAATTAAAAACTTTCCACTGGCATTTGGGTAAAAAAAAAAAAGTATTTTTAATATTTTTCCTACTATTTTTAGATGCTCTCTTCCACAGGCAGGACATGGGCAGTCAAAGACAAAGGGACAATGCTTGAAGGGATATTGGGAGCTGACATTTGGGAACAAGGACCAAACCTCCTTTGTGGAAGCTGGGTTGGTTTTAGACTCCCAGGAAACAGGCCAGGGACATGGGGATGGAAGGAGACTGGGATTGTAGGAGGATTTTTTGGCTTCACATGGCCTTCTGACCATAGCCAGGGCTGCCATGGGACACAGCAGCTTTGCTGGTGGCCCTCAAGGGACTGAAGGAGACAGTCCTGTGCCCATGGGCTGAGATTTGCCAGCCACCACCCCAACCATGATGTCTCCCAGGCTCCCCAAAGCTCCAAATCTGGAATGACCCCACCGCACGTGGCCCTGGGCACAGCAAAGAGCTTTTCCCCAGTTCTCAGGAATTGCATTAAAAAATCCACAAGTCAATACCAAAAGAGTTTTATTTAGCAGTCCCTCACCCTGCTGACCCCAGCAATCACCAGGAACCCCACTTTGCCTCCCATGCTCCATGTAGCCTCCACTGCCCAGCTCTTCCCAGGGCTTCACCACGTGGAAAATGAAGATGGGGAAAAAAATGTGCATGGGAGGCTTTGCTGCCTACCTGGCCTCTCAGTGCGAGGCTCACAATGGGATGGGTCCTTTCAGTGGCACTCATGGGACACTGCGTTGGCCTCTCCCGCCCACATGGCCACCCCGGGTGCCAGGGAGACAAATGGGGACAAGCAGAGCAGCCCCAGGAGGGTGGTGGAGCTCTGGGTGGGTGCTGTGAGCCAGGCAGGGCCCGTCGGCGCTCTTGGCCCGCGGCGGCCCCCGATGGGCTCTGGCGCTGCTCCGTGCTCTCTTCTCCGTAGCCCACAGTACACTCATCCATAAAGTAGGAAACACTACACCCTGCAGTGCTGTTTAGTAGTGCTTTCTACTTTATGGGTGACTGCACTGTCTCTCAGTCGCTGTCGGCGGCCGCTCTCCTCCGGCGTGGAGCTCCTTCCCCCACACGGGGCCACTGCCACGCCCCACGTGGCCCCGCCATGGGGCACCTCCGGCTTTGGCATGGCCACAGACACGAAGGACAGGTCTGCTCTGGCCCCGGGACAGAGAGCCTACAGCAGTGTCACCTTCTGGGAGCCATGCCAAGCATGGGGGACATCCTTATCCTGGGGGGAGATCCTGCCTTGGCCTCCCTTGTCCCCCCAAAACCCCCAGCCTGCGCACAGGGAACATCCTCACCTTTTACACATGGGTGAGACCTTACCTCATACCCCATAGTCCCACCTCGAGCCCTGTCCTGGACACACAGAACACCCTAACTTTTTCCCCAAGGCAGGGAGGCGACTTAATATCTCATCCTGGTCATAGGGGACAGTTTTGACTCATTCTCAAAGGAAAGGCCCAACATCAGACCCCATCTTGGTCACAGAGAACCCAAATGCCCGGTCCCTGCTTTTAATGCCTGGTCCATATTGCAAACCCCATCATCCCCTATCAAACCTCATCCTAGGCACAGAGGGTGCGTTTGCTTTGACCCCATGGGGACACCTCCAGCTCCCATCGCATTCCCAGAGGACCCCCTTGCCTTGTTCCATAGGGGAGATTCCACCTTGAGCTCTGTTGCTGCACTTCAGACCCTACCCCAGTCTCAGAGGACCCCCCATGTGGGGACCTCAAGGGTGAGATCCCACCTCAAACTCCATCCTTGTCCCTCAAATCCCATCTGCATCACAGAGGGCCCACCATGCCATGTCCCCATGAGGGGACTCCACCTAAATGGCATCCTGGCCGCAGAGGGCTCCTTGACCTTGTCCCCGTGGTGGTGAGCCCATGGCAAATGCCATCTGCGTGACAGGGACCCCCTGCAGTGCCTTGTCCCTCTGGCAGAGATCCATGGCAATGGGTCCGTCTTGAAACGTCCTCATGGGGACCCTCCTTGCTCTCCCATCCTTTACTGAAGTCCCCTTTGCCCCATCCCTGCCCGGAGGTCACAGGAGCTCGCTGTCCCGGTGCTCCACTTGGGCCCCCCCTCGCCCCATCTGCCAGACACACGGAGATCCTTCGGATGCCCCCACTGCCCTCTGGGGTCACCCGCAGGTCCCCACGATTGAGACCACCCAGCCCCACGAGCCTCAC
>NW_005054381.1:2950400-2953012 GCF_000277835.1 Geospiza fortis | reverse complement strand
AAAGAAAAAAAAAAAAGAAAAAAAAAAAAAGAAGAAAGAAAGGGAGGAAAAAAAGAGGTGTTTGCACAGGGTAACAGTAACTGAATCCACCTCCCACGGCTGCACTGTGGCCCCTCGCCCCATCCTAGTGGTGGGACCTGCATGGGGGCAATTCCTGCCCATGGAGGGTCCAGCAGTGCCTGGCAGGGGCTGCAAGACTCAGGGGCTGCCTGGTCATTGGGGTGAAGCAGTGGGGACATAGATGCCAGCGAGTCACAGTCCCTAAAGCTTGCTTTAGGAAACGCATGGTGCAAGCAGCTTCCTGGAGCCTCTCACCCCCTCGGGGCTCGGCAGCACCAAACTTCCCCAGGCCCCGGGGCAGCTGCAGCGACCAACAGGGATGTGAGGCCCGGGAAAAAAACTGAAAGCTGGGTTTGGAGGCTGGCACTTCCAGGTCCCAATGGCCCTGGTGACGGCACTGGGATGGTGCTGGGACACAGAGCAGGTGGATTTTGCACAGCTAGCACCACCCCATCCCAGCGCCAGGGTAAGCCCACCACTAAACTAGATCAAAACCTACAAACTAAATCCCCAAAAGTGACCATAAATGGGGCCATGTCTGTCCCTGCACTGGTTTTCATGTGCCTCTGCCAAAGGCTTTTTTTTTAGGCCAATGCAATTCACTCTCAGCATTGATAATCTGGACAGAAATGTATTTAAAAACTGTGCTGGTGAGCTTTACAAGAGGCACGGAAAGAGCAAAGCCAAAAAGAACCAAGCAGAAGTACATGCAGAAGTGATTTGACTTGAGCTGCATGTGCGCTGATGGCAGCAGGTAAAGGAGGCTTTAGGAGAGAGGGAATTGGTTGGGAAGCCCTTTCCAAACCAAGCCTGGTGGGAGTTTCAGTGGAAAAAAACCAATCAGAACCTTGTGCCTTGGGCCACTAACAGCTGCACTGTCTTCCACCCTTCCCTGGCCCTGTGCCCATCTCCATCCCTTATGGTCATGGGGCTGGGGACACTGTGTTCCCTGTGCTGGAGAGAAATTCAGCAAGGAATGTAAGTGCTGTTGGTGATGTCTCCCAGGGCCCTTTTGGCAGCTCTGAGCCCAGGAGCATCATGCTGCCTCGCCAGGGGCCTGTGGTAGGCAGACATTCATCCATGGTAGAGGCCATCACATGCAGGCTGGGTCCATGGGGCAGCCTCCTGATGCCAGATGACTTCAGATGCCTCCCAGACTGGCCCTCATGGGGACCTGAAGCATGTAAATATAATTTTTGGTGTGAACCACAGAATATCCTCATTTGGAAGGGATCCACAAAGGTCATCCAGCCCTGCACAGGACACCAAAACAATCCCACCCTGTGCCTGAGAGCAGATTGTTGCCAACCCAGAGACCAGGCTGGAGACATCCCCCAGTGCCATCAGCCACCTCAGTGCCGTGGGACACTCCCCAGCAGGGGTGGGTGCCATCACAAGAGGTGAAAACTGCACAGGGTACAGGCAACCACACTCTTAGAGCAGAGAAAGGAACCTTTGGGGGGCAACCAGAGAGAGATTTGGCCCCTGGTGCTGCTGAGGGGCTTTCCCCCTGTGACCCAGGGTCAAGGCCGTGCTTCTGGCTGATGACAAACTGGTCCCTGGTAAATACTGCAGGCTGGGAGGAGGGGACAGGGTGAGAAGTTGGGCCCAGTGAAGAAACCTGAGTTTGAGGCTGACCATGGGGCAAAGTAAGATGAAGACATTTCTCAACAGACGCGGCTGGAGGAGACTGCACCCAAGGACAAAATGTCAGGGGAGAGTGAAGCACGTGGCCAGAGCTGGGGATGTGCAGGATGACAGCAGGGAGGAAGCTGTGCCTTCCCAAAATGGGGTCCCTAGCAAGCAGAGCCCTGCTCAGCACCTGCCTGTGCTGCTGAGGGGCCATACAGAGGGGTCACAGGCACTTTCCCAGCAGAGAAGTGGGGGGAGGCAACACTTCCTCTTTCCCCAGCCCAGCACAGATGGGAGATATGACATTTTGGGTCCTGTGCTGGTTTCCTTCTGCCTGCTTGGGTCTCAGAAAGGAAGAAATCAGCAGATCTGGTTCCTTGGGCTCTGACGAGGTCTCTGAAAGTCTCCAACTGATGATGAACTTACCACATTCCCCAGCCATTGGTTAATTTTACTGGCTGGCAAACAAGGCTGTGGGAATTCTTACTCCAGCCCTTGGCTCTGCATCATTTGGTCCTGCTCCACTCATGTCTGTCTGAAGGAGCTCTAGGAGCTTTTTGGGGTTGAGGGAGGCTGAAACAGCTGCATTTCCTCCCCTGGGAACCTCATTACAAGATCTGGTCCCCAGCTTTCCCAAGGCCCCTCTCCACACTCTGCCCACCTGCTCAGTGTCTCCCAGGGGCTTGCTGATGGACCCCGGGGTGCAGCTCCCTGAGACAAACCATGACACTCCCCCGCTCTGCCATCCCCTGCCTTCGTCTAGGGCACCCGGATGCAGGCCAGACATTGCCATGCACCCCAAAATTTCCTGGGCACGGAGCACCGCGGGTACCTCGCTGCCAGCCCGCAGCCCTGAGCTCCCGCAGGGCTGTTCCTTTTCCAGTAACTCTCCCAGTATCGGGGAGCGCAGGGGAGCCGGG
>NW_005054381.1:2949399-2950194 GCF_000277835.1 Geospiza fortis | reverse complement strand
GGCCTGTGACCCCTGCTCTGTGGTGGGGCCCGGCAGCTGCCCCACCATGCTCATGTGATTCCCATCCATCCAGCACCCCATGGCTGCATCCATCCAGCACCCCATGGCTTTCATCCAACTGGCACCTTGTGAAGGAAGAGGAAGAGGAGAAGGAGGAACAGGAGAAGAAGGAGAAGGAGGAACATGATGGTCTCACCCAAACCCTCCCTAAGCCATCTCCACTGCCCTGGGGCCAGCAGGAAAGTGGCCAGGTGAGCCACTGGACACACAGCCAAGCTGTAGCATGTCCTGGCCTGGCCCCAAAGGAGCCGCAGTGTCTCAGTCAGGCCACTGTTCACACCTAGGCCTAATGACACCACATCCCTCTGAGAACACAGGACAGAGGCATGGTGGGGGGGACGGCTCTCTCTGCTTGACAGTGCAAAGCGTGACCTCCTAAAACCCCGGGACAGAGGGCTCCGAGCCCTCTCTCTCCAGGAGAACAGATGCTAGGGACATCTGCAGCACCAAAAAACCAGGAGTGCCAAGCACTGCCCCCGAGAGCTTTTTGGATGGGAAGAGCATTGTCTGCCACCATCATGGCAAACCTCCAAGGAAGAACTGCAGCACCTGTGGCACGGCTGAGAGGCCACCCCTGCACCCAAGACAGGGGCTGTGGTACTGGCGTGGGCCGAGCCCCATCTCCCACCGGGCCCGGGATGAGGCCCTGAGCGGGGTGTCCGGGGAGCTCCCGCAGCGCTCCCAGCCTCGCCGGTGTCCCGGAGGCCGGGCAGGAGCGGGGCCGTTGAACGTGAC
>NW_005054381.1:2947670-2949379 GCF_000277835.1 Geospiza fortis | reverse complement strand
GAAACTCGCGCCCCGGCTGCGCCAATGGCGGCGCGGGGCGGTTTGGCCGGGGCCGGGCCGGGGCCGCTCCGTCACGTTCCGGGGCACCTGCAGCCCCCGGACCCGCAGTGGGGGAAGGGACCCCATCGTCCGGGGGCGCTGCAGGGGCCCCGACAGCATCCGGTGCTGCACATGGGCAACTCCTGCTTCCCCCTCTTCCTGGCATGGAGGATGCTTGGGACAGAGCCCAGCAGGGATACCGGGAAGGAGGGATGAGAACCACGAGGCTGGGCTGTGGATTTCCCAGGGCAGGATGGGCTCAGGAGGTGCACGGCTGAGCTCTGTGCTGACAAACCCTGCTGTCCCTTGACCTTGACCCTCCAAGACAAGGGGCAGGAATAGCTGAGCATCTCTGAGGGTGAGACATGGAGGAGGGGGGACAGGCAGTCAGGGCCGCCAGGAAGCATCTCCCCGAAGCTGGCATTGATGGCACCTTTCCAGTCCAGCTATGCAGTTCCAAAGCCCCCACCTGGCCAAGGAGATGGATCCTGCAGCCCCTGCAATGTGTTGCCCTGTACCACACACCTGGGCTGTTTGGGGACCAGAGGTGCAAAGTCCTTTCCCAAACCAAGTCCCATGGCTCTGTTTGGGCACTCAGTGGTTCTTCTGCAACTGCCTGTGCAGAAGGACCATTCCCTTGGAAGGAAAAAGCCCCTTCCAGCCCAGCAGCAGCACCAGCCTGGGTGACATGCAGCTGGCCAGGAGGAGGGAAGGACAAGTGCCACCTGGGATGCAGCAGGAGGTCTGGGAGAGCTGAGGATGCAGAGATGCCATCCTTGGACTTCAGCTGTATTGTCACTTTGCCATGTGGCCTGAGGAAATGGGTCCCCAGCACCCCCAGCCACCTCCACTACCAAGCTGAGACTCCAGTCTGCACCTCCTAACCCTCTGCATCTCCCTTCCCATGATGGAGTTGGCCAGGGAGGTGAAAGATCTCAGTCTAGAGGAGGGTTGGGACTCCCCACCAAACTCCAGAACCCCAACTCAGTGGGCAGACCTGTGGGTTTGGCGGTGTATCCATCATGAAGTAGTTTAGGTCTCTTTGCAGACAGCCCTGAGCTCACAAGGGGTGGATGTTCCACTTCCAGGTGCCCTTTGCAGGCCTCTGTCAGGAAGGCACCAGTCTCTCCCCTTCACAAGGCAGAGCCTCCTCCTTCCTCCACAGTTCCTGAGGGGAAAACACCCAGAGGACCCATCATGCATCAGAGCTCCCTGTTTCCTCAGAGATCCCCTCAGCAGGGAGCACATCCCAGTTCCTTGCCCCCCTGCCTCCATCCCAGTGCACCAGGGTCCCCTTGGGACAGGCACATGGCAGCTGGGCCCTGTTGCTGCCATGCTTTGAGAGCTCTTGTACCTTGTCCCCTCCCCACCTCCCCCCCTAAAAAAACTGCTCCCCTCCTGCTGCTGCTTGGATCTGGCCCTGGGCGCCTCCTCTCCCCACATCAGACACAGGGGCCTTGGTGGCTTCTGCCCATGTGCCCGACATGGAGGTGACAGGCAGGATGGGGCACCCATTCCTGGCATGCCCAGGCTTTGCCATCCTCACCACAGCAGCATTTCACTCCAGGTGCCAGGACAACTCAGGTCATCTTCCCTATCACCTCCACCTGCCAAGGTCTCCTCAGCCAGTTTCCAAGGAACACAGTCTTAAACTGGGTCTGTTTGGGGCT
>NW_005054381.1:2942074-2947660 GCF_000277835.1 Geospiza fortis | reverse complement strand
CCCCCATCTGTCCTCAGGGGTTTCCACATCCCTGAGGTATCCAGTTCCCACAAGCACACAGGGTGGCCAAAAGGCACCTGGGAAAGTCCAAGTCCACACTGGGAGCCAGTGAAGAAGGTGAAAGTGCATTTAGAGTGAAGCAGGACTGATTCTCAGAGAGTAGGAGCACCTGTCCTATCAGGAAAGGCAAGAGAATTGGAATTGTTCAGCATGGAAAAAGAAGCTTCAGGGTGACCTAACTATGGCTTTCCAGTACCTGAAGAGAAATTACAGGAGAGATGAAGAGAGACAATTTACAAAGGCCTGGGTTAGATAGGACGTTGGGAATTAGGAATTGTTCCCTGGCAGGGTGGGCAGGCCCTGGCACAGGGTGCCCAGAGCAGCTGGGGCTGCCCCTGGATCCCTGGCAGTGCCCAAGGCCAGGCTGGACAGGGCTGAGAGCAGCCTGGGACAGTGGGAGGGCCCCCTGCCGATGGCAAAGTAGGGAACAAGACGGTCTTTAAAGTTCCTTCCAGCCCAAACCATTCCATGGCTCCATGATGCTGTTACCAGCGCCGGCAACACCTCAATGTCCCAGGCACAGTGCAGCCCCAGGGGCAGAAGTGGGGGTGGCCCTGCCTCGGCCCCTGGGCAGGGGCCGATGTGCTCTCGAACACGTCCCAGAGAGGCCGGGGCCCCCGGTGTGGGCAGGTCGCTGTCCCCGGGCAGCGCCGGAGGGGCCCCCGCAGGTGGGGACGGCATTTCCCGGCAGCTGCCTCTGCACAGGCACCGAGGGCTCTGCGGTTTGGAAAGTCGCTTTTCTCGTCCGCAGGGAGCGCCGGGGTATCGGTTCTCAAAACCCGCACGAAAATCCACTGGCTCCTCTTTCCTGCCCTGGCCCTGCCGCCCAGCGCTGCCAGGCTGCTCGAGGTGCCAAACCTGCAGCATTTTCGGGCCTGGCTGAAACATTCGAGCGTCATTTGGTGCAGGGGGAGGAGCTCTCCTGACACAGCTCAGCTCCCAGCCCGCTGACGCTTCTCTCTCCCGATTCCCACTCCGGCTGCTGCCGCACATTTTTCCTCCAGTTTCTTCAACGTGAGAGCTCCCTGCCCTACTTTTTGCAGCCAATAAAGCTCCGCATCGTTTGCTTTTTTGCTCGTACGCACCCCAGACAGCTCCGGGGCTGGACTCTCACTGAAGGGCTCTTTTGGGAGCCTTGCGGGAGCGGAGGATCACCGGGGCTGCGCGGTTTGAGCTGCGGGCCCGGCGTGGGCGGCGAGGGAGCTCGCAGGGAATGGGCTCGGGGGCCAGCTTAGTGAGAGGCACCGCGTTCTAGGAAGCGCTACAGGCACAGGAGGTGCAGCTTTCGAGGACCACCACCTTCATTTTCCTCACTGTGGTGGCTCCTTTGCATCGGCACTGCAGCTCCGGCCAGTCTTACCTCCACATATCCTGGAGCCTTTGGACTTCTAGCAAGGGGTGAGGTCTCTGCCGGGTTTCCAAACCCCCTCAGTTTCCCCGAGAGGCACAGCGACAGTGCACACTACTCTCTGGGGACAATTTCCTTAAGCAAAGTTCCCAGCCCTGAGCAGTGACTGCAACTTCCCAGGAAGGGAGATGAGAACCACAGAGCCTCAGCCCCACAGCAACCCCAGCCAAACAAGCCCATCCTGCTCAGGGTCCTGTGCAGAGCCCTGTCGCCACCTCCTTTGCATCACGAGCCAGGGGACAAGGGTCTTGGGTCCTGATGTGGCTCCAGCATGGTCATTCCCTGCAGCCAGGGGAAGGCAGTTGGATTGAAAGGTGCTGTGCAACAGCAGAAAATGGAGCTTGTGCCTCAGTCGGTCTCCAGCAGTTCCCCAGCCCCAGCGCAAGGCCGTGCTGCCACCCCGTGGCACTGCCAGCGTGAGGCGCCCCGGGCTGGGCATGGCAGGGGGGGTGGATCTGTCATCCAGCATCCTCCCAGCCTGGCTGGAGCCAAACTCTTGCTCCCCAAACCCGTTTCCAGCCAGCTGGAGAAAGAGCCACCCACCTCATCCTCCTTGCCCCCTTCCATCCTGAACGTGTCAGGCTGTCCAGACAGCCAGACAGCCCATGGCTGCAGCTTTCCCAGACCATTCCACAGGGGATGAATGCATCTGGGGGCATCCCAGGTTACCCTGTGCCACTCACGGCACAGCTGGGCCAAAATTGCCCTCCAGAGCCCAGAGGTGCATGCCCAGAATGCCTAAACCTGAGCATCCTGCAGAGGCAGGCCCTGGGCTGCTGGGACAGTCACACCTCTTGTCCCACTGGCCTGCTGGGAATTCCCAAGGTCCATCTTCTGCCCAGACTGCAACCCAGCAAGCCTGAAGGATGATTCACCAGTCAACTCAAGGGCTTTGATTTCACCAGAGATGTGCAAAAGTCATGGTCAACTCCCCTTTTGACTGCAGAACCGAACCTGCTGCTCCCTGTACCCAAGAAGAGAGTCCAACCCCCAGACGAGGGGCTGATGTGCTCTCACCTCTTTCCACAAAAGGTGACCTGCACCTGGAGATATTTGCTGGAGCTCAGAGCCCAGCAAGGACTTGACTTGACCCTGGTCTGCCCTGAGCAAGTACTCATTACTTCAGCACCACATCTGCAAGGGCCCATGCAAAAGGTGGCTTAAAGCACCTTCCTCTCCAGCTTCCCTGTTCTCCAGGCTTCTCTCACCACATTTCTGCTCCAGATCTCTACAGAAGGCCATGCTCTGTCTGACCTGGGGCACCTAGGACTCATTTCTCATGGCCAACTCTACCAGCTAGAGCAGTGCAGGGAGGGCATCACCTCTGCACGCCTGCCAGTGTGACTCCTCAACCAGTCCTGCATTCCCTGCGCTGCAGCTGCTTTCATCCCAGACCAAGTGCAATTTTCAGGCTCTACTGGTTTTCCATTACTTGGCTCCAGAAAACAAAACTTGAGCTTTCCAGCTCCAGGATTATCTCAGGAAAAAAAAAAAAAAAAGCTTATTTCACAGAGCTGATTGAGGACTCGGCCTTTCTTGATCAATGGGTGCTGCAGAACTGAAACAAAGTAATTCAAGAAGGCCAAATCCCTCAGGAGTTCAAGTGTTAGAGACACTAAACTGACACTTGTAACAGTCATATCTGCAGAATAGGCTGGGTGGGTGTTTCCAGCCTTGCTTGTCCCCCCTGCCTGTGTGCAAGGCCGGGTGCTGCCTCCCAACCACACCAAGCAACCGGCTTGTCCTGCTCGGCCTGCCCTGGAGCCCAGCAACAGCCAGTGGATGGTCCTGGAAGCTCCATCCTGCTACCTGTCCCTTGTACAGGACCTGCAGGCCCAGGGCTCCGTGACCTCCACGTAACCAACTCCACAGGAAGCACTGGCCATCACTGTCTCTGCTCCATCCAGCTGGCAGCTGCAGGCCTCCCACATGGAAGGACACCTCGTGCAGCCAGGGCAGGATCTCGTTCTCAAGGCAGGAATGTGGCCCATGGCACAAGCAGTGACAATCACAGGCTCTGCAGTGTGGCACAGGCACGGGGTGAAACCAGTAACAGAGTGACAGCTGGACCCAGCCCTGACGAGCCAGTGGGTTTTATTGAACTATTTACACAGCTATTTCCCAAATCCCCTCTTTCCCACACCAATTGTAAAAAAGCTTGGGCATAATGATTAAACACCTTTTCCCAGCTCTACTCATACCCTCCCCCCTGTCAAGGCTCAGATAAATGTCTGTGGTCTGTGGTGTGGAGGAGTCCGGAGGTACTGAGCGAGGGGAGCTGAGCCAGCACACCCCAAGTCCAGCCCCACTTCCCTACAGGATAAAGCTCAGAGGTTTTGGAGCAGTGCCCACAGCTTCTTCCATGCAGCACTGGGATCTCCAGGCAGCACAAGGGCCCTTCAAGTTTTTATGGCTGTGTCCCGAGACTTGTAGGCCACGCCACGGCTCTTCAGCTCTCGGACGATCCCTGCAGCCAGGAGACAAACACATTTCAGTCTTCTCCTGGAATGAGGAGCCCTGGGAACATCTGGTGGTTCTGTCACATAGAACTGGACAATCACCTACATTTCACAGAATCATGGAATATCCTGAGTTGGAAGAGAGGGATAAGGATCATGGGAGTCCAGTCCCGAGCCCTGCACAGACACCCCAACAATCCCACCCTGTTCATGCCTGGGAGCAGTGTGCAAACGCTCCTGGAGCTCTGCCAGCCTCAGGGCTGGGACCATCCCCTGGGGAGCCTGTGCAGTGCCCCACCATCCTCTGGGGAAAGAACCTTTCCCTGATATCCCATTTAAACCCTAGCGCCGGGTATTTCCGATGTGCCTGGGCTGTGTCAGAAGGCCTCAGCTTCCGGCCTCATGATGTTTCCAGCTTCTTCCCAATGCAGAGCTCAGTCAGAAATAAGAAACCTGGGGTTCCAGACACAGGCATGGCTTTCACCCCAGGGGTTTGGGATTCACTCCTGGGTTAGGAGTCTACTCTGGGACTACATATTGGGCAGGAACTCAGCTGGATGGATAATGCCCTTTCTGCATTCCAGAGATGAAGCAAATCCTCTGCACCCTCTATTCCATTTGTAAACACACAAATCACCATGGCATAAGACCTTAGCGCAGGGGGAGGGGTCTGCTCATTGGGATTGCCACAACAGCACCCCATTCTGCAAAAACCTTTTTTATAAACAAAACTCCATGTTATCCTGGAGCTGAATGGTTTGAGATGTGCCCACTTTCCAGAATCACTAATTAATCCCAGTTTATGCCTCTGATAACCAGGCTTTAGTCAGCAGCTTACAATATAAACTTCTGGCAGGTGCAGTGCTGAACCCTAAAACTCCGTCTCTAGTCCAGCACCTCCTCGCAGTCACCTTTGCTGATCCCATCACCCACATGGCATGTTCCCTATGCAGTGTTCAGAGCCCCAAACCCTGACTCCATCACACAGGTACCTTGGGGCAGGCGGCCGGTCACAGACACTGCATAGACACCTGGCTTGAAGGTACCTGCAAGAAATAAAACCCCAAGTTACCCCACACGGAGCAGCCAAGTGGAAATCCTCAACCTGTGCAGATGTTCCCTCACAGGCTGAGCAGAACTCCTTCCAGCAGTTCCAAGTTCCCAAACCCAAGTTCCACTCCAAGCAGCAGTTCCCACTGCCCCTGAGAAGGGTTTGTAGAGAAGGGATCTCCAGCTCCCAAATTACTCACTGATCCGCTGCCACTTGGAGACCCAGCTGTCCTCAGGGCTCATCATGGTGATGATCCTGCAGGAGGGATGGCAGTAAGGGGATGTCTCCTGGCTGGGTGACCCCACAGTGCCACTTGGGTGTCCCCAGGCTCCTGGGGGACCGCGGCCAGGCCCACCCCACTCACCCATCAAAGGAGGAGCTGGTGCAGTCATAGACCATCTCGCGGTTGCCCTTCATCTGCAGATATGTCTCGCAGTTGTCACAGCCATCATACTCGAACTGGTCGATGGTCTAAGCGAACACGGGTGTCGGAGACCGGGACCAGCCGGGAGCCGAGTGGCCACGGGGCCGGGGAAAGGGAGGGAACCCCGGGAAGGAGGGTTCAGGGCCACGGCCGGGGCGGAGAGGAATCGCCCAGGGGCTGCAGA
>NW_005054381.1:2940918-2941685 GCF_000277835.1 Geospiza fortis | reverse complement strand
GCCCCGGCTCCGGGCGGGGTTTGTGTCACGGCCGGGTCGGGCCCGAGCGCAGCCCCCCGCACAAAGAACAAACGCAGGCAGCAGACCAGTACATGGATAAATATATTAGTAAATAAATATATTTCTGAGCACATCAGCTTATTCACACACCTTTGTGTTTATCGGACATAAATACACAGTTTTGCATATATATAAAATGTATTCTTTTTTTTTTCCCCGCGTGTGATCTTTTTTTTTTTTTTTTTTGGGTCATAATTTATTCCCAAACCCCGAGAGCCAGGATAGACTCAGAAAAACAACAACAACAACAACAGAAAAAAAAACAATCAACCAACCAACCAAACAAAAAAAAACAAACAAAAAAAACCAAACCCAAAAAAACAAAAACCAAAAAAAACCAAAACAAAACAAAAAAGAACCAAACCAAACCAAACCAAACAAAAAAAAAAACCAAACCAAAAACAAAAAACCACCAAACAAACAAACAAACAACCCACAACAAAACAAAACAAAACAAAACCCCAAAAAGCAACAACAAAACGAACCGATATTCACATTTCCGAAGGATCTGAAGGATTTGTGCAGCAGGGAGATATCCAGCCAGCCCGACCATATGCCCAGTTCAGGGGGTAGGACCTCTTGGGAAGGGAGTCCCAGCAGAAGGACTGGGCCTTCAGTTTTCATAGAGGGAGTTGGGAAGCTCTGGCTTCCATCAGTTTTTGGCTGTGACTTGGGATGCAAAGAAGCAAAATAAGCTCTGCATCACT
>NW_005054381.1:2929842-2940908 GCF_000277835.1 Geospiza fortis | reverse complement strand
AATGCTGGAGAACCTCCACGGTGGAGCCCACAGGCACTGAGCCCTCAAAAGCATCACCCAGAAGCAAGAGGTAAAAGACTGTGAGGAACCATTCCCTATTTTCTCTGATACTGCTTCTTCCCTTCCAGGCAGGCAGGGACAGTCATACATGTACTGAAGAGGATCTTTCAAACTCAAGTTCCCAGACAGTTCCTCCCTCTCCTCCCGCTGAGCCCCCACGGAGGCAGACCTGCACTCCAGCATTTCCTACGTGAACAGGAGCAGCAGCATAAGGTCGGGCAAGGGAGACACCTGGAAGCAGGCGCTGCCCTGGCAGCCTGGTAATACTGCAGCGGGGAGTGGAGAGGGTGCAGCTTTCCCAAAGAAGCTTGTGGCTCACAAATTCAGGAATCTCCTCTTCTGTTAGGGATGAGAGGACCTTAAAGCTCCACTTGTTCTTTTGAGCAGAGAAATGCATCCCTGGAGGCTCTCTGCCTTCCTGACTCCTAAAAAAAGCAGTGGGAGCACCCTGACTTCATGACTTTCCCCCTCTGTTAAGCCTCTGAGCCCTCCAGAATGGTCAAAGATAGAGGGAGCTGGTTCAGACAAGCCACAGAACAGGAGCACAAGAAGACAAATGGGGTGAATCCAGACCCACTCCTGGGTTTTTCCTCTAGTTTAAGACTGACTTCCCTGCACAGGAGAATTCTGAGCTTGTGTCTTCTGCTTGCGCTGTAGGACAAAGAAGAGCCTGGAAAGGTCTGAATGTAATTCTGCTGGGTTCTTTGATGAAGGAAATTCAGCTCTTCCCTAGACTGAAAGGTCCCACAGGGGCCTGGTCACAAGGAGACAAGGAATGAGCACTACTAGGGAATAATGTTGGGTTTAAAACAGTGCTGTTGGCTGATCACTTGACTGTCAGGGACTGATTAGCAGCTGGGACAAAGATGCCTTTTTCGAGGATTAAGGGCAGCAAACCCTGTAAAAACCTTTCCCACCAACAAAGGAAGGCAGAGGATTATCCTGAACTGGGACTGCATCACCAGAGCACTCTCTTGAGAAGCTGCTGCTTCAAAGGAAGACACGGGAAGCTTTACTGAGCAGATGGGAAAGTCTGTCCCTACATCAAGTTTCAAATTGTTAAGAGTTATCTTTAGTTCCAGTGTTGTATCCTCACCAATGCTTCCTTGTGCAAGGAGCACTTGGTGCCACAGACATGTGCACTTCACATGGGAATCTGGCTGATTCTTTGGCCTGACTGATCATTTAGTGCAATGAACCTGACGGGAATTCTCTGCTGTTTGAAAGCTGTATGGGCTCTGTATGTTTTGAATTTGGCAGGTTTCATTTTGCTTGAATGTCTGCAAATCATGAGATGTAGGAAATAAGAACTAGTGATATTCAGAAAAACCCAAAATATTCATAAATGGGGGGGAGGGGGAACATAATAAACTAGAGCCTGATGACTTCCCAGGTTTTATCCCTGCATCATCAAAATGTTGGAAAAGACAGAAAAATCCTTTTGAAGGATTTCAGGAGTCTCAGAATATGAAGTTAAGGCTGGGTGATGGATAGGGCTCTGCTCTGCATTTATTATGGAGGCTTTTGATGGGAATTTTTGCTGTGTCTTGGGGCAATGAGAGGAAGGAGAGAAGCAGGAACCACATGAAGTCCAGGATTTTGAATGACTCCTGTGACGGGGACATCTAAGATATGTTTGAAATATGCTCTTAACAGGCCATGACACCTATTTGAGAGTAGATGGAGGAGTTAGGGGGTGAGTGAGAGACTTTGTTCACATCGCCAGATGAGAGGGTGGATTCTTTGCAATGGAAAGAGTCTGACCCAGCTCCTTCCCAGAAATGCTGATGTCCCTGTGTCCTCCCCTCTCCTGCTGCTGGCAAACAGTCAGTGGCCAAGACGGTGTGAGCTGAGGGACACTGAGGTGACCAAAAATGATGAGAGCTCTTGGTTTCCACTGAAGTCAGAAGCAGCACCTTGCAGGGCAGCCCTGTGAGCGGTGAGATGGAGAATAGCTTGTTCCTGTGTCTGAAATAAGCATGGAAAAGTTAATTGAAGAAATCTGGCTTTTGACCTAAGTGAGGAAATGAAGTCAGGAGCTACCAGGCCACAGAAAGTAATTTCTGCAGCTTTTGGTCTTGAAGGCTTGTTTATTTTTGCAGTGTTTAGCAAAACCTTCTGTGGCATGAACATGCCAAAATAGCAGCTTGCACTCACTCGGTGAGCTCTCCCTGGGAGCCCTGCCCAGCTCGGAGCGGTGCCACGGGATGATGAGGGGCTGCCTGTGCCTCCAGAGGAGACAGCCCAGAGAGCAGGGCTCTGTCTGTGTCACTGTTGGGCCGTGGGGACATGTCAGGAGCCCATTGCTCTTGCCAGTCTGTGTCTCAGCAGGGCAGGGCTGGGCAGAGCCACATGCGAGCAGCTCCATCAACATCTGTGTCCACTCCAACTCCCAGCGAGCAAACAGGCCAGTGTTTTATTAAACTGAGTGTTCATGGACATCCTGGACCTCCTCTTCAGATTCTGCATTCAAAGAAAAGGAGAAAGAAAAGTGTCAGCTACACCTGGCTGAACATTCCCAGGCTCTGCAGCGGCTGGGGCCTTGACCCTGCAATCCAGAGAACAGATACTGCAGGAAAAACCACTAAGTGAAAGCTACTAAAAAAGCCACTAAGCCACTGAAACAGGCTCCCCCAGGGAATGGTCCCAGCTCCGAGGCTGCCAGAGCTCCAGGAGTGTTTGAACAATGCTCCCAGGGATGCACAGGCTGGGATTGTGGTAGTGTCCTGGGCAGGGCCAGGGACTGGACTGGATGATCCTTGTGGGTCCCTTCCAATTCAGAATATTGCATGATTCTAGTAAGTTTCTCTCAGTTTTTCTGAGGGAATTTTCTGGCCACCTCCCAGCCAGTTTATTCCTCTAAGGTGAAGTACAATAAAATCTTAAGACATCAAGCTGCTCCTTATATATTTCAGAGGAGGCAAGCTAAGGGCATCCTAGGATTCACATCACTGCTAGGTGTTTGCTTTTGAGGCTTTTTTATGTTTGCTCTTTGTGAAAATCTGTACTGCTGATTCAAAAATTATTAGGAACAGAAAATAACACCAATTCGTATCTCACAGAGCCAGGGGGCAACAGAAACTCCAGGCAGTAAGAGCAGAGAGCAGTGATGCAAGACAGGAATGACACATGTTCCACAGTGTGCGAGAGGTTGCACAAATTGCTTCTGAGCCCAGCTCAGGCCCAGGCTCTTGCCAGCCCCTTCTGCCTGGAGAATTATTGATAGGCAAGTGCTGAGCAGTTTACTTGGAAACATTCAACAAAAGGGCTGCCTAAAAAGGTGCACCCAAGTCACTGCTCCAGACAGCCCTTTTCTCTCTAAGCCACTGCCTGTTGTCATACACACCACAGTCCCTTCCCAGATGTCTCTCAAGTCTGCCCAGAACTCTTACACAAGGTCAGCATAGCCCAGCAAAGGCATACAGGCATTATTTTTCCTATCTCGCTTTTCCTGAATGTTTCTGAGATCAAAGGAAAGAAATGCCCTTTTAGAGATTCATTGAGGGCAATTCGAAACAGCTTTTCAGAACAGTCACAACAATTTCTTGTTGGTTATATATCACCTATATATCTGCTCCAGCTGTAGGAGCAGAGCCTTGAAAATTAAATATGTGGGAAGAAAACAAACAAATGAGATTCTGCTTGGAAAAGTGTAGCTAATCAATGTGGGAAAATGAATGCCCATGATGTTCTACACGTACACACGTGCAAGCACGGCCACAGTACCTGAAGACAGAGTTTAAGCATCTCTTGCATTTGTGCTTTGAGTCACAAGTATGTGGAGTAAGCCATTTCCAACTGCTTTCCTTGTCACCAGCTTATGTGCAACCCAAAAAGAGACTGTCCAGCTTCAAGCCCTCTGTGTTCACATGCCTACAGTCTCAAATAGCATTACTAAAATATTTTCTGAAAGCTGTGCCTGCATAAGTGTCCCCTGCTTGGGCTAAGAAAAGATCATGAACTGGGACAGGTCAGAGAACCTTGGCTGGTGGACTGGCCATGGCAGGGCAACGACCTGGAGCACACCATTATGACACCACAGAAATCATGTTCTTTGGGTGTTAGGTTTTAAGGGTGGTCTTTTTTTGCCCTCTAATCCCTTTCCCCCTCCCTAGGAAGGTTAAAAGATGTGGCAGGAAAAGGGACTCAGGAGGGAGGAGACAGGGAGGATACTGAGAGCACTGCAGGAGGTGAGCTTTCACAGGGAGAGAAATCAAGAGATTTCATCAGCCTGTGCTGGAGTAATGTGGCTGTTCTGGGACGCTTCCTGGGTGTGCTGGGGCAGTTCAGGAAGCCATCCAGCTGGAATTCACTGCCAGCTGTCTGTCTTCCCTTAAGAGGATCCATCAGCATTGCTCCAGGATTGATTCTCCAGGGACATGACTCCCAGGTGTGGTCTCTCCAGGCAACAGGAGAGTAAGGGATGCACCTTTATGCAAAGCCCGCCAAGAAGGGCTGATGGAGGTGCTCAAGGAAGAGGCATAAACTCCAAGATCATGCAAGGCTCTTTGGGGTCATCCACAGCGTTATTCCCTGGGATGCCAGTGCATGGCACTGCCTGCACAAGTGGAATTTCTCCAGGGGCTGTGGACCATGATTCAGCCCCACCTGGCAGCTGGGTGAGGTTAGCATACAACTGGAGGGTGCTGCATCCCACAGGAGCACCAGCAGCTTCTGGAAGCCCTGGTTTAGGAACTTCCAGAGCCAGAGGGTGGATTTGCATCTCTGCATTTGTTACCTCTTGATCTGAGCTCTCAAAACCATTTTACTTCTGGCATCTACATCCCAGGGGCAACCAGCACCAGTTTCATTACACACCATGTGTTGCCTTTTGGGTGTTTTAAATCTTCTGGTTTCCATTTGATGCCATCAATTACTTTGTTCTAAGTACTCTCTTGTCTGCCTTCTCCTCTGCTCTCCTTATTTCATATCCTCTCTTCCCTATCCTCTGCTGATCACTTTTTTTCCCACATGAAAGTCTCACTATTCTATTTTCTTAGAAAAAAACATCACTGGGATTGTACCAGATACATTTCTGCCCTGCTTCCAAGGGGGCAGAAATTATTTCCCTTTCTTTTTCCATCCTTTTTGGTGATCAGGAGCTATGAGATCACCACAGGTTTACAGAGCTGCATAAAGGCACTTTCTGCTTGTTCCACATAGTTCCCAGCTAGCTAATGACAATGATAACAACAATAATGATAACAATAATGTTGTGATTTTTACTTAAAAGTGGCTCTGCTCATATGTGGCATTTTGTGCTACTTACAGGGGATTTCATCCACCACTCTCTCACTCAACAGCTCAGCAGCAGGAGATCCTCCTGTGACACTCAGTATCCAGTTTTAATGCTTGACATCCTGATGGATTTTTATATGTTATACACTTGGCTATCTCCTCTCCTTGTACAGGATATTTATGAGCTTTCTGGAAGGATCATACAGTTGCAGAACTCCACTTCTCTCCTCTCTGAGTAATTCCCCTCCATTAAGTCTGATCTGCACTCTTGTCTCCTTTTTCAGTGAGTTATTTACCTGTGGGAGCACCTTCCCTTTTATCCTTTCAGAGCTTCCTTCCCCTAAAAGATCTGTCAGGTGTTACCTCTCCCTACAAAAACTGAGTTGCCTTCTCCTCTGGTTTTCACATTCAGCCATGTGCTTACAAGTCAGACCCTGTATTTGAATTTTTAACAATTTGCTTGGCTGGAAAGTCAGGATCATCATTCTGTGGCTTCAGCTATTTCCAGCTGATATTGCCCTCAGCTCTTCCTCCTCGGTCGGGGCATGGATAAGAGACTGCAGTCCACATTCAGGATTTATCAGCTTGAGCCCTGCAGGATGCCCAGTGGGTAATCTGTACCCCTGGCAATTTGTTACTCTCCACTGTATTTCAGAAGTGCTCAAACTCGTGATTTGATTCATGAGGGATTCTGCCCCCCCTGCCCTGAATGGAGCTGTGCCAGGTGAGAACCTCCCTGAGCACTCCCCTGGTGATCACCAATGCAATAAAGGCAGTTTGCTCCTGTGCTCTGCACTTACAGTCCCTGAACATCCCTCAGACTTCTGTCACTCCCTAGATCTGAAGAACCCTAGGCAGCCTTCTCCCTTCCAATGCAGCAGAAAACGTTTGCATTAATAGTCTGCGTCACACAAGCTGTTCACAGCAATATTCCCTGGCCTGTCTCTTCATGGCTCTGTACTTCACTTGGCATCCAGCTCTGTTCTGATTTCCTTCTCCAGCCACACCTTTGCTTTGGACCAGCAGTTTCCAAGTGCCCTCTCTGCCCTGCTGCTTGACCAGCCCTCTTCTGGGGCTGTGCATGATCCCTGTCCCCAAAAGCATCTTTTGACTGCTTATTTTAGCAATACTCTTATAAGACTCTCCTGTCTATGTAGGCTCCTCTTTGAAGCCTGTGCTGACACAGTGTTATAACCCTAATGCCACCCTCCTTCTACTCAGGGGCAACTGGGGATTTTTGTGTCACTCGTCACTGGACTCCACACTCTCAGTGCAGTGTCTCTCCCATGCCACCAGAAGAGACGCACACTTCCCTCTCTGTAATTTCACCTAGGAATTACAGGGTCCCACTATTTGCTTTTCTTTTAAACTGGGTTTCTGAGAAGTTTATGTCAAAACTTTAATTTAAAGCTGGGCTTTCTAATTCATCCACTTATATTTTTAGCTTTATGCCATTTATCTGGAGGCAGAGATGCATTTTTCCTTGGTCTCCTTGTCTGTGTTTTGTGTCCTGCTTGCATGGGACTGTCTACTGAGATTGTTCTTTGCTCTTTTTTGCTTCTCTATTGATTTATACTTTTCTCAAGATAAAGAACCAATGTGATTATAATTCAGAGGTTGTGTTATGTCAACCAATGTTTTCAGCTTGGTGGCTTTTCTGCATAAGCCCTGCACAAGCTCTGTGCTCTGTCCTCTGCTCTTAATAAAGTTAAATCCTGTATCTGTGTAGTCTCTCAATCTTGCAAGAGAATTCTGACTCTCTGGGTGATCCTGAAAGCATCCATAGAAGCTACTGTATTAAACAGACATAGACTCACAGCAATTTCAGATACATTGGTCCTTCTACCTGCAGGAATGGGGAGTGAAGAGGGAATGAAGGCTTGGTGTGCTTGGCAAGGCAGCTGGCACTAGCTCTGGGTGGGGGTCAGAGGGTCATCAGGAGACAATGGCACAGACTGGGGCCACTGGGACAATTTCCAACGACACAGAAGCATCCGGGCATGGACCTTGCAATGCCCAGCACCCTGTGTTAGGTGCACACACTCCTGCTCTTGAAGCCTCACAGGTTCATTTGGGAGCTCAAAGCAAGCCCTGAGCAACCTGCCCTGAGCCAGGAGGGCTCTCTCCATGTGAGGTACCCAGGGAGGGCAGAGGCACTCAGAGCTCCCTGCAACCAGAGACATCTCTGCCCTGATGACTCCTTATCTCTCCTAACACCAGCATCCCTCCAGGCCTTGGGAGAACCTCCCTATCACCTATCTGCAGTGTCAGGCACTTCTGCACCTGGGAAAAATATCTGTTCCTGGGAGTATGGGAGGCCAGAAGGCTGCAAGGAGCCAGGACCATGCCCATCCAGCCTCCCCTGCTCCACTGCCTCCGCAGAACCAGAAGCCTGGGCGTGGGGTGGGGCTGGATAGACAAGCACTGGGAGGAAGTTATTATCTCTGTGGCACAATGGGCACAGTGAGTCACAAGTTTAAGGCCAGTGTTATAACAGAAATTAAGACAGCCAGATCTGTGTTTGGTACCTAAATCAAAAGGATTTGCCCGAGGACCTGCAATGAGTCAGTGGCAGGGCGAGGAAGGGAGCCAGGATCTGCTCCCAGCCAGCACCTGTCCCTGCTGACTTGCAGGTTGCTGCCTTCAGAGGACCTGAGAGCAAGACCTGGGAGCTAAACTCAGGTTCTTTCAAAGACACTCGTCTCAAAGGCATTTTCCCTCTCTTTGTGAGAGAGTGCAGCAGTTAGGCAGAAGGCCAAACTTTAATTACATCTGATTTCCAAAAGACACTAAAAAGCAACTCCCACGCAACAGGGGCAGGTGAGAAATGAGGGATGTGCAAATCGAGCAACTCAATTAGTCTGTTCTACTACCCCAGGCCACACACACTTCCTTTCTCACTGATTCCAGTTAGCTGGGCTTGGCTAAAACAACTGGAGCCCAAAAAGCCTTAATGATAATGACTCTGCCAGTAAGACACCCAAGACTGGTGCAAGGAATGCTCCTGCAGTCACAGCTCCTGTAGGAAAACCCATCAGGAAGGTACTAGGTGTCCTGGCAGCTGGATTTCCTTCAGCAAACCCCCTCCTCATTCTCGTGCTTGCTGCCAGTAGAGGCAAAGACGAGACTTACCCTGACCACCCTGCTGAGATGGGCAGTGAATGCGGACGCTCAGATTGTGTCTGGGGGTGCACGTCCCTGAGAAATCCGCAGGAACTGAGCGGTTTCTCTCCCGTCCTGAGAACCCCTCCTCCTGCTTCCTCAGCTCAGAGCTGGACTGTGGCACTAAACACTTCCAGAGCGGCTGGGAGCCGCTGGGCAGGGGAGCGCTTGGGATCAGGGGCTGGGCTTCGGGAGAGCAGCGGTAGCCAGCGGGATGGCCGGGAGGAAGGTGAGTGTCGCAGGCTCCGGGCTCGGCTGAGTCCTTGGTCAGGAGAGCGGGGTCGAGCTCCAGGGGACACTTTCTTTTCCTTCGGTGATGCCTGCTCTGTAAGCTGTGTCTGGGGGACAGCGGGACAGCTCCCAATTGTCTGCTGGCATCTACACTGAAGTCCAGCCTGTTTGGAGAAGTGGAGGGGGCGTGAGGGGGCTCCTGGCCTTCCTGGGGACAGGCTGGCTGGCCTGATGGAGCTGCCTCCCGCAGCACGGCACTGCTTTCCAGAGGCTGCTGAGAGTGATGGCTTTTCTCAGTTCTCTTTTGTGTCCGAGCACTGTGGAAGGCAACCTTGGCCCCAGAATACCGGGATTTGCGTGGCCCGGACCCCTGCTCGGCTCGCCCAGGGGGACACTCTGCATCCTGCCTGTAGTGGTGGTGCTGGTGGTGGTGGTAGTGGACATGGCTGTAGCTGCTCCTGACCGTGGTCCGTGGTGGGGCCCTCGGAGCTGCAGTACACGAAGGGATCATAGTCACTGCTAAGGGAGCTGCGGAACGTGGAGCAGCTGCCATGGATGCCCTGCAGGCTGACATCCGTGCAGTTCAACATGGAGTCACTGGAGGAGCCATGGCAGGGCCCCGAGCTGGAGTCGCTGCCCGGCCCGTCGGCCAGGTACCCGCTGTGCTCCGTGAGATAGCTCTCCCCAGAGCCACTGCTGTTGTGCTGGTGCCCGTGGCCAAGCCCTCGGCGCAGGGTGGGCACACGGTGCTGCTTCTGTGCCGTGACTGCCTTGGGTGCCACACAGGGGGGCTGAGGCTGAAGGGGACATGTCCTGTGTGGTGCCAGCACCTGCCTGCATGCAGAGGGGCTGGGATGCTGCTGCCCCAGCAAGCCTGGGGCCAGCGGGGCCACGTGGCCGCAGGCCAGCAGGGAAGTGGCTGGTCTGTAGGGCATGTAGTGGATGGTGCCAAAATCCAGCTGGGAGAGCTCTGGAGAGTGGAAGAAGGGGTTGCCATGGGCTGACTCTGGGGGAAAACTCCTGAGGTTCCTCTGAGGATATGCTTGTGGGAGGTGGTAAAGGGCATGTCCTGGATGCTGGCGGAAAAGGTGGAGTCGCCGCCCTGGCTCCATGTCCTGAGGGACCAGCCTGGAGCTGGCAGCCATGGCCTGGTCCCCCGAGTCTCTGGCTGCGGAGAAAGAAGGAAGTATACAGCACATATTCCACAGCCCAGAAGTGAGTATACAGCACACATCCCACAGCCCAGAAGAGAGTATCCAGCACATGTCCCACAGCCCAGCTGCAGCAACCCCAGCACTGATGCTCCACTGCCCTCCCACCATGGCCCCACATCCCACCCGTACTCTGCAACTCCTTGCTGCCACCACCAAACCACCCTGATGGTCCTGTACACTCTCCCTGCTGCCCCTGAAACCCCCAGATCCCACCTTCCCTTCCCCACAGATCTCAGGATTGGAATCCCTCTTCTTGGTGCAGGTCCCAGCCCAAGCCCAGCACCTTGCTGTACCCTGGTGGGCTGACAGGCAAGGGACTCCTCTCCATGCACACAGTCCCCTGTCCACTCTGTGCATAGGGACACGAGGACCTGCTGATCCATCTCCCAAGAGTAACTGGAGCTCCTGGGAACAATCCTGCACCCAACCCTGTCCTCAGTCAGGAAGTGCCGTGTCTGAGCCCTACCAAGAATATTGAACATGCAAAGTGGACACGTGTGGTGTTGCTGCAGCCAAGGGTCAACACACTCCCGATGGAACTCGTGGGAGCACGAGATGATCCGCAGTTCCTAGAAAGAAGTGGAGAGGAGGAGGATGAGCAAGGCAAACCATGTTCCAAGACCTGGATGGGTCCTTCTTGATGGAAGTGAGCCTTGAAGGACGGACAGACGTCTAAGAGTGAGGGATCTGCAGCCCAACTGTGCATGGAGGAGGCTGTGGAGCACCTCCAGTCCTGCTCTGTGAACACCCAGAGTGGTGCAAGCCCTTGGGAATAGGGAGATTTCAGGCTGGGTGCTACGGAGCAGCAAACCAAATTTTACCCTATTTCAACATAGGCATTTTACCCCACAGCCACAGCTGGAGACCTGCCTGGAGACATGACTTCAGCAGAGGCTTTATAGCCCAGGGGCGGGCACACCTCCATGGATGCAATCCTTTTCCAGCACTCAGGAGTTCAGAAGGAAGCATCTCACAGGCCTCTGGCTCCTGCCATTCTCAGCTCCCACTGCTGACCCCCCCAACCTGGGAAGCCAGAGCCATGAGTGCAGCAGTCCTGCCCAAACCCTACCTGCCCCTCGCTGAACTCCTCAAGGCAGATGGCACAGACCGGGGCGGAGCTGCAGCTGCTGGCCGAGTCCCAGCGCGGGGCCGGCCGCGCCC
>NW_005054381.1:2913577-2929832 GCF_000277835.1 Geospiza fortis | reverse complement strand
AGCTGCCCCAGGGCCTGCAGGGTCTGCTGCTGCACCGAGTCCTGCAGAGACAGACGGGGCTTGAAGAGAGGCTCAGCCTTACTCTGCCCTCCCATATTCAAAATGGGATTATCAGAAATTTGGGGACGATACCTATCTGCAGAGGTGACTTTCTGTCTAAGCTGACTCAGCCAAAGTAGGCTTTGTCACCAGCAGGAGACATCTGGCCTTAGATATTCAAAAACCTCAGCAGTGCTGAATTTTTAATCCCCAAATGATTGTCTCTATATGGGACAAATGGGATAGTCTCAAATATGGAAATACATCTGACTCTGAGAAGATGATTATTTCATTTGTTAATTTCTATTAAGAATACTAAACCATACAATCACAGAATCAAGGAATGGCTTTGATTAGAAGGGACCTTAAAGCTCATCTTATTCCACTCTCCTGCCATGGGCAGGGACATCTTCCATTATCCCAGGTTGCTCCAAGCCCCATCCAACCTGGCCCTGGACACTTCCAGGGATCCAGGGGCAGCCAGAGCTTCTCTGGGCACCCTGTGCCATGGCCTCCCCACCCTCACAGGGAAGAATTTCTTCCCACATCTAATCTAAATCTCTTCTCTTCGTTTAAAACTGTTCTCCCTGTCCTATCACTATCTGCCCATTTCCCCTCCCAAAAGGTGTCTGTTCCTGCTTTCCCTCTATTCCTGTTTGCTCAGACATGTCTGCTCCATGAGATCCCTACCTGAGTCCTGTTCAGCTGGCACTTTGTGCGGACAACAAAAATCAAAATGATGACGACCACAGTGCTGACCACTGTGAGAAGAATCCACACATCGTAGTCTGGCTGTTGGATAAAACAGGACAGAAATTACTCTTGTGTGGAAATTACTCTTGGTGGGAGTTAGAGGCTAGGGGAATCTCCATCTTTCCTGGACCATCAGTCTTGGGAAATATCATCCTTAGCCAAGCTCCTCCTCTTTGTTCTTCACAGGTAAAATTAAAAACGGTTCAGTCTTTTCTGCACAACCATACAAGAATAGAATATCTCAGTCTTGCAGCATCTCAGCTGCCTTGAGACCATAGCCTAAGGAAGCACAAAATGAGAAAATCAAGGCTTGGTTTTACTTGAAGAGACAGAGAATCCCCTTGCCTCATTCATGATGTTAAAGCAAAAGAAACTAATTAAGCTGAAAGTGCTTTTGAGCCTTTACTTGCAGCAGGTCTGAATGCTAAAGACTCCTGCAACAGGCCGTGATCTCCATCCCTGAGGAAGAAAGCTCAGCCTCTCTGGGAAAGCCTAGCAGGCTGGGAGGATACAGGAGGCAGTGGGAATCATGTGTCTCTCACCCAAGCTGGTGGCTCCTTGACCTCTATCTTCACGTGGGCCTCTCTGTTCTTGTTCACAACGCCCATGAGGAGCTCAGCATCATGGCCCCTGATTAGGACCACAGGCTGGCTCAGGCCTCTGGGCTTCCTCAGCTGCAAAGAAACAAACACAGTAAGGGCTGATCCAGCACAGCCTGAAACAAGGATGATCCTGGCCTCCCAGGCAAGTCCATTCCTCATGATGTTTCTTGCAACACTTCAGAGACTGACTGCTCCCCCAAGTTTACACTATCCCTCTACAGTTCATCAGATGGAAGTTTCTCTTTTATCAATTTTTCAGCATGGATTTCTTTATTTTCCCTGCTGGTGACACCTCATGCACAACCAGCCATTTCCTGGTGTCTCTTGAGCTCCTTTCAAGCCCCTGTGCAAAAGCTCTTGGTCCCTCCTCTTCCCTGTGAAAGTGCCAACAGCACTGCCAAGCGCTGCTTTCACCAGAGAAATGCTTCCTCTGCTCTGGACCCATCCAGCTCCCCTCCTCCCTAAGGACATTCTGCTTGTTCTGCTTGTCACTCTGGCAGTTTTCCACTGTGGTCCAGGCATCATGGCACAGGCTGGCTCAGCAAGTGTCTGAGCCTGCTCTCCTCCAGACTGACCTGGATCAGGGTGGCCATCAGACCCAGTAACCCCTTCCCATACCCTGGGGGAATCCAAAGGTCAGTGGACAGGGATGGAGATGTGAATGGAGGTGCAGATGGTCAAGAAGACCGTGAAGGCAAGGACGAAGGCTCTGAGTTGTTGATAGGATTTGATGCTCTTGGCTTTTGTGTACCACATGGGAAAGCTGGAAAAGTGGGAGCGAAGGCTCGGGGTAGGGATCAGAGACTGGGATCTGAGCAACCTCAGCATCACCTCATGGACCTGCATTTGCTGCTGTGTTTCTCTGGCACCAGAAATTAAGATGGAAGTGCATGAAAGAGCCACACGGGATGGATCCAGCAAGGAGTCAGCCCAGAGCCTGGATGAGGTCACGCACCAGCTCCCCTGTCTGTTCCCTACCTAAAGCTGGTTGTTTTTCATATCCCTGGATTATCTGGATGGGGAATTGATTCCTTTCCAGAGGTAACAACAGTGCTGGGGAAAGGGACCTTTGGAGGTGTCCTAACCAAGGTTAAACCTGCACCAACAGAAAAGCAGGTTGGCTTAGAAACTTGAGAAATCACCTTTCCTGAGGTACACTGGGCTATCTGCACTATGTGGGATGGGGAAATTTATGACTTCCCAAGAGGAAACATCCAGCTCCTTACAGAAAAGTTTGATTGTCCAGACAATGTCTCTTAAGAGCATGGATGTGCCACGGAAAGTGTCTGTGTGGGGTAAGAGCCAACACCCAACACCAGCAGCATCCTGGGACCTCCCACTAGTGGCTAGGGGGTCCTGCCCTGAGCACATTTCGGGATGGGACAGGAGCACTGTGTTTCAGCAGAGGGTATCACTGGGGTCTGTACCTGATCAGCAGCACTTTCATCATCGGTGATGTCAAAAAGGATCGCACGGGCTCCACGCTCCCCTGCCAGTTTTGCCTGTCCAAAACAACAGAAGCTTCAGTGGACATTTTGTACTCTACCCTGTGTCCACACCTGCCATTGGATCCATGTCTGCCTCCTGGGTTCTTCCCAGGAGAAAGAAGCACCTGTTTGGACTGAGGAAACTGTTCCTACCTCAGTTCCTGACTTGTGTTGGGCTGCAGTGCCTACACTTGCCAGAGCCCTGCAGCTCACAAGTGGTTTCTTCCTAAAGTTGTGGAGGTGAACTACTTGGTGGCATTGCAGTCACAGCAAAACACAAACCTAACCATTCCCCAGCTGTCTGCATGCCAGCTGCTCCCTTGTTTCAGAGCTGGATTTGCTGGGGAGGGATGTGCAGCCCCGTTAGCCTTGCTGACCTCCATGGACAGCAGAAACTCCCACAGGTCCCCTGTCACCCGGCAGCACCAGGGCTGTCAGAGGGCCTGACTCCCACTCACGCTGCTCCCCCTGGTTCCCCCTGCTCATTAGGGAGAAGCTCAGGTGGAGCCAGGTCTGCTCTAGGATTAGCAGTTCGGTGGCTTTCCCAGAGGGAAGGGACAGCTCAGAGACCCACCCAGCCGAGCACACATGCCACCCTGATGAGGTAAGCAGCCAGGAGCTCGAGGGTCACCCATCTCCTCCCAGGCAGGCCCTGGAGCCCTCCAGGCAGGCAGAGGCAGCCCCGGGAGATGGAAGGCGAGCTGGGCTGGGCCGCGGTAGCTCAGGCGGAGCCCTTTGATCCCAAGCAAACAGGAGCAGGGCGGGGCCGTGGGGCACTGCCAGCCCCCAGCCGCGCTCTCAGGGATGCGGCATTCCCGGAACGGCCGGGGCGCGCCAGCTCCATCCCTGCTCCCGGGTCACCTCGGCGAGGAGCACTGGGGGCCTGGGTCTGGGTTCAGGGATGGGAATGGAGCTGCAGATGGCCAGGAACAGGCAGACGTGGAGGCCCTGAGCTGCTGACAGGATTTAACACTCATAGGGAAGCTGGAAAAGTGGGATCAAGGCTTGAAACAGGGATCAGAGACTGGGTCCTGCCTAGGATCGAAGGAACCCCAGTATTTGCCAGCACTTTCAGGGGCAGAGGACTTTCAGGGAGTGAATTCCATCCGACAGCCAGTCTTTGATGAACAACAAACAGCTCTACAATGATTTTATCCTGCTAAAGACACCGACTATGGGGCAATGAACAACTGAGACTGGACAAGTGACTTTTCCCAACATTTTTCTGATTCCTGTTGCAAAGGATACAACATCTGGTGACCAGGGACAGGGCCCAGGGAATGGCTGGAGCTGTGCCAGGGAGGTTTAAGGTGGAGATCAGGGAAAGGTTCTTCCCCCAGAGGGTGCTGGGCACTGCCCAGGCTCCCCAGGGAATGGGCACAGCCCCGAGGCTGCCAGAGCTCCAGGAGCTCCCAGGGATGCCCAGGGTGGGATTGTGGGGGGGTCTATGCAGGGCCAGGGGCTGGACTGGATGATCCTTGTGGGTTCCTTTCCAACTCAAGATATTCTGTAATTCTGTTCAAGCCTTTCACAGTTTGCTTGATACAGTAATTTTCTCAGTGTTAGCTGTGTTTGCACTGTATCTCTTCAGCCATGCGGCACAGCTGAGCTCCCTCTGGTGCAAATAGGTATTTACAGGATGATTTTGGAGGTCTCAGCAGTCTGACAACCAAGCTTGCAATCATAGGTTCACTCAGAAATAAAAATAAAGCCCCCCAAAAAATTTACAAATTATGATCAGAAAAAACAATAAATCCCTTTGAATTGATTCCAGAGGTCCTTCCCATGCCTTCCTCTCCTCTAATGCTTTCCCTGTTGGTTTTAGCTTTGGAAGCTGAAGCAGTGACAGAATTTAGGAAGCAGGGAAGTGCCTCAGGTCACTGGTGGAGTTCTCGTGCTGGGCTGGCCAGGGCTGTCTGTGTGCAGGGTTTGGCTGGGTGACAGCTGAAGCAGAGGTTGTGATAACACTCTGCACATGGCTATTTTTATCATCATTGATACAGCCCTGCAATTCCACATGCAAAGCTCTGCCCCAAGACACACTTGCCAGGAAAACAAGGTTCCAGCTCCACTCAGCACCAGCCAAATCCTACAGCTACACCCCTGCTCCAGAGGAGGAGTATGGTCCTGGGATTTTGAGGAAGAGACCTCAGCATCCCTGCCCATGGCAGCAGCTCAGGATGCAACGATCTTTTAAGGTCCCTTCCAGTCCCAACCAGTTTGTGATTCTCTGATCTATACGATGTTACAGGGAGGGAGCTTGGCAGAGGCTTCAGGAGGCTGGAGAAGCAGACAGGGAGGAATTGCAGGGGATGGAGGATCCATGATACAAGGCAGGGCCTAGGGATGTCGCCAGCCTAAGAAGCATCTGCTCTATTTCATGGCTAAACTACTCCTGTTTATGGGAGAAGAACTGTGAGCCTCCCTTGGTGCAATTTTAGAGCAGGAACATCTGCAGGACTGCAATGGCTGGATATCAAAATCCAGTGCTGGATCTGGCTCTGGTAACAGAGTAGTAGTGATGATTGATGGCCAGTGAACTCAGTGTACCAGGTGAACTGAGGGTTTGTTCACTTTGGGGGGTTTAGGAGTCCTGGAGAAGGGATCCAAGTGGATGAGCAGAGTGCAGCAATGCACCATGTCTTGTCCCGCCGTGCCAACCTTCCTCAGCTGATCCTCGGACTCAGTAACACACTGGTACTTCCAGTGCTGCGATCAGAGTCTCAAAGATGAAGGACAAAACTAGCAAAACAGAATCCCAGAATGGTCTGGGCTGCAAGGGACCTTAAAGCTCATCTCATTCCACCATCTCATAGTGGAAGCTCAACACCTTCCTCTAGACCAGATTGCTCCAAGCTCCATCCAACATGGCCTAAGTTTTGAAACCTTTTAACATTCTGAAATGGAAGATGGGCCTTTGCAGCTGCTTCATCCTCTTGTTCATGATCCTCCACAGCAGCTGCACTGCCCAAACATCCTGGGGCATCCTGACACCACCACCATGTGACCCTCACATCTGGATGGACATGGCAGAGTTGGAGGCACCTGCCCAGCCCTTTTCCTTGTGTCTGTCACAAGCTGCCCAGATGGGCCCAGGCCATTCTCCAGGTGTGGGGGAACTGACAGCAGGTTGCCAACTCCATCACACTGGCTCGTGCCAACATCTGGCACCAGCTCCAGAGCAGCAGCATCCCAAATTTGGGCTGGGCAACCAGGAAGGGATAGGTACTGCTGCCTGTCTGCCTGTGCAGCCAGGGGGAACCAGGCCTGGGATGACAAATCCACCATGGCATCACATCCCTTTCCTTACTTTTGATGCCCTAGCCTCCATGAGAAAACCCTGTTGTGCAGGAGCAAACACTGGGTACAAGTTTTGCCTGTCTTCTTCAGCTGAACTGTAGGGAATATGGAAAAGGACCCTGTCTCCATCCCCACCATGTCACCACCAGCAGGAAGGTAACAGGGTGAAATGACCTGAAGGCAATCCAAGTAAAGCCAAGAAGAGCTGAACAAGGGGATTCTCAAGCATGTACAACACTTGCAAAAGCATGAAAATAGCCAACATTTGGTAGAGAGACAATCAAAAGAAAAAAACAGTGTCATCTTATCCATGCAACTTAATCAGAATCACAAAGATTTTAAGGCTTAAAATGACCCTTGTTCCTACCTGACTTCCTTATTACCAGAGAATTGGACCACTGACCTCAGCTTTTGGCACAGGAAGTGCTGTTTCACTGAGGTGCCTGATCCAAAGACCTCTGAGATCTCCCAGGGCATGACTGTTAACAAGTTGTGACCCAGCACTAGTTCAGCTGGTCTGCATTTATCTCACTGCTCAGCACTGACTCTTCCCGTGCCTCATCCAGTGAAGTACTGCAGCATTATTTTTGGAAACAGAGCCATGGAAGATGTTTTCTGTGTCCATGTTTTCCCACAGGCCAGAGAACACAGAGAAACACAAATCACACAGACCAGAAAGTGATGTGAGGCTGTAAAACAGGAGAGGCACAAGGCTACTGGGCAGCAAAGAGTGTGGAATGCTGGGTGAGGTCTGACCACCCCAGAGCTGCCAGGCTAGGGGGAACTCCATACCTGTTACAAAGTCAGGCAGTCCAAAAGGTCAAGGGATGGGTGTTTGGGATGGCTGGCACAGCATCTCACCCAAAGGACCCCTTCTGCCAAGGACTGCTTCTCCCAAGGACCCTGCTCTGTCCTTGTCCTTTTTTCTACTTCCCAACAGCTCTTTCCTTGCTGCCTCTTCCTCCCCTTTTCTTTGCTGCACCACAGATTTCACTTCCCAGGCTGACGCCATTTCAGGCATTTTTGCACTTACCTTGTTGGCCAGGGACAGGCAGGGGTTGGGATCCCGGTCCGGCTGTTCCAGCTTGACGATGGTGATGAATCCCGATTCCGTGTGTTCATCCTCGCTGGTGTTGCACAGGGATAGTGGGTGGGACTGCAGGACAAAAGCAAGGGGAAACTCAGATCCTGGGGCTCAGCACTGCAAAGGGGACTCAAGCCCCCCCTGCAAACCCTCTGGACCTGCCCAGAGGTGCAGGACCCCCATCTGCTGGGTGTCACCATAACACTGCTACATCCCATGGCCCTGCCCGAGCCAGTGAGGCTTTGAATGACACAAAAGAACACTCATTGCCCAAGCTGGGTGTCACCCCAGCCACTCCAACCACCCCCCAGAGCCTGGCTGGACTCTGGAGCTGGAGACCACAGCTCTGTGGCCTCCCACTGCGCCCCACTGACCCCCTGACACTGAGCTTCCCTGGAAGGTGGCTGGCAGACAACCCCCTCAATCCCAGGGTTATACCCATTTGAAAAGTGCCAGGAATGCTGCTGCCAGTCACGGGGAGGCTTTCTGCTGCCTGTGCAGTGATATAACTCAGCACCAATCCCATATCCACAAGCACCCAGCACTGCACGGTTGGGAGGCACCACAAAGCCACAGAGCTGCTTTTGGTAGCACCAAGTCTTGGGCATCAAAACAAGAACAGGTCTAACAAAACTATGAAAGTAAGTTAAAATTATCAAGGGTGAGAGCATCGAGACCAACTTATGCTAATGCCTAGTGCAAATGTCTGTGGCTGTGAGTTTGTATCCAACTCCTAATCATTTCTGGAACTGCTTAAAACCAAAGTAAAAGCAAATGATTTCAGTGAAAATTGAAATATTTTAAAGTAAAAGTTTGTATCCTTTTGTCAAAACACTGGTCTAGTAGAAGATGTCCCTGCCCATAGCAGTGGGGACAACTGGATGATCTTTAAAACCCCTTCCAACCCAAACCATTCTGGGATGCTACAGCTTAGACTTCACTACAGGACATCAGACAGAGTGCAACTGTACCAAGCCAAGCACCACAAACTCTATAAATCCAGGTTTTTAGGAAAGCAATCGGATCTGTTATGGCTTGGACCAGTCAGTGAAGCTCCCAAAAAGCCCCTGCTCCCTCAGAGCACTGACAGGTGCTGCCTTGACCAACACCAACACGGCATCCAAGTGCCCATGATCCCACTGGATTCACCCAGAACAGCATTGCTTTGTGCTCTGCTTGCCTGCCTGGGACGTGGGCTTTAGATGTGATCATGGCTTTGGGTTAATATGTGCTTGTCACAGCCACAGAAAAACACCAAACAGGAAATGCAGAGTGTGTCTCAGGATAGCTCCAACAGCTCAGAGGGACCCCACTGGAGCCTTCCGCAGGCTGCTCCTGGAGCTGGGGGAGCTGGGAAGGACCTTGGAGCTGTGTCCGACCCCGGCTGTGACACTCGCGGGGCAGTGACAGTCCTGTGTGCTGAGCTCAGAGCAGCCTCTCTGTGACCAGGATTGCTGGGCCTGATGCCAGCATTAGGGTGAGGGGACCTAGCACAGGGTGCTCACAGAAGCTCTGGCTGCCCCTGGATCCCAGAAGTGTCCAAGGCTAGGCTGGACGGGGCTTGGAGCAACCTGGGACAGTGGAAGGTGTCCCTGGCCATGGCAAGGGGTGGAACAAGATGAGCTTTAAGGTCTGTTCCAACCCAGGCCATTCCATGATTAATGATGAACACCAGGAATATGAGCAATGGGGCCAAGCTGCTGCACCTCCAAATGTGCATGGGGAACATATGGAAAATGCTGGCAGCTGCTCTGGAGCAAGACCCAGATGAAAAATCTGGAGAAGACCTGCTGGTACCTGCACCTGAGACCCTTCCCACAAGGGCAGCTATCCATGGAGCTGAGGCAGAGTAGTGGACCCTCATTATTCTGTGCTGGGTCCCTCACAGACACGATCAGGCTGGAGGCTGAGCCCAGGAGCCTTCTCAGCACCCTGCAATGCCCAGGGGTAGCTTGGGGACACAGGTACCATCTGCCACAGCCACACACTCCATTCATCTCTGCTCCAGAGACCTCTTTCCTCTCCTCCCCTCAGCTCCTTCTCCTGTTTGTTACTGTACAGTCAACTCCAGCAGCAGCACAGCAGCAAGACATGGCTCTTACTTTCTACATCCTTCAACAGCATTTCTTGGCATTCCCACTGCCCTGTCCCTGGTATTATGAGTGAGGGATCCTGGCTGCACACTGTGCTCACAGGACAAGAGCAGACTCGAAAAATAATTTAAGGATGATGTGGAAAAACAAATATTATGAGATTTCTCCGTGCAGAGGACTTGTGCCCCATGCATGGCTGCAGCTGCAGAGTCAGGATCCCTTGCTCCCTCCTGGGTCTGTGCCTGCAGATGGGATCCCAGGCATGGCATCCCCCTCTCTGCCAGGCTGGGCAATTCTGCAGCACCGACTGCCACAGCCACGGGGCAACAGCTCCTTACAAACCCTTATCTGATCTAGGAGACAACAAAATCCCATTGCTGGAGAGAGGGGATGTGTTCCCAAAATCAGAGAGGTTTCATACATGCTGCCCAAATCCCACCACACTCCTGTTCCAGCACTGCCCAGGGGCTCCCAGTCAACAGAGGGACCTCTGGGGTTATTATGCTGTTCCAGCTAGGGCTCCCTGGTGGAAGACACATTGCTGTTCTGCCAGATCCTTCTCCCAGGACAATCCCTGCCTGCCTCTGTGCTCCCGGGATCCCAGTGGTGGGCTGGGATCAGCTGGCAGGGTTTGGACCCACTCTTAGATAATTCAGCCCTGCAGCTCTGTCCACACCCTGGCCCTGGTAAGACACTGCCAACCTGTGACCCCTGGCTTTGTCACTCCATCTGTCTCTGTCACCACATCCCATCTGTCACATCTTCTGAGAAGACACAAAGCTCCTCCTCATCCCTATCTTCTTGATATCACCTTTTTGGTTTCTTGTTTTCTTACCTTATGGCTTCTCTTTATTTTCTACCTTTTCTGTCCAGAGTACTACTCCTAAAATACTGAAGTTCACACCAGCATGAATCACAGGTTGCACTGAGCAGCAGAAACATGGGGAAAGGTCCTGGGGAATCAGGCATGAAGAGGTGCACAATTCCCACTTAGGAACTTCATGTAAAAAACAGGAGGAAAAAAGGTGACTCTGAGAGGTCATCTAGCCCACTTTGCTGCCTGAAGGCAGGATCAGCCAGACCTAAAACATTCCTCTAAGACACTTGCTCAACCTGTTTTCAAGACCTCCAAAAAGGGAGACTCCTCACTCACTGCAGGACTCCCTTCTCCTCCACATCAGAAAGTGTATTGCAGTGCCTCACTGGAGTTGGTTTTGCTCCAGCATGAGCCTATTAGTTCTCACTGAATCAACCATGCCCATGGAAAAGAGATTATTTGTGCTATTTTTTTTTTCCTCCCCAGGGAGACTTTAAACATTCTTGTTCTCCTTTCTGTTCACCAAGGAGTCCTGAGGGACAAGGGCTGAAAAGGGACTCGGAGAAAATCCTCAGTTTTCTCTGTAAGGGAACTCAGAGCACTTCCCACGCTTTCTTCATGGGGGAGGAATCAAAATTTGATCTGATCTGCAGTGGCAGGAGAAATGGTATAACCAACCGATAGGATTGACATGGAAAAGACAGGAAGAGAACAGGACAGGAGAGTGTTCACCAAAGGGCTTGAGAAAAATCTGAACTCTTCACTACATTGACTACAATCCCAGAAAAACTGCAGGCAGCAAATACCAAAATGCACTTGAAGGAGTCAAGAGCAATGCAGGAAATGGCAGATTGATAATGCTGACTTCCCTGCCAAAAGAAAAGCCAGGTTAAAAAAACAAGTTAATGAAGAGAAGGGAAGAGCTAACAGAGCTTTGGAAAAGGAAAGGGACAGTTCACAGAGCCACAGGGTTCCTCAAAGCAGTCAGTGAGTGTGGGACTAAAGGTAGTTCCATGAATGCCAGACTCTGGTGTCTCTTCTGTTCTTCTGCAAGGTCAAGGGTATGGAAGACGATGGAATATTGCACAGTACTGCCCAGGGAAAAGGACTTTGGACATGCGCCTGAAGCAACAGAACAAGGGGGAATAGCTTCCCACTGCCAGAGGGCACGGTAGATGGCATATTGGGAATTAGGAATTGTCCCCTGGGAGGGTGGGCAGGCCCTGGCACAGGGTGCCCAGAGCAGCTGGGGCTGCCCCTGGATCCCTGGCAGTGCCCAAGGCCAGGCTGGACAGGGCTGGGAGCACCCTGAGATGTCCCTGCCCACGGCAGGGAGTGGGATGAGATGGGCTTTAAGATCCTTTCCAATCCAAACCATTCCAAGGTTCTATGATCTTCAGGACTAAAAAGAGAAGAAAGCAGGGCAGCCCTTACAATGAACTCACCAGGACAGTCCCAAGGCAAACTGTGTTGTCCAAATATTCACAAATCACATGGAAAATGAGAGGGATGGTGAAACGACTGAACTCTTCAGTAACACATAAAAATCCAAGCTGGTAAATATTAAAACTGCCTAGCAAAGGACCTCATGCTACTGAGTGATGGAGTGATACAGGATATTAAAATATGCAAATATGAAAAAATATATCCAGGTATTTTACACAGGGATGAGCTCTAGGTGAGGAGTTAATGAACAGGAAAGAGCTTGGAGTCATGGCGGGGAGTTTTATGGAAACCGTTGTTGAATCACCCAAAGCAGTCAAAAAGCAAACAGGCATTACTGTAAAAAACAAATGAAAAATGAAAATCCACTAGATAAAGCTGCAGTGTGTCAACATTTTGACTGTTACAAGGAGTCCTGCTCACTCCATCTCAAACAGAGATTTCTGTACAAGTGATTAAGTGAACAAGAATTCTTCAGCTTACTACAGGTTAAAGCTACAGAAACTCATTAAAAATATGAAGAATTCCTGGATCAAAACATCAGGAAGAGCTGTTAGATGCAAAGGTGAGGACACCAGCCTGGTTGTGGGCACAGCCTGCTGCAGTCAGGGGGCTGCAGAGGATTAACCAACGGGATTTGCCTGTGCTCTGCACATTTTGGGGCACACATGGGGTTCTGCACTCACCAGGCAGCACCATGGGCTGCACACTCACCTCCCCACTAGAAGACTTTTGCCATGAATATTTCATCGAGGAACCAAATCCAGAATACAGCTGGGATTTGTGGTCAGTGGTGCCAGAGAGCCAGGACAGCATCTGTGCCCAGAACACCAGCTGAGCCAGCTGCTGCCTTATCTGTGGGACAGTACTGTGACTTCTGGCTGTGTGCCAGCACCAGTTCTACTTCCCCTCCTCTTGCCAGTATTCCAGCAGGTAGAATCCCATGCAAGACCTTGAGGGAATGCTCACACATGCAGGGCCAGGAGAAGGGTGCAAGGACTTTGTTCAGGACAGCAGGGCCTCCCCTACCACAGCTCACGCCAGGACCACTCTCCATCTCATGCCAGGACCATTCTCCACATGCCATTGGCGCCACAGCCTTGAGTGGATGAAATGCCTTGTGGAAAATCTCCTTCAAAGATGAGCTACAGCCAAAGTAGCAGTGAGGGGATGAAGGAGCCTAGGGCACCACAACAGCACCTTTGGTGACACAGAGCATCTCGGACATCGTAGTGCCACGTCCATGCATCTATGGGAGACACTCACTGCCCACTGCTGGCTTCACCCAGCTCTCATGTCACTGTCACCCAGCATGAGCTTCTGAGGCAGGATATGGATATTTCTGGATTTGTGGATATGTCTGGCTCAAGACACCTCTTCCCTGCTGGAATTCTGTCAGTGAGCCTCTGAGGTAAGTGAGGTTTGTATTCCTTTGTAGGTTTCAAAAGGCAAGTGGAAGTGGTCTCCTACTACCCTCTCCATCTTTGCTGTCAACACTAGCCTGGATGTAAGAATTACTGGGCAAGATCCTCTGCTGGATCTATGAGGAAATGGAAACAGGGCACCTGAGACAGGATTCCTGTGGGAAGGAGCACAGCAGATGTCTCAGCTCTAAAAGCCAGATCTGCACCTGCACAGTGCATCTCCCAGAAGTGTCAGAGCATAGGCAGTGCCCCAGCTGCTGGCACGAGGGACATCTCCAGGGACCATGCACAGCTGGGATGGAACAGACCATGTGCACTTCTCAGTCACTGCAGAATGCTTCTGACAGCAACACTGCCCTGTTGGGACAACCCAGACATCAGATCCTCCTCTCCCAGCCTGCCCAAAGCTCAATCTGGTAAGACGCCGGACCCAGGTGGGGATCGGACTCTTCTCCCAGACAAGTGACAGGACAAGAGGAAACAGCTACAGGTTGTGTCCAGGGAGGCTCAGGCTGGACATTAGTAAGAATTTCTTCATGTCAGGTATTGGAAGGGGCTGCCCAAGGAAGCAGTGGAGTTCCTATCCCTCGAGGTGTACAAGGAATGGCACTCAGGGCTCTGGGCTGGGTGACAAGGTGGGGATTGGTCACAGGCTGGACTTGATGCTCTTTGAGGTCTTTTTCAACCTCAGTGATTCTGTGACTCTATGAATAATACTGTGTGAATGTCTTTATTGCTGTAAGAAAGGCTCTTGAACTCTCTCAGCTTTACCAGCTGAATAGAAGTCACTCTTACCCCAAGATCATCCCACTCTACTCACAGAGACATCAGAAGGAATGACAGAACACCACCACAGGCACAGGAGATGCTGCCAGGAGGCTGAAACACACTGACAGCAGATCTGGAAAGTGCTGTGGGACACTGCTAGGACATGGGAGGATGAGGAGGGATGGGGCAGGGAGATGAAGTGGATTTTAGCCAGGAAGAAGATGGAAATAGCTAGCTGGAAAAGAACAGCAGAGTGTTTCAAGAGGCCCAAGGGAAAATTGCCACTTCCATGGCTCCCGGGCATGAAGCTCAGCCATCAGGATATGGGGCTTTTTTTTAGTTTACCTGCATAAAGTTTCAAGAGCTGTTATAATAGCAAACACACCTTACCCACATGTGAGTCACAGAGAAACACATTCACTGATAACAGACACATTATTCTTAGAGAGACTCAGGTCCTACCTCAATGTGTGAACAGCTCAGACAACCATCCAAGTCCCCTGAAGGAATGGCCAGAGGTGGGAGAGCAGACAAAGGACCTACAAGGTGCCTGTGCAATACTCCTGTGCTTGTGCCCTTACTCAGGCTCATGAACTTCACTACCACTGGCCCGAGCCAAGGGTCAGCAGGGCCTGAGGGTTTGATACAACAAATCAGTCCCTAATCAAGAAATTACTGGTTTTCCCTCTCCTTTTCATTACCAAGCTGGTGAGCAATGAAGAGCAGTGCTGAACCCAAGAGGGATGTTTATTTGATTACCACACGTGCAGGATTAGACAGTTTAGGTGGTCTGGATCTTTTCTGTCGCTCTCTACAACTCCCTGAAAGGACTTCAGAGCCAGGTCAGGGTCAGGCCCTGCTCCTAGGGAACAAGAGACAGGACAAGAGGAAATGACCTTAAACTGTGCCAGGGGAAGGTCAGGTTGGACATCAGGAGGACTTTCTTCCCAGAAAGGGTGGTCAGGCCTTGGAAGGGGCTGCCCTGGGAGACGATGGAGTTCTCATCCCTGGAGGTGCCCAAGGAAGGCCTGGACGTGGCACTGAGTGCTCTGGGCTGGTGACAAGGTGGGGATCAGGCACAGGCTAGACCTGATGGTGCTGGAGGGCTTTTCCAACCTAATTTATTCCCATGGGGCTGGAGAAAACTCTCAAATACCCCTCACTGACAGCTCTGCTGAATTTTGTTCTCCTGCGGACAGAGAAATCCCACATGAGGGAAGCAAGTGTCACTTCCGTTGGCCCAGCCACCATGAGGATTGTATGGACTGGCAAGGAAACCTCTGGCAAAGTTCCATAACAATGTCTGGTTAAACTGTCTCTGCTCCACACATCCATGCTGGAATATCAAAGGCAAAAGGAGTCTGGTCAGCCCTGACTCACAGCACTAAATGGAAGTAAAGGCAAGCTGGCCCAAGTCACGGGAGAACAGCTCATGCTCCTCTGCCTCAAACACTCTGCAGGCAGTCTGGATCGCAAATCCCATGGAGAGCATCCAACCCACAGTGACCTGCTCACCTCAAACACTTTGGAGGGCCCAGCCTGTCCCCAGTCTGGAGCCATCTCCATCCTTGAAGACCCTCTTTGACATGCCCCTCTGTACTTGTGCTGGCAGTGGCAGGGAGGTTAAAGCTGTCCCACAGAATTCACACAAGTCTTGTCCCTCTGCAGCCCTCGAAGCACTGGCAAAGCCCAAGCTGTGCTGGCAGCTCTCTCACCTCTCTAAGCACAGAGGTCCCTTGGGAACAGCTCGGAGGTGGCACAAATACCTGTGGGCTCCCACGACTGAAACACCTGAGACAGCTCTGACCCTGAAAGCAGCTCTGCAGTGACTGGCCACATACAGAGATTCACCTGAGCCCAGATCACTTACTGCAGCCACTGGGTACTTTTCCTCAACTGCCAGCTTTTTACAATGGGTTTCAAAGTTAAAACCTTGGCAACTGATGCCAGAAGAAGCATTCTTGATCCTCTAGAAAGGAGAAAGTGGATCTAGAAGAGCAAAGACTGACAAGAAAATTCCTTTGGGGGCAAATTAAGCAACAACTTCTTCTGAAGCATCACACATCTCCAGGAGGGCTGAACTGCTCCTGGAAAGAGACCAAAGAGCTCTCCACAGGTTGATGTGGACTGGGAAATTCTCTAAAACTCTTCTGAAGATGAAGCATCATTGCCTGGAAATGTCAGGACCCTGACATGGCCCTGAACCACCACTGCAGCCATTTCTGGAGAAACCAGGAATGGTCCAGGGAAGCTTTACCAGTTCACAAGTGAAACGTTTGTTAGGATTGCACATGGAGCTGTTCTCACCAGAGAAAAGCCGCAGCTAGGAGATGGGCTTAGAATGGAGGAATCACCCCAGGGAAAAGCTGCTGGCAGGAGACGGGTTTGGGGTGGAGAAGCCACCCCAGGGAAAAGCTGCCGGCAGGAGATGGGTTTAGGGTGGAG
>NW_005054381.1:2911470-2913557 GCF_000277835.1 Geospiza fortis | reverse complement strand
GGAACATTGCCTGATCCCTTCCCCCTCCATCTCGCTGGGCTCCACTGCTGAGCCAGGTGCAGAACAAAAGGAAAGTAATGATTTAGTTATTGCTGCAGCACCGAGGGTTTGAAGGTCAGGCGTGCAGCACCCGCGGTACAGCCAGGCCGTGCTGCAGCCCTGCAGCCAGAGCTGCTCCGCAGGGGCCGACGCTGCGCGGCTCCAGCTCCTGCGCGGGCACATGAAAGGCTTCTCTCTAATGTAATAACTGACGGCCTCTTCAGTGCCGTTTGAACTGTTTACAGACCGAGTTAACGATTACAGGCAATGTGTACCTTGGCTGCTGCCCAAAATTCTTACCCACCCGTCAGATATTATCAAAGAGCCCTTCACTGCTGGTCTGGAGTCCTTCCAAAGCGCAGCGCCGAAATGCCGGCGTAGAGGAGGGGCCTTAGGTGCTCCGTCATGAAACCAAAGCTAGAAAGTCACAGATCTGCTCCGGAGAGGTGTCCTGGGATCTGGACAAGTCACGTAGAGACACAGGAAGGCCCGAGGGCTCCCTGAAACGCCCCGTGCCCAGGGTCGCAAGTGGGTGGGCCGTTCCCTGCCTGACACTGGCCATGGCTTTGCTGTGCTGCCTTCCAGCCCTTCATAGAGGACACCACACAATCCACGAGCTCTGGCTGTCCAGGTTTCCCTCCCTGCATGAGGTCACTGCCATCCATACCTGGTTCTTTACACATAGCCTGGGTAGTTGGGTTAATGCGGGTGGTTACACAGCTTAAAGCGCCTCCTGCCAAAAACATTTTTAATACCCTCATGCCTAAGAGTGAGCACAAGAACAAACCAGGTGGTGGGAGATTAGATAAAATCACTTCCATTGTTATTTGTAGATGGAGAAATGCAGGCGTAGGTATAAGGTCTGGCAAGATTTGGGCCTGAAAACAAACTCCAGCTCTCTGGGGCAAATTGCACCAGATCTAGAAATCCCATTGAAATGAAGGGATAAAATAAAGAACTGGCAAGCTGCTCTAATTACAGCTAAGTAACACAGAGCCACATTCAAGCAGCACTGAGGCTGCAGAACAAACTCGGCTTCCGAGCAGGAAATTCCGCAGCTGCAGAGGAGGGTCTGTCCTACCCATGGCCCTGCACCCACAGCCACCTAGGGAGGCTTAGCGAGTGTAGAAGTTAATCTCTGCACCATGCTCTGTCCTGGAAGGTCCTGTCAGAGGTAACTTCCTAAATACAACTAGAAAAAAAATTAAGATTTCCATTTCAGATAGAAACGTGTGTCATGGCCCATCAGTCTCCCTCACCACCAAACTTTAGCATGTGAAATGCTATTTAATACTGATCATGTGCAGACTGAGCCATTGTGGCTTTGAGGTTCCATCAAACCATTCTTAAAAAAAGTGCTGCTTTAGTCTATCCCAGAGTTCCAAACTCCCAGCTACACCAGCAGCAGGAACTGATGCATCCCATGCCTACCGAGAGCCTGCACAGTACTGGTTTGCCATCATCTCAAAGCTCGTGGTACAAAATGCCAGGTGATAAAATTATGAAACTTCAATTAAAATTTTGCTTCTGTGTTCCTAAAACAAGCTATTTTGTCCTGCACAAAAAAATGCAAACTCATCTCTTTCACAGACTGACACGAGATGGAGTTTTCAAGGGATGCTTTCCAGAGAAGGGCTGATGCCTTCACTCCATGCCAGTTCTGTCTTGAAATATGTTTTATATCAGCAGGTCCTGGGCACAAGAACAAAGATTGAACAGCTAAAGGAGTAAGTTATTTGCTTTTCAATCTCACTCTGTACCGGCTTCCCGCTGTTTTATTGCTCAGATGTGGTTTTCTGTAGCATGGATGAGCAAGTGGCTGGTGGAGGACACAAGTGTCTCTTGTTGGACATTGTTGTATTCCCAGAAGACAGAAATGTAGATGCAAATACATTTGCTGTGATGTGATTCAATGAAACTTGCTGGTACAGTGCAGTACACGACAGAAATTGGTTCCTCCTACGCTTACTTGCTAAGACATGAGTTCAGGCCCTCTGGGATCTGCAATTCCCTGGCTGCTATAGATGACATCACTGACATCTAAGGAG
>NW_005054381.1:2883003-2911460 GCF_000277835.1 Geospiza fortis | reverse complement strand
AATGCAGCCCCAGGCTCCTGGGGATGCTGGGCTCATCTGCTGCTGCAGGAGGCACCAAAGGTGGGGTGCCTGGGCTGCACTCCTGCCTCGCTTCCAACCTACACTCACTGCTCTTCCTGAGGCCACACAACAACTGGGCTGCATCAGTTTAAACAGCAGAAGTGAAATTGCTTGAAAATTTCTTTCACTGATGTCTTCAGATGCTGAGCAGAAACAAGAATTTCAGCATAGGCCCAAGGGATCAGACCCAGAATTGACATAAGTCTGTGACCTGGGCAGGAACTGATGCCCAAGAAGTTCCATCTGAATATGATGCAGAACTTCTTCCCTGGGCAGTGCCCGAGCTCTGAACAGACTGCCGAGGGAGGGGGTGGAGATATTTCAGACCCATCTGGACACAATCCTGTGCCTTGTGCCCTGGGATGATCCTGCTGAGCAGGGGGGTGGGACCAGGTGACCCATGGTGGCCCCTTCCAGCCTGACCATTCTGGGATTCTGGGAATCTGTGACCTATCACAGGCCAAGAGACACCACTCAAACAGTGGTTTTCCACTTGGTGTTCCACTTGGGATACCTTCCCAGCATTACCAGAGTTACTGATCTGGGAGCTGTACCCAGAGCCAGCTGGTGAACAGCCTGAAGGATTTCAAAAACACACCTTATTTCCTTTTAGCCTGTTTATACTTGTTCCACAACATTCCCTGCAATTGATCTCAATAAAGGATTTCAGAGAAGTCAATAAAATACTCTTTCTTGGACTGAAGATAATTTCACAGGAGTCTTCCAGGAGTGAACTCTGTTACCATCCTTGCTGCATCCTGGGGGACTCCAGCCAATGAAGATCACAGAATCCCAGAATGGTTTGGGTTGGAAGGGACCTTGGAGACCATCTCGTTCCACCCCCTGCCATGGACACCTTCCACTAGACCAGGTGGCTCCGCCTGGTGTCACAGACATTCAAAGAGCTGAGCTGGCATACTGGAAGGAGCCTGAAGCAGGTAAGCATGAAACTCCTCCTTTACTTTCAGCCTGTTGGGAGCCTCTGGAGACTCCAGCATTCATCACCAAAGGGCAAATCTCCATGTGGAGGTTCCTAGGGAAGGGGATGACAGAAGTCTTGACCCGGGACTCAAGAGACTGAGACCAAAAATGTGGAGAAATTTCCATTTTTAGGCATCTCTGCTGCTGTGTCGAGAGCGGCACAGAGCAGTGAACACAGGATGAAGGACAAACAGGGCAAGAAGTGAAATAACTTCCCTGCTCAACAGAGTGAGATCCAGTGGATGCTCTACCCACTGCCTTCATTCAAGGGCCCCAATAATTTCATCAAACATTCCTTTGAAATGACTGAGCTACACCAGCTGTTTTACTGAAAGGAATGGGAAAGGAGCCACTCACAGTCCATTTGTTTGGGGCAATGAAAGGAGGTGAGCTGTGACATAGCCTCCACTGGAGCATCCAGCCCTTGCCATCCTGGATCTCTGCGAGAGGGGACAGAGGAGGGTGAGTGCTGGGATAATGAGGACATCTGGAGCCACAGTACATCAGACTAAAAAATTTCAGGAAGAAGAAAGTCCTCCTGGTTACTGGAGGGAGGTCTCCTGCTCGCATCCCTGGTTCCTGCAGAGGAGACATGATGGATGGAGTCTCCATTGGCATCTGCCAATTCTGCTTTTTTCTGCTTTTTTCTTAGCAATGACACTGGCCCCTGCCATACAAAGATCACTGGGAGAGTCAAGCATTGCCTGAAGCTTCTGCTTTGGCTGACCAGCACTGAAACTCTACCTTGTTGTGTAAAACGAGCCACGAACACCTTGAGTTCACTCATGCAGACTCTGGTTCCTGGGCCCCACTGCCTTTTCTCCTGGTTCTGCAGGATGGAGGTGGTTGTTGCCATCACAGATTCTCCCTCTCTATCTGCTGTTTTTCATCTTGTGGTGCTCCCACTCCCAAGGCAGAATGGCTGAGGCAGGTTTACTGCACAGCCATGCTGGAAGAACAGGGAAGAGCTTTTTTGGTGTGGTACCTCACCCCTCTATGCCATAAAACCTCCACACTCTTGCCCGGATGGCCTGAGAAAATGGCAGGTGCCCATCTCCCAGGGAAGGAGAGAGTTTGTTGCGCTGGATCCCATGTCCAGAGCCATGCCAGGTCCACACAACGTGGATTTGCAGCTCTTTGTAGAGAGCACACTCTCTGTACAGCTGTGTCGTGCTGGCACCACGGGGAACCTGCTGGTGACTGCTCACGACTCTGCAAACTCTGCAAGGGACAATCATGCGTTACAGCCCAGTTGATTTCTCCCCTGGTACAATGCAGTTGCTTTTCCCACCAATATTCCCTAAAGTCACACTGAACAATGTGCATTTACACTGCCCAGTACACCGAGCCCTTGGTTCCCTCATGCAACTGGCATCTCTGTCACAGGGAAGGACAAAAAGCCATTGTGCCGAAAACCTTAAGAGTCCCAATGGTTTCTGTGGTATTCGGAATCAGTGCAGCACTTGAGAACACAGGGATAAATCATTAACAAGTCATTATTGTTCACAGGTATTTTTGGCAGGAAACCACTGAGGTCAACTTGGACAAACTGCTGTGTGGTAGTGGGGGCGGCACTTTTCCTGCAGGAGCATTCAAATCCTCCTCTAATACCAAAAAATAGGCTGAAAGTGACGTTCCTTGCTGAATCTAATCCAGACAGGGAGCGGCACAGCCCCTCCTTCCCACTCTTCTCGGCCTGAGCTCTCTCCCAGCTCGGTGATCGATCCCCCACCGCTCTCCGGCAGCGCTGCTCATCACAGCTCCCCTCGCAGGGTGGGCAGCCTGACAGCCCAAACACCACTGCTCATGTACAAACCCCAGCATCTCCCAGCTCCCATCAATCTCTTTTGCTACTGGGAGTGGGGAATTCCCAAACACTGCTGCTTCTTCCAGAGATCTGTCCAGGGATGGCTGTTTCCCATGCTTTGGAAACCTGCAGAGATGCTGCTTCTGTACAACTGTATCAAGTTGCCTCATCCCCAGCCAAACTGATCGGCTCAGTGGGCAATGGGGCAGACGAATCCATGTTCCATCTGCTCCCCAGGCTATCAGCACTGGCAGCAAACGCTGAGAGCCATCTCCATGGTAATATCCTGGAGGCTGATCCATTCTCACACCTCCCAGTGCCATGAGACACTCCAGCTTCCATGGAAAACTATTCATTCTTGTTGTCATCCAGCTTCCTGCTCAGTGGCCAGCTGACCACTGACTCCACTGCTATCTAATTGCTATAAATCAAGTGCCACAGGACACTTCCAGAGCGCCGTGATGTGGCAATTCCTCTGAATACGGGGATTCGGTCGGTTTAGAATTAAGTAACCAAACAATTTGGATATGAACAGATTAAAGGCTGTGGTGTGTTAGTCAGTGTGAGCTCCTGCCTGGGAGATACAACACTAACATGGGGCTCCTTTCAAAGCCCTAAAAAATCTTCCAGAAGGTGCCACGGATTCAGCTCAGCTGCTCAGGCAGTTTTGTGCCCAGCCAGTTTGGGATGGTTCAGTGATGATGTTTTTTTTTTTTAACTAAGAAACAGTACTTTCAACTTTGACATTTAAAAATCGCCTTTTGTAAGCACAAAAAAATTTCTTTCCAAACTCACTGGCTTCTGGACACATTCATGAAAGCCAAGAAAACCAGTTAGGTAATGGAGTCCAGCTCCTGAGGCAGCCCATGTTTCCATCTTTCTCTAAAAAATATTGACTCCACACTTGCAGACCCAGGCAAGGACACTTGTACTGCAAAGGGACACAACAACTGCTTTCCAGAAGCCTGAGGCATGGTCAGATAATTCAAAACAGTTCTGCCCATCCTGACCTGAGAAGGCTCACAACAGGGCTGCCATCAAGTAGGGTTTAACAGGACTGGCTTTTCCCTGGAATGGTAACAAACCATGCTCAAAGAAAATCCTTCTGAGTTTGACATGGTCATACTGGCTGAGGTACAGCCTGAGCTACAACCAACATTTCAAGGACCTTCATGCCATGGAGCACCCAACAGACTTTAAACCAGCCAGAAAAGTTGCAGGAGTAGAAGTCTTCTCAGCCTACCATGGCACACACAAGGGATCCCCCAATGCTTTCTTTTCAGGGATTATTCCTTTCCTTTCCTTTGCATTTTCTCCAATTGCTCCCACTCTCAGAGATGCACCCAAGAGTTTCACTGGCTCTGGAGTGTCCCCAGAATTCCTCTACTCCATCCCAGCTGGGCTGTGGCACTGTCTGCTGTCCTCTTCCACAATCTCCAGGCTCCATTTCCCTGGTCCTTCAAAACCCCTTTCATAGCCCGAACTGGGGATGAACATCAAGTTGATTACAAAACAATTTCTTTTGTCGATAGAAAATTCTTTGCAGGGCGTGAACAGCAGGAGAAAGAAAGGACTCCTCTGAACTGCGAGCTGGCTGGAAAGCCCCGGAGGGCAAGAATCCGATCCCTCCTTTGAGGAGCACGGGCCTGTCTGTACAGGCTGCAGGAGCAAGAGAGCTCTGTGTGTGCAGCTCCAACAACACTTTCCAGCCCCTGCCTTGCCTTGCTCAGGACCAGCCTCCAGCTCCTGCTCGGGAAATGGCTCCGCTCCTCCCATTAGCACCTCTAATGAGGAGGACAGACCTTGTCCTCCTCACCCTACTAATCCCCTCCTCCAGAGCCAAACCTCTTCCCCATCACCCACCTGCCCCACGTGCCCTTCAGCAGCTCCATCATCCCCCCAAACCCAAATCCTTCCCTCCTGCTGCTCAGAACCACCCTTTGCATCCTTCAAAGCTGCTCAGGAGGAAGAAATCCTCCATGCAACAATGCCAGATCTTGGCAGGAACATCCACCCACCTATTATTTTATATTTATCAATACCCCAGCAAATCCTCTGCCCTGGATGCAGCCATTCTGCAGATGCCGTAGTAACAATTTCAAAAAGACATCCTGAGGATGGACACAACATGTTCCTTAGGAGCAAGGAATCTGCTTATCAACACTGAGTTTGAGAAGCCATGTCCACAGATTTTCCAGCCCTAGGAAGAAACATTCTTCCTTGGGCAGCTAGTCCTGGTCTGGATCAGCCCCATCTGCTTCCCAAGAGGACCAAAGTCCTTCAAAGTCCTTTAGATTCAGTAAAATAACAAATACATTAAAAAAATAAAAAACCAAACAAATCCCCAAAAAACCCCACCAACAATGCAGAATGGTTTGAAATCCCCCTGACAGTCTCTGCATCCTAGAACAGGTAATACCACAGGCCCACCAGCATCTCCACACTCAGCTGTGCCATCCTGAGCAGTCCAACTGGGGCAGATCCATTCCAGCACCATTTGTGTCCCACACCCAGGAAAACCCGTGAGTATGCTGGTTACCCCTATGTTTCCTTTCTCCCTCTGCTCCCACCACACAGCTTTCACAACCTCTCATGCAGTGCTTCCACTACTGATATTTATATAAAATATACAAAGGGCTGCTTCCAGTGCTTAGTGCCAGCACCTGAGCAGGGAGAAGGCAAAGTCAGTGGACCTGGAGAAGGAAGGAAGGTGAGACTCCCTATTTCTGGACCTCAGCATTGCCAATGGCTGCAGTTCCCTTTATCCCACAGAATCCTTGAATGGGCCAGGCTGGAAGGGGCCCAGGGGGTCCCTGGTGGCACCTCCCTGCTCAGGCAGGGCCATCCCAGAGCACAGGGCACAGCACTGTGTGCACAGGGCTCTGCAGTATCCCCGCTGAGGGACACTCCAGCCCCTCCCTGGGCAGCCTGCTCAGGGCTGGGCACTGCCCAGGGCAGAAGTTGTGCCTCCTGGGCAGGGGCAGTGCTGGGCTCAGGCCCTGCCCGTGGCTCTGGTGCCACTGCTGGGCCTGGAGCAGAGCCTGGGCCCTGCTCTGCCCCTCCCTGCAGAGGTCTGAGGAGTTTCAAATGGAGCCCAGAACAGAGAACTACTACCAAAAGAGCAAAAACTTTTTGGGAAGCTTCCCTGGAGTGGTGTGGGGCTGCTACCTGGGATCTCAGTCCCTAAAATCAGAGACCAAGACTTCAGGAAATGCTTGAGAACGGGCTCAGCTCAGGTGGATCCCAGAACCTACATTTTCCTTCAAAAGAGAAAGAGCCCCTTGGGTACCTCCTTGTAGGAGTATAAGGCTGCTACCCGGGATCTCAGCTCCCAAGAGGAGATGTAAAGAGACTCCTGGAGATGCCTGGTGCATCCTGGAAGATGAAGTTTCCATGAAAGGAGAAAAATAATTTCAGATTACTTCTTTGGAGGAGTCTGGGACTGCTACTGAGGATATCCAGTGCCTAAATCAGAGATGAAAAGACTCTGGGAGATGGTACCTGGGATATCAGCTGCCTGAAGGAGATATGAAAAGGGCTCCAGGAGATGCCTGGGAGGTGTGTCAGGTAGATCCTGGAAGATGCAGACTCCACAAAAAGAGAAAAATCATCTCGGCCAGCTTCCCTTGAGCAGTCTGGAGGTGCTAGCTAGGATTTCAGGTCCTGCAATCAAGAGATCAGGACTCCAGGAATGCTACCACCTTGTCATCTTTGAATTACGGTGGTAACATGGTCTTCAACAAGGCTGGGCAAGAATTTCCACAGCTGCTGTCTGGCTGATTCGGGTGGTAGCCCCTGGCTTGGAGCTCTGCTCATCCCAGGGCCCTCCAGCCCACCTGACCAACACACACAGCTCTGGGGATATTTTTCATTCTCAGCCTTTTCTGCCATTCCCATCCTTTCTGGAAGAAGCACCTGTGCTTGTCCCAGCTCCTCTGCCACGCATGCCCTGGAACCAGTGCAGCTTCCAGCTACCCAGGGTCCTGCTCCAAACCCAGGGTGGGGAGGACACCAGGATGTCTCTCCCTCTCTGCCCAAGGCACCGCAGCTGAAGAAACTCCTGCTGGATTCTTGCCCTCTTGGCTTTGCTCTAAAGGTCACCCTGGCTCCTCCACTGCCACTCACACCCTCCTTGGGCTGTCATGATGTGAGGGGTCCAGCAGGGAATGGAAGGGAAAGTCTGCTCAGGGGAGCTCAGCTGAAGTCTGATTAGGACTGTGACAGGAGCTGAGAAGAAAGTGAAGGGTGTGGAAAAATAGGGAGGAGAAGAATTGTTTTGGAGGAGAATAGGTCCAGAGCTCTGGGCAGTTTCATTAGAGGAATATTAAGTAAATGAGTCAGAGCTTGTGGTGCCTGAGGCTCGGGAAAGCTGCTGCTGGAGTGAAGGATGGTGAGGGAAGATGAGGATCGTGGCGTGCTGTCTGCGAGCGAGATCCAACCAGGACACAACAAGAGGAAACTTGTTGCTTGCTCAGACTTTGATGAACATTCGCAGAGATCAAGCACTGCAGCTGTTTCATCGCTGCCTCCCTCTGTGCCTGGTTCCAGCTCTGGACCACGCACTCCAGGAAGCCTTTCCCAATCCACTGCACTTCCTGAGGCACCGGAGCTCCCGGAGTGCCCCACTGATCCCTCGGGTGTCTAAAGCCATTTTGCAAGTCAGGTTTTATGTATTTGTAGCTGGCATGTGGGGACAAAATTTGTCTCTTAATTCCTGCACTTAAAAACCTGAATATTGCACTAATACCACATGCAAGAATGCTCTGGGTATCAATAATCCCTGCAAGTATTCCAGGCCAGGCTGGACAGGGCTTGCAGCAACCTGGGTAGCGGAAGATGTGCCTGCCCATGGCAGGGGTTGGAACTGGATGAGCTTTAAGGTCCCTCCCAAACCAAACCTTTCTGGTTTGATGAATAAATATGTATCACGTATGTGTAAACATATATGTACCTATGCGTGTGTATATATATCTATATGTGTACATATATACAGATATACATCTCTATGTATAAATATATATAGGTATTTACTTGTACTGCAAACACAAAACCCAAGCCTGAAGTTAAGATGGGTAAACCAAATTGATTACTTTCAAATTACAAAATTAATTTCATAAGCACCTGGGAAATTCAAAGTAAAGAAGTTAATTCAGATGTTGTTGTGATAACAGAGATACAGGAATAATACAGTGGGCTGCACTAAAATATATTTAATTGCATGAAACAGTTTCAAAAATCTATGGGTTGAAATGCCATGCCAGTATGGAAAAAAAAAAACCCAAAGCTACCATCTGATGATCTCTCTGTGGCAATCCCAGAAACCAGGAAAGGCAAAAGCAAGTGAGGGAGGTGACAAAAGTAGAAAAGCAGGTATTAACCACAGAATCCCAGAATCACTGGGGTTGGAAAAGATCTTCAAGACCACTGAGTCCAAGCTGTGCCCGATCCCCACCCTGTCCTCAGCCCAGAGCACTGAGTGCCACGTCCAGCCCTCCCTCGGGCACCTCCAGGGACAGGGACTCCAGGCCTCCCTGGGCAGCTCATAATTAATGGGTGACTTCAATCATTCTCCATACCAGCAGGGCAAATGTTGTCTTGAAATCTGATCATAAGACAGATTTTAGTATCTTTATCAACTTCGTTATGGAAAAGTTTGGAGCAACCTCCAAAGTAGGTGCAATTCTGGATAGTGCACAGGGAGGTTGGTTGAAGATAGATTATTTCTCTAATAGTGAGAAATAGTTACTTGTTTATTTTGCTTTCCTACTATTCATAGGAAAGAAAACCAAACAAAGAAATAAAACATTCTCAAGCACTAGAAGTCTAAGAATAAGAAAAGTAGTTGGAAAAACATTTTAGAAAGTAAATTAAAAGGCAAAATGTTTTTGGGTTATACAGAAAATATTGAAAGATTTCCTGCTGGAGGCTTGGAGTAAATTTACACCATTGAGCCCCAAACCCCAACAGTGATTAATAAAGGAAAGGAGAAGCCTAGAAAGAAAAGGAAATCTTTGAAAAGTGGAACTTGACTCCAAAGGATGAAAACAGCAAAGACTGTAATTCTGGCAAGTTAAGGAGACTGGTCAAAAGAGAAAAACATGCCAGGGGCTCACATACAAACAATAAAGTCTTTTTCAACACATTAGAAGCAGGATGTCTATTAGTTAGTCTCTATGGCCAACAAATAACTCAGGGAATGAAAGATGCACTCAAAAAATATTTGCAAAAAAACCTACATTAATTGTTTGCATCATAGGGCACCATGGAGGAAGTCAGGAAGTTCCCATGCAGAGCATTTCAGCATGGTCATAAATTACTTGGGAAAGGGTAAATTAATGAGGTGACAAAATTTGCAGATGAAATTTTTTTTTTCAGTTATCCACATCTCAAAATCCAAATTATCCAATCTCAGACTGATTGGGAAGACCTGCATGAAGGATCTCAGGCTACTCACTGGATGGTTTATTGAGCAACATGATACCAACAGCTCCCACCTCCTCCCACACTCCTGGCCACACATTCCCCACTGCTCATGACATCCTTGACTCCTCTATGAGTTCATTCAGCTCATGAAAACATGAGAAAATGAACCCAGCAAGTAAAATTGAGCATTTGCTGCAGTTGTAATGAGTTGGACAGGTTTGGGAAAGGGTCTCACAAGGCCTGGGATCACAGCAAGTGAGGGATGAGTTATGGCACAGAAAGTAGGAGAGGGGAAAGCAGTAGTGAGGGAAAAAGAAGAGCAAGTCCTCTTCAGCAAGGAGTTGGGATCAGCCCTTGTGTGTAACTGCGGATGAAATGGCTCTGTGCTGGGAGAGGGGAAATTTAGTACCAGTGAGGACAAAGGGATGTGCCTGGAACAATCATTTGAGCTGTAAAGACAAGGATATAGACTTTAATATAGCTCATTAAACTCAGGAGAGACCCTGGGATTATTCTAGAACACTTTCTGAAAGCATCACATTGTTATTGGGCACTGTATCTATTTTATAGAAATAAATGAATAAATTTTATACATATATATATATATATGCCCTATGCAATAAAGCAGATAAAGCTAGGAATTTATGGGGAAAAAAGACTGGGAAATACTGTCCATGGCACACTTACAGCTCAACAGGCTATTTAGTAATGGTGACTCTATCTCAACATGGGAAAATCTGAAAAAGGGCACAGGTAGAAAAAATAGATAGGTAGCAAAAAGGTGGGAAATTTGTGGGTAAGAGGAGCCCAGGATGCTCCACCCAGAAGAGGATGGTACCTTGTAAAGTTGTGAACATTGGAAATGATGCAAATACAGATTAATTATTCACTATTCTTCATAATGCAAAGAGGAAGGTGTCACTTCAAACCAAGGAAAAGGTGTAAAATACACAAGAATTCTTCTCATAGGCTCAGAGTGACACTCCCTGCTGATGGATGATGTGAAGATATAAAAGATCCAGATAAACCATGGGACAAGATCCATTCCAGAAAACAATTCAAGTATCCTGTCTGACATTTCCAGCCTGGATGACTCCAAAGCTCCTGATGCTGGGATTTTGGGAGGATGGACCCACTTTGATCTTTTTCTCCTACCGGGCTTTCTCTCCTGACTCCAGGTACCTGCCGCGTTCACTGTGCCCATGCGTAGCCCACTCCTGCTGAGCTGCTTTGCTCCAGCTCCCTTTAGAGACAACCCCAGATCCCCTGGGCCCTTGCATGGTTCATCTGCCCTGTGACAGACACCCACACTGTGTTCAAGCAGTTGATCCAAGAAGTCCCAGTCCTTTCCAATGACTTTCCACCAAAGAGCTAAAACTCCTCTGTACAGAAAACAACCTTTTGGAAAGGTTAAGTCTAACAGCAGGGACTGGATTCCCTGAAGAAACAAGCACCATCACAGATCTCATTTTTCACTTCTAGGTAAATCTTTTTCTTACTTCTAAGTAAAGGCACCTTTGGCTTCATGTTCTCCAGTAAAAGTAAGAAAACTGTCATTTTAAAACCAGCAAAGCAAGTCTCTTGTCCGTACAAAAATCCTGACTGTAAAGAGATGAGGAAAGAACAACTTATGGAAGCAGCAACCTCAGAGCACTGCTGGGAGGGGTTCAACACTATCTAATATCATGGAATCACAGAATCCCAGAATGGTTTGGATTGGAAAGGATCTTAAAGCTCATCCAGTTCCACCCCCCTGCCATGGCAGGGACACCTCCCGCTGTCCCAGGCTGCTCCAAGCCCCGTCCAACCTGGCCTTGGGCACTGCCAGGGATCCAGGGACAGCCCCAGCTGCTCTGGGCACCCTGTGCCAGGGCCTCACCACCATCAGGGAGCAATTCCTTCCCCATATCCCATCCAGCCCTGCCCTCTGGCACTGGGCAGCCATTCCCTGTGTCCTGTCACTCCAGGCCTTTGTAAATAGTCTCTCCCCATCCTTCTTGTCAGCTACCTTCAGGTGCTGGAAGGCCACAATTAGGTCACACTGGAGCCTTCTCTTCTCATGGCTGAAATATCCCAATTGATTACTGTTGGTTTGTTATTGCTGGGAAAAAATAAAGGCAGCAGAGCTGATACAGAATTAAACTCTTGGCTCAAGTTTCCATACTTCCTTTAAACCTGGCTCCAGGCTTTGATGTCCAGTAACTAAACTGATCAGGCAGTTTAGCAAGGCTGGGTTTATTGTGGGTATCTCTGGGGAGGCTCCCCGAGACACGCAGCGCGGTCGCTCTCCTGCTGCCCTTGGACTGGCTCAGCTCAGCCTCGCTCACCTCCCCCTGCAGCACGCCCGTGAGGCCCCTGGACACCTCAGGGTGTGAAGATGAACACAACAATCTGTGTCTGCTTGGCTCCAGGCAGAATCACACCTTTACAAACACTGACCCAGCACTGTCCCAGTAAGATCAAAACAGTATTGCCAGGCAAGAAGGAGAAAAAGCATTATCAACTTGACTTTTGTTCAGTTATCTGAATTTACAACCTTGATTTCTCATTTGAGCCTGAACTTCCAATCAATCGCAGGTAAAAGTACATTGCATTCCCATGTTCCTGCAAGGTAGCCATCCCCCCGCTTCCTGAGGAGATTGCATCAGTTATCCAGGATTTTTATCAAGCAAGATCACAAACGTGAGCTCTGAGGATGCAGAATAGACCTGAACACTTGGTCAGTTCCTTTTAAGAGAACACATCACATCTGGCTTCAAGAGACAAAGTTGTTTCCTTATTTCTTTGATGTAGAACCTCAATTATTGTGTTTTTGCTACAAATCGCTTTATGGTTTGAATCTTACACATACTCAAACTCATGTCTTTTTCTTTATTGCTTTGCAGCACGTCAGAACAGTGGCAAACACTGAGTTGATAACAACTGCATGGAAGTTTTGGGGGGGCTAAATGATTTCAGGGAAAGAACTTTGAAAACCTGAAAGAAGCTCAATTCCCACCTCGGTGGTTGATGATGTCAAATTTCCAGGCATCTGGTCAGCAGCTCTGTTTACACGGGTTGTGTCTTTGGGGAGGGAGTTGAGAGAAATAAGTGCTTTTTTTTTTTGTTCCATTTGCTGCTCTGAGGAGCTTTTAATGAATTACCTGAGATGATAATATGATTAAGTGAAGGCTTTATGCACTGGGGTACGTGGGCTGTGCACAGAGGTCTTGATACCTGAACAGAAGAGCACAGGAAATGGGTGACTAGAGAAGGCAATTACTGAAATGAAGGGAAAATACGGAGAGATGCTTATCTTGCTAAAACATGGTTGGAAACAAAGCAAAACAAACCAGCAAAGCTCACAGAAACCCCAAAGATATCAGCTTACAGGTACCAGTCTGAGTGGAAATGGCAGATACATTTTCCCTCCAAACACATCTGAAAGACAGTTCAATTTCTGAAGTTCCTCTGAATTCCAACAAAACACAACCAAATACCCGAATTTAAAGATGAAAAAGAAATTACTTTGAAACTCAGAGCTCTCCCCCTCCACCAGTGCTCACTGGGTGATCACTGAACTGGGCTTTGCATAAGAGAAAAAATTCTACAGAAACATTTGATAAACAGGATGTTTCAGTTCATTTTTTACCCCAAGATATTTCATTTCTCAACTGGAGAGAGAGAAGGGAGTTTGGTAGAGATTTGCTTAATGAATAATTCAGCTATATGTGTCAGGTTTCAAACATTTCTGTGGGCAAAACTCTACACACTGAAATTTCCACAGGTGAAGAATAAATCAGAAATGCACTTGAGATGCTCATACATTGTTCTGTCCTCTTTACCCTACTCTAATCAATTAAGTTTAATCATTTAATAACTACCTATTTAACTGGAAAAGTCAATCAAATGAGGAACTTAGATTAGTTCTTTGTGGCAATCTCACTGCAGATAACAAACACCAAGTCCTGGACCATCATAAATAATGTCAAAAACAAGGCTTGCCACCAGGTCTGATATCTTCCACATGAGAAATGCACATTTTAGTGTGACCAGACAGCCTCAGACACCAATATAATCCAAGAACAAAGAGCTCAAAATACAGAAGATGAGAGACTTGCACTCGTGAAAGCACTGACTCTGAAAACAACCAAAGGTCAATGAAAGGACAATATCATGATGAAATAACAAATTAACATAGGCTGCCAGACTGATATCATGGTCAAAAGGTCAGATGCGAACCTCTGGGTACAATTCAAATGGAGGAGATCGAAGATCACAGGAATTGCCAGACTGGATTAAAGGAAATCCGTAACAAACACCCAAACTGTGGACTGGTTTGCATGGCCACAAGGCAGCCAAACCATCACTGACCTCTCCAGGCAATGTGAACTCTCCACCAGGACACAGACAAGCTGCAATTCAATACAAAATCATCCTTCAAATCTGTGCTAACATACACACATCCAAAAAAAAATCCTCAAAGGTCTTAAAATTCAGCATCTTTCACCCGGGTCCCATGGGATTTTTCAGGGAAGCAAAGGAATACTCCCAAAACACCCACAGTTCTCCAGCCTACCTCCTTAAGCCCATGCTCACACAGATGCTTAGCTGGAGCTTAGAAGGTTTAAAAATCTCTTGAAGTTCTCAACATGGTCAACAGAATTAAACAAACACAAGGAAATTTGTCTTAACATCAGCCTTACTCCCTGCATTCATCTTGACTGCTTAAAGCACTATGGCCACTAAAAACACCACCAGTTTCATTATTCCACCTTTCTCCCCCCTCACTTCAGAAGTCATGGCACAAGGGTCCCAGTCCTGCCATGGAAGAAGGAAAATGTTCCCAGCATTAAGCAGTGTTCTTCGGGATGCAGACTTTCATGTGTATGTGTTCAGAATGGGAAGCAGGGACAGACTGCCCATTGTGGGCTGATAATTCACCCCAAGAACAAGACTGCAGTGGAAGCAGGGACAGTAGTTCATGTGGATTTGTACATCTCCAAACAACCCAATTACTATCCCTTTATCTCCTTTTCTCCTTTAAATGACAATCCACATACACATTCAGGAGGCTACTCCATGCACCAATTCTCTCTCCACAGATGGGGCATCTCAAGTACTTTTAGAGTAGTCTGCAAGCCACAGTCTGCCTAACTGAGTAGCATTCCTGAAAGCATCAGCAATGGTGTAGAGTTTAATGGAACTCCACAGCCATGCAGACATCAGGAATGGAGCCATCCTCTGGAGAGGCCATTGAACAACTTGACCTTTGATGGAATTTACTGACGGCTGGAGGCACAACACTTGGGCAGTATCACAACATCTCCTGATACAGTATATTATGCAATTATCAATATCACTGCATGTCTATCTCCCAGCTCATAATACAAATGGACAGAGGCCTCCTGCAGGGTATGGTCCTGGGCAAGACAGAAGGGGATATTTTGCTTGACATCAGTGTCTGAGGAAACAAAGTTCTCTGTCCGTGAAGGTCTGGGGGTCACTGGGGGGAAAAGAAGGGCTATTTTCTGGCTCCAGCAAAACTTAGGTATGATCTCAGGAGAACATGTAAGAAACCTTATCTGGGAAGGGGAAGCAAAGATCCTGGATGTCAAATATTTAGGAGAGGGTCCTTCTCACCCTCCAGCAGAAGTTTGTGCTGCCAGGGAAGTCACATTTAGGAACATAGTTAAAATAACAAACAAGATGCCACAACTCTCCACAGCCCTGTGGTGTCTGGATGGTGAGATTCTGCTTAAGATCTCATGCTGGGGTAGAAGTCACCACTCTTTTACCAAAGCTTCCTACAGAATTTTAGGACCATGGAGTTAAAATTGAAAATCCCTCAGATGGACAGAAATAGTTGCCCAGGTGTCTGCATTGGTGTGATCTGTACATCACAGCTCACCAGACCCAGTGAACTATCCAGGACCACTGAAACACAGTAGGGATGAGAGGTTAAGGAAAGAGAAGCTGCTTCTAATAACCACCAAAATCTGGAGGAGAGAGCTCAGAAGAGGGACTGGAGCAAATGTTCAAGTCAGGCTGGGAGAACAGGCAAGATGCTCCAGTCCCTCTGGCTTTAACTTTCCCATAGCCTGTCCCAGCCAGACCAAAGCCTGCAGAATCACCAACTTGCTTATCTTGAACTCAGCTTTTGGGGAAGAAGGATTAGACAGATGTCAATTAATCCTTCAGGCTGCAAAATCAGGAATGCAATATCAGGATTCCAAGGAGCAGGTTGGGCTGTAGGCAACAGGGCCAGGACTTGTTGGCACCTGAAGAAATGGATTTTGCAACACCCCTTGTTTCTGCAAGCTGCCCTTTGGGACATTATCCCACATTTCCCACTTGTAGCCTGTCAGTTAAACCATCTTTCTGCCCCTGGAACAGCCAAAATTTCCAGTGCTGGGCATCATCAAGTACGCTGCATTCCCTGGCTCCATGACCTGAGACAGAAACTACAGCACCTCGAAATACCTTCTTTGCCATTAGCTGAACAAGAAGACCTAAAAATGCAAATCACAGAAACATAGAAGTGTTTAGGTTGGGAACGCCCTCTGGGATCATCGAGTGCCACCATTCTTCCAGCACTGTCAAGGCCACCACTGCCCCATGTCTCAAAGTGCCACATCTGCAGGGCTGTTAAACCCCTCCAGGGGTGGGGACACTGTCACTGCCCTGAGCAGCCCCTGCCAGTGGCTGACCAATGCTTCAATGAATAAATTTGCCCCAAAATCCAGTCTAAAATGGTATGGTTGGCAAGGGCTTGAAGCTTATTTTTGACCTCCCAGTCGGGGTAAGAATTTATGTCCCAGAAGTAGTTATCTGATTTATTTATCTGATACCTCTAAATAAAATGTATCTTTCTAAAATGCACAAAGTATTTATGGCCATTCAGGGCAAATTTAGGGGCTTCCTTAAATTAGCAGTGTAGAGTAATTCAGCTGATGGCCATGGGACTACGGCTGGGGTTTTTTTCCCAGTAGTATGATGTCTCAGTCCTATTTGTTTCAAGATAAATGTTTGTGGTTGCAATTGATGATTTTAAAGATCTTTTCCAACTTAAATGATTCTATGATTCCACTGGTTTTTGTGGTGATGAAGTATCTGATGTTTGCAGGTTACCTTGATTCATTCCCTAGGCAAGGAAAGGGGAGCATGCCAACAGACCTTCAAAAAATATATATTCTCTAATAAGTAGAGAAACTCTTATTTCAAATGCAGGAATATCTGACTGTTATTGAGATACAGCTCTTAGAAGATAACTGCTGAAAGCATGTGCTGTACTCAAACTCTCTGGAAGGTATCAAAGATCCAGGTTTTGTTGCTTGAGATACACACACAGAGTTATTATCCCATCAGTGGAACATAGTTAGGGAATCATGAATGATGAGGGTGACAAAGAATAAAAATGCTATGCTCATTAAAGCTGGATAGGACTGGGAGCAATCTGGTCCAGTGGAAGCTGTCTCTGTCCATGGCAAGGGTTTGGAACAAGATGATACTTAAAGTTCTTCTGGCCCAGGCTATTCCAAGATTCCATTATATGAAGGCCAAAGTGCCAAGGGATACAAACGCTGACTGACAGCACATGAAAATGAAAGCCCTGTTGTCAGATTTTCAGTATTTGAACCTAAGGAACCTTCCAGTGCTTTCTATGTGAACAAAGAGCTGACCTTCATCTCAGTGATGGAGAATGAAGGAGGTACTTAGGCAGTTTTTCCCAGACTTGCCCAAAAGAGCAGAAGGGGGCTGGAAGGGCTGGTGCTGAGGGCAGTGGGGCTCGGGCTGGAAGGTTTCTGCAGGAGAGAAGAATGCAGAGGTGGATTTGGACCAAAGGTCCATGCAGCCCAACATCTTTGCCTTGATAGTTGCCAACAGTGGATTTCTGAAGGAGAAGTAAGAACAGGACAAGCTTGTAGGGCTTCTGTCCCAGGCATTTTCCAAGCCTCCAACACTTTATAGACTCCCAGAGGCAAAGCTGGGACCTGTTATTTCACAGCTATTGATGGAGCTTTCGCCCATTCATTACTTCCAGTGGTTTTTGAACCTCCATAAACTTTCAGCATCCACAGCAGTTCCTGCAGCAAGGGATTGTACATGTTAATTGTACAGTGAGTGAAGAGCACTTCCCTTTGAACCTGACTCTTTGTAGCCTCATGTGATGCCCCATTATTTTCATATGAAGAGAACCTAACAGTCGATCCCTATTCACGACTCCATGGATCTTCTCCGTATCACCCTTCAGCTGCCTCTTTTCCAGCCAGCAGAGAGTTAGTCCAGTTTGTTTTTCTTTGGATAAAACACACCTTATGCTTTCTTTTATCCTTATGTTTTTCTCCAAACATCTTCCAATACAGCTACTGCTTTTTTAGAGCTGTAGGGAACAGAACTTCACACAGGATTCAACATCTGGATGTACCTGAGATTTCCATGGGAGATCAAAGAGATTCTCTGGTTTATTCTCTCATTTTCATTGCTAATTTCCCTCTGTCTTCATGACAACCACCACATACCAAGCTAACACTTGTCTGTTAAAATCACAAGACACAGTTGTGGCAATGGGCAAATTAGTGCCCATCACCTGAATGTGAAAAAAAGTCTGATTCTCCATGTTGTCCTGAAGTATTTGGTCTCATAAGGTCATGTAATGATTCACAGATGAACCTTGTCTTCATTACTTCTAATCAGATCATGTATTGGAAATCTCTAGAACATTACCAAGCACTCCTGTTTCCATGTGCTCATCAACACTTGGAATAGCACAGCTACAGCACACAGTTGTAGCCATTGGCTCCTTCCAAAGGGAAAGTCTGTCAGTTATTCCTTCCACCTGCTTCTTATCTTCCAATAATTATTTATCCAGAAGCCTCCTTCTTAATCCTCATCTTAGTTTCCCTGGAAGCCTCTGCATTTGGGAAATTCAGGCAGATCTGCCCAACTGATGCCACTGTTGACTCCTTCACATCCACTTGTAGCACTCTGTGTTATAATTTCTATCAACTTATCATTTTACAACACACTGCTCTGAGCTTTTGTGGATTGGAGCTCAGAGAAATACTGGAACCCCATCAGCCACCTTCCAGGGATTTTAAACAAGTGTTCATAGAGAAGTTAATAGTTCAATGATTTCATCCTCCCCAGTCCTTGGGTGAATACCACCTGATCCCAGAGACTGATAGTGGTAATTATGTCTATCTCCATCACCATCTCATCTCCAGACATTTCAGCCTGAGACAGATGAAAGCACAAGGAGAACTGCATTCATTTTTTCTGCTAGGAGTTGAGTTGCCCTAAGCACAGCTTTTAGACTTTAATTTTTTATAGATCCTACCAATTGTCAGGTGAGTATTCTGCTTGTGACTGAAGAGAATCTAGCATTACCATTTTCAAGTTATTTCTTCTCTCTTCACTGTCTTCATGTATTTTTAGGCTGTTCCTCTTTTTTCTAATTTTACCAAATTTCTTGCTTTTCCAGGATGCTTTTATGTACTTTCTTACTCTTACGTTTAGGTATCCTGATAGGCTTTTTGCATTTTTCAAGTATTTCTTGAGAGGTGCATTTTATCTTCATTCTTACTGTAGTGTGCTCAAACACTTTGATGCAAAGGATGTAACTCCTGGTTGCCCTCTCAGATTCTTCTGAATGACCTTATTTGATTTCATGTCACCCTTTTCCAAATTAAAACACAACTGTGGATTATTTTTGGCCTCTTAACATCTCATCAGGAATAAAGTACATGATTGTCTCTGTCCCAGAGTGGCTTTTCAGAAGCAGGATTTTGAATGAGGGTGTGGAAAAGGCCAATGCCAGCATGGCATTCCCCAGTTTGTTCTGTGGAGAAAGCAACCACGAAAGAGGCAGCCAGAGATGGAGCACAAAGAAAAGAGCTGCCACCAACTCAGGCCACAACGAGGTGCAAGTGCCAGAAATGATGAAATGGTGGTTTCTCAACCAAAAACCAACACAAGTTGTTTAATGATCTTTTTTAACATAAGGGCTGCGTGTTGTACAAGCACGTGGGGTTTGTCCATCATTTAAATCTGACGTGCTTCGCTCATGGAGAAGTTGGGCAAAGTTTACAAACAGCAGCTTTGGGTCCCCTGGAGTGACAAAAGAGAGGTCAGAGGTCCTCTTAAGGAGGTAACGGAAAGACCAGATTATCCCTCTGAGGAGAGCAAAGTGTTGGAAGGAAATGCTGACAGGCAACAGCCTAAACCCTTCTGTGAACTGCTACTGAACAACACACACAGAAAAGCAACGAGAGTAACCATTATTCTAAGAAAGATGAAAATTACAGAAGATTAAAAAAAGACATTTGAGAGAGCAGATGAGGAAAAAAAATACCTGAGTGGGACTATATGGCTTGAGGCATGTTATGTGAATGAGGCCAGGTGAAACAGAGGGTAATGGGGAGGACAGTGGCATTTTGGTGGCCCCAGGGAAATGTTTGGAGAGAAGTCTCCAGCACTGACAATTCAGGGACAATGTGCACCCACAGCATGGCTGCAGGAGTACCATCCAACAGGACACTTAGGGAACAAAGGAACAGCAGAGGTACAGCATCACAAGCAGAAGAAGGGGAACTCTTATCTCTTCAGGATCTTGGGGAGGTTCCACTTATTTTAGAATAGAACTGTCTTAGTAAATAAAAAGTTATTCAGATCATTTTGCAAGGAACAGGACTCAGGACTGGAGCAGTAACACAAACACGAACACTATCTCTCTTACTACTCTAAAAAGTAGTCAAGGCTGGGTTTCTCTACACTGGATGGTTGTGTAAAGAGACCAACTTGCCAAGATTTAACGTCTGATTCAAACTGACACACAGGAAGCTACAGGAATCATCACAATTCACTCCCTTATTTGACTTTCATATGCTTAGAGATGTTCCCTATATTTAAACAATCTGAAAGTAACATTTTGGCGCAGGATCCTGCACAAAATTCAACTGATGAAAGAGCCAGTGTTCTCCACTTACTCCCTAGAACTTGTCTCTTCTGCTCTGCTGTGTGGCCATCACCCCATAGCCCTTCTAGACACTGTGCCTGCCCTGCTCTGTTTTTTGGCTTTTTGGCCTTTGTAAGGAGAACTGTTTCATATCTCTAACAGGACTGGAGTGCTCTTCATTTTTTATATCTGGATCAACTCAATCCCAGGGTCATTCTCTCTGAGTTTCTGCAGTGGACATGTCCCTCCTACAGTTCGGCACCAACAGTGCTGTCCAATGCACACCCCATGGAGACACAGCTGCTGAGGAGCTCTGGAAGTAGGAAGTTGAAATCTATCCTTTCATGTAACTTTGAACTAGAATTCACATACCTTTTACCAAAACAAAGCAAATTTAATCCCCAAACTGCTTTACTTACATTCAGAAGTAACATGTCATAACCAAACTCAGTCAAAAGCTTTTTATTTGTTTCGCAGAGCTCATGGCCAGAGGAATTTATTCAACTCCCCAGTCAGAACTGCTGTGTTTGACAATCCAGTACATCTCTGCCACTACCCTGATGCTAAGCACAGTAATAAGCATTAGATTAACCTATTTGATCACTGGAGACCAAATTACTGAGATGGAGAACAAAAGAGAGATCAAAGAGCCACTAATGCCCTTAACCAGACCCTTCAGGGATGGGGAAGTGACGAGGTGAGAATACATCCGTTGATTTAGGCAGATGATTCAGATCTCAACATGCACGGAAAGAGAATACACACCCAAAATTGTAGATAATTTGAATGGGGTGGCTGCAGGGGGGAAGAGAGTCTTCCACAGAAATCTGGCAGCACAGGAGTAACCCATACAACCTAAGCACATTCAAACCAATCTTCTCTCTACTACCTTTGAACACTGACCTACATGTTTAAGTGCCTTGTTCTGAAGTAAGGCCAATCCTTGATGCTCCTAAAAACAAGATGAAAAGGTCCCAAGACAACTCTTGGCCAACTCCCGCCTGAGCTGTGCTGGCAGCAGGCCCAAAGCTCCGAAGCATGAGATGTGATTACAATTCCTTAATGCAGCCTGAAAGCGTTGTGGGCAAATGAAAGGCTGTGCAGCGCTTCCTGTTCTTTACAGCCAGGGAAATAAGGGGAAAAATAAACAGATATTAAAACTAAGTCATAAATCACAGAACTCAAAGACAGAAGAGACCACCATGACCATCCACACCACTTCTGTCTACATTACACCTGTGCTGCTTTAGCCAAGAGTGAGACCTTGAATGGAGGAAAGATCAAAAGGGTAATAAAATATGAATGTGCATTACTGAAATGTGATATATTCCCTTGTACTGAGATTTATTTTTTATTTCTGCTTTGTTTATAACCAAAAATTTCACTTATTTGACCCTTGGCAATCCCTGCAACACAGACTGTTGATGATACTGAAGATGACAGACCTGAAGATTAAACTACACTGCACATTTCCCATTGTATTTACTTATTACTTTTCTCAGTTTAGGTTAAAACTTGCTTGTTTTCATACGACGACATTTGGGCAAAGTCCACAGAAAGCTTTTAGGCAAGGTTGTGAACATTTTAGGCATGTTTTTTGTATGTTTCACTGCATGGAAAGCCACTGAGATATATTAAATAAAAATGCATGTTAATTTTTGTCCAAAATCCAGTTTGATTCAACAGAGTCCTCTTTGATCATACTGAGTTGGTGCTGTATTACTTTGACAATTCTGAAGGTTTTAGTTTAAAAATAATAAATTCACAGTTCAGAACAGCCTTCCTCAATAGGAAATGCCTACCAAAGCTTTCACTTGATGAAAGCTCAGAAAAAAATTCCTCTAATGGTTCAGGATCATTCTACCACAAATTCAGCCTGGCTGCAGCCTACAAGCATCACAGGGGCCTGTTTCCCTTCTCCTGTAATCTCATTCTTCTGCCAGCTTATCTTTGGGAAATGTCCACTTGTTCCCTGGATGTATTCCAGGGCCTGTGCATGGCCAGATGTCCTCTATTGACTGTCACTCACTCCAGCCCTGTGGGTTCAGTCTCCTGACCACAGATCTCTGCTCCAGTCCTGAGTCTCCAGAACTGTCACCTTTTTAGTACTGAAAATCTTCAGTTCAAGATGGATCTGCGCCTATTGTCATAAATAATTCAACTGCAACTGCAACCAGCACCAAATGGTGCACTGGGAAGCTGGGAGATTTAGGTTTAAAGTCCTTTAAAGTCCTTAAGCAGAGAACAGTTTCCTGTCACATGTTTTCTGCGTGAGGAAAGGAGAAGATGCACCATGGAAAGCTCCAGCTCAGCCTCTGTATACGCCCAAGAGAGTGGTGGAGGTTCAGAAACAGCCTCTAAGATCAACCTCCTCCAGCAGCCAACTCTGAGATTCCTACTCTGCATCTAGATTTTAACGGCTCACCTTCCAGTTAGACTTAAATCCTGCACCAACACTGAACCAATCCACACTGTGGGTTACATGGGACACTACCAACACGGCACTCATACTCTATATCCAATTTCTAAGAGATCTGTTTGGGCCAATTGGTTTCTTCAACACTACCGATGTCCCTATGTTGGGTGGCTACAGCCTTTTAGAGTCACTGCTTTGTGTGTTCCCCAAGACAGCTTCTACTTTCATAGAATCTCAGGATAGTTTGGGCTGGGAGTGACCTTGACGCTCAGCTCATTCCACCCCATGCCATCTGCAGGGACATCTTCCACTGTCCCACGTTGCTCCAAGCCCTGTCCAACCTGGCCTTGGACATTTACAGGGATTCAGGGCAGCCACAGCTTCTCTGGGCACCCTGTGCCAGGGCCTCCCCACCCTCACAGGGAAGAACTTTTTTCTAATATCTAATCTAAATCTACTGTCTTTTGGATTGAATCCATTCCCCCTTGTCCTGTCTCTCCAGGCCTTTGTAAATAGTCTCTCTCCATCTTCCTTATCAGCTCTTTCAGGTACTGGAAGGCCATGATCAGGTAACCCTGGAACTTCTTTTATCCAGGCTAAACAATTCCAAATGTCTTATCCTTTCCTGAGCAGTGTCTATGTGCCATGTAAAAAAGTGTGGTTTTTTTTCCTCTGTAGGAGCCATTCATCTCAGTGTTTCAGCGCAATTCCTGTTAATGGTTTGTGTCAGAGTAACACTTTTTGGTACTTAGGCACCCATTTTTATTGTGCAGCAGTGAGGCCAAGTGGCTCCATTATTGTTGCTTCTGAGGCAGTTCTTGCACATTACTTAACGCTAAGTCAAGTCTGTGTACACGAGTACGAGCTGTTCCAAGAGGCAGAAACTGCTCCTTTGAACTGCCTCGCATTGTGCTATCTGACCAGTTTATTCACACATAATTTAAGTCCCCATAATCATTTGGTTCAACTTTCCCACTTCTCTGTCAACATTATGCACTCAACATGCTTTTGTTGATGCAGGAGCTGGGAGTATAGAAGATACTAAGGTATTTACTTTGGGATGGGTTGGGAGGGTAAAGCTCTGTGAGCACTGAAGGAGGTGATTCCAATTCCAAATGCATGTGACTTGCAACACTGGGAACACTCTCCATTGTCCAGGGTGATCCTATAAGGTTCATTGCAGCAATTCCACGGGATAATTATCACTGCTGTTCTGAACACAACACTCCTCCTCTGACTGGATCTGTGATTGATTTTCTCCTTCTGAATGGTACATGCCACCTAAAAAAACAGGTGATTCAGGCTCCTCCTACAATTCTCACTCAATACATCCTAAACAGATCAATTTGAATGTTTTTTAAATAATTAATTTTTCAGGGAGAAGAAGAGGAAGGAGGATAATCCTTGGAGGATAATCCCCTTTAGGGAGCCTTTTCTGTGGGTTTCTTCAATTTTGTTTTTCTTTTCTTCAGGTGTTTTCCTGCAGTGATAAGTTAAAACAATGTACTCCATGGGTAAGTGAAAGCTGACTTTCTCCTACAATCCCCTCATTATGAAACTGCTGAGTTTGTACAGAAATGGAATAAAGTACTGTGAGACCTGCAATGAAATAATGGATGTTGGGAAAACTAGTTCTACACACTGCCTGCTCAGTGAGACTGTGCCACTGTCCCACACATGCACTGGAATTTTGTGTGTGTCAGCATGTGAAGGGATTGGGACTGCTGATCACTTTGCCCTCCCTGTAGTAATGTGAGGTTATCCATCCCTTTTTAAATATCATTTGTGGGGATTTTCCCAAACTTTTAACACTTTTTCTCAAATACCTTAGAACTAGAGACTGGACCAACCTCTGCCACTCTGCACAGACTAAAGGAATCATCTTTTCCCCTGTGTAGAAGATGGGGGTTATACACCCTCAAAGAGATATTAATGCTCAGTTTTAATAATGCATCCTTGAATCTTGATCATCCTTGAACTGTCCTAAACAAGACTGTAAGTGATGAACTGTATCTCAAACAAAACGGGGTTTTTTTCTTCCACAATTAGATTTGCACATGTTGTAATTCAAATTAGAAGAATCTTCTTGCAAGTCTCTCCAGTGACTGTCTCCTTTTCTTTCCAAGACATTCTTATTTTCCTATCTACCTTCAAACCATCATCAACTCACTCCAGTATCAAGTGGAGACTGAGTCAAGGGCAAGAAGGAAACGAGACTTATTCCTCAAAAATCAGTCAACAGAGCAGCAGAAGTATCAAAAAAAGAAGTTGAAAAATCTCTGTAACAATCCTGTGAAAGGGAGTTAATTGGCAGCCACGGGAATTGCAATTCCAAGGGCATGTCAAATCCTGAGCTGCTCATGGATTGTCCACTGTTGGTAAGTTCCAAATATGTTCCTTCCAACCTACTTGTCTAAAAGCTTTGGTTCCTCCATCTGTAATAAAGGGCCAGGTTTTGATTTCCATGGAACTTTTAACAGCAGTTCAGGCTCCTACAGTGGCCCAGCAGAGATCACAGAATCCCAGACTGTTTTGGGTTGGAAGGGATCTTAAAACTCATCCAGTTCACCCCCTGCCATGGCAGGGACACCTTCCACTGTCCCAGGGTGCTCCATCCAACCTGGCCTTGGACACTGACAGGGATCCAGGGGCAACCACAGCTTCTCTGGGCAGCTTGTGCCAGGGCCTCACCACCCTCACAGGGAAGGATTCCTTCCCAATTTAAACTTCCAAACCCAAATTTCCAGTTTGGAAACTGCCAGTGAGTTCCCCAGGTTCTTCCCATGTGCAGCAAGAGTTAATGCTCAGAGCTCCCTGAACAAGCTGGAGCACTGCACAAGCCTGGAGATGATTTCTGCAAGAAGTCTGAGGTGTTGGTTTTTTGACCTATAAAGGCTTAAGTGGCTCTGCCTGCTTGAGAAATTCCTCTCCCTTTGCATCACACGGCAGCAGCAGCATTGGAGTGCCAGAGGAACACTGCTGGGGTTATGCTGGCAGGGCTGGCAGCTCCCTGGCATCTTCCTGCTTGCCCACTGGGCAACAACATAAATACAGAGATTTCCCACAAAACCACTCACAAGGGCAAAGGCTGGGAGGGGGAATTCAACGCTGGGGCTCTTTTATTGTAGGTAAAGAGGATATTGCTAAAGTTGGCTTCTAAGACGTAACACACAACAGTCAAAGTCCATTTCTGTAGATGATCCTGGAAAATAGGGCAAGGAGAAACGAAACCAGGAAAACATTCTGGTAGAAGTACCTTTGGTGATGTTCCATCACTTGCATGCAGGATTTTCTGTATTAAATTAAGAATGCATTTCTAAAAATATATTGACCAGAGCACTATGAAGATAATTATAAGTTATAATAAAGAAAACCTGACTTGCCTACAGGGCCAACTCTGTACCACTGATCCCTGGGCAATCCTATTCTGCCTCTGAAAGAAGAGAGCATTGCTTTGGAAATAGGACTGGGCCATCCATGCCTCTCTTCCAAGCTAAGTTCTACAGTTTGTGTTCTCCTGGACAGGCTGACTGCAGCACCTTACAGAGTCTGACATAAGCAAGACCTGTATAAAAATGCTGTAAAAACCCCACTTCTTGACTGAATAACTGTAAATGTACCATGTTATGTCCCTAAACTACATTTGAAGAAGCAACTGTGCAGGTACGCATGCACAGCCGTAAGTTTATTTATTAAGTAGGAGTTCCAGTGACATCAAAGTTAAGCATGTGACCTAAAGTTTTTGCAAGATTGGGATGTTGACAACCATGTGCAAAATGAGATGTCCCAATAAAGCCTGATTCTGGCCTGTTTAATGTCCCACTATTTAAAAGCAAACTGAAAAGTATACATCCAACTAATTTCTTACTTCTCTTGTCCCTGGAGAATTACATCCCCATTTCCCATTTTTTCTTTCCAGAGGTAAGAACCCACTGCAGGATCAAGACCCAAACAACTCTAACATCGTCATTTTATAGGCCAAGTTTCAATATTTAGCAGCAGAATTAGAAACCACAGCATGAGATCTGCAGGAGAGGTCACACGTACACTTGGCTAAGTCCTCCCAGAGCACAGTGCCTGGCACCAGGCAAACATCCTGCTGCAGGAGGCACAGCCTGACCCCCTGTCTCAGTGCTGCCAGCTAAAACCAGGACTTCCCGCACTGGATCCAGTGGGATGTGGAGCGGGAGCTCACCTGAGCACACAGAGTAGCAGAGTCAAGGCCTGAAACACACCCAGGGCAGGTCAGTGTCTGTTGTGCCCAAACTCAATAGCCTGGATTAATTTCCCCAGCCCTCTCCATTTGGAGGATGACTTTTAAAGGATGAAATTGGATACTATTCACAGCTTTTTATTCCAAACACCTGGTTGGTGCTGCTGTGATGGCACAAAATTCCCACTTCGTATTGCTGCATTTGGTTAGAAACCTCCACACATCCCTCAGAAGAGGTTATCATCCTCCCATTTCCAAAAGGTCCTACTCTATACTTTGTGCTCAGTTGCAACACCACTGTAGCTTTAGTAAGGAATAAATATTGACTTTCCTGGACATTGCCTCACAGCAGAGGAGGACCTTGAGTGCATTTGTCTCAGATTTTTTTTTTAGCCTGGTAATATAATTTTATAGCAGAGATTTCATCCTGAGGAGTTCAAAAGGCATGGAAAAGCAGGCTTTATTCATGTCACAAATTGTCCATGTTCACTTGCAGACAGGTGACTATGTTCTAAAGCTGGCTCAACTGTCCTTCTCTTCTTAAACTACACAAAATTTATTACTTTCATTTAAACTTCCAGACTTCAAATGTAATTAAGATTTCAACATACCCCATTTGGAAAGGCCTGGAAAAGTCCAGGAGAAAATTAAGACTTAATATTAATGCAGGCTATTTTGTAATTTTTTTTTTTGTTCTCAAGAATAAAGCACACAACTGCCAAGCAGATGAGCCACAGAATGGAGAGAATGCACACCAGGTCTCAGGAAACTGAGCTCCAAACGCAGTGTGTGCAGGAGATGGGTCCGTTCAGTGAATGGCTCAGCTCTGTCTGCGCAGCACGTGCACCTCCTGCCCAGGTGTGGAGATACCTGTGGCCTTAATAGATTACCCTTAATAAAGGTCAGAGAACAGCATTAATTCATCTGTAAAAGTACCTGGTGGTGACACCACTGGAGCTCCTGTGTAGGTAACATTCACCCTTTAGGTACAATCAACAACAAGCAGGGCCAGTGTTTCTGGTGGGCACAGCCAGGATGGGATTCGAGGCTGAAACAGAACCCCGACCTCAGCACAGTGTGTGGAAAACCTCATGAATTTCAGAGAAAAAAATGCCAATCCTGTCTTCTGTCAGATGTTTCACATCCCGACATGTGACTTGACACACTCAGCTTTACAACATCAATTAAGATACGAAATAATCTCTATGGAATCAGCCGACCACATCCACAATTCGGCAGTAATCAGGCGCAGCCACAGTTCGGCCCCGAAGGAAGGCTCAGCCCTTAGCACGATGCCGTCCCCTCGGCCCCTGTGACTAAACCCGCGGGGAGAGCGCACGGAGCGCGCCACAAATCCACGCCGGGACACGGAACCCAATGCACCGCTCGGGGAGCCGAGGCAGCCAGGAGGGAAAGGGGACAGGCTGGGGCGGGTGGCCAGGCCGCTGGAACGCGACCAGGCATCGCTGCTTTTACCTGGAGCAGTTTCCCTTCGGCCGGAGTCACCTCGGCGACGTTGGCGAACTCCCCTTCCAGGATGATGGGCTCCACTTTGAGCGGGATGACCCTGATGATGGCTTTCTGCGCCGCCGCCCGCTCCGACTCCACGGCCGCCGCCAGC